>NW_020837978.1:1690323-1788068 GCF_003676395.1 Aethalodelphis obliquidens
TTCCCTTCCCTTCCCTTCCCTCCTTCCCTTCCCTTCCCTTCCCTTCCTGAAAAACTAGAGGCACTGTTCAAACAAATTCTGACTCCAGTGACCAGTAAATTTAAGCCTTTCCCCTGGCCCCTAAGGAGTTCTGACACAGGAGAGGGTTTTAAAACCCTTCTACTACATGATGTGCAAATGTGCTAGGCATGGGCCTGGCTTGCTACACTGAATCTGGAGAGTCACAATGACATAGAAAAACAGAACACTGATAGAAATGTAAGCATCACACTAGGTTAACAGAAGTCTCTTTAGAAACCGTGGAAAACTGTCTACAGCCGTAGTGATTCAGGATGTCTACCAGAGAGCTGAAGGCCAAGACATACGTGACGCCATGACATCACTGAGGTTTCTGCTCTTTTGCCACACAGGTTGAAAACTTTTGGAATTCTAACCAATATTTTAAAAGCAAAACAAAAAGTCCACAAAACGTCAGGCTCAGAATACTGTGTGACCCTGGCCTTGCAAAGGAGAGCATGCATCACTTTCACCCTACCTGGACAACCAGAGCTGTAGAAATTCAAGCACAAGGTGAAGGAAATCTGCATTTCTTGAGAGCAGGGATAATTTCTTACTCACTTTTGTATCCATAGTGCCTGAACTTGGGGTCAGGTTCAAATTAGAAGTTAAAAAAAAAAAGATAGATATATAGATAGGTAATTTGTTAACGTGTATAAAAAGATATGTCTTTAGGATTAACCTTATAAACATCTATCATTAAAAGCTACCTTATTGGCTCAACTTTAGTATAAATAAGTATTAGCCTTTTCAGAAAGGATAGCTTATTAACTTTTTTCTTTTAATTTTTAAATAAATTTTTATTATGGAATAGATGTAGATGGACAGAAAAGTTCTGAGGGAGAGTTGGCTGAATGAGTGTTAGTTTCACACAGGGCGGGCAGACACTTAAAACCTGCAGTTACTGAATCCCTTCTCCAGGGGGCGTCCTGCCGCAGCTACAGGGGAGCCGGCCCTGCTCTGTCCTTAGGCCTTGTGGGTAAGGGAGAGTGGACTAAATCCTCACCTCCCTTTTTTTTCTTTTCTTTTTGTTTGGATGTTTTCACGGGTCTCCCCATAAGTCCAGAGAGTTCCCATAAGTCAACCTCCAGTTTCCTCTATAAACCAACATTGATACATTATTATTCATTGAAGCCCATAGTTTAGTTGGATTTCCTGAACTTTTACCTAATGCCCCTTTTCTGTTCCAGGATCTCATCCAGATAACACATTACATTGAGTCATAATGTCTCTGAAACCCCTTCTTGACGGTGACAGTGTCTCAACTTTCCTTGTGTTTTGGATGACCTTGACTGTTCCGAGGAGCACTGACCATGGAAGGGAAGTGCTGTTCTTATATACCGTGTCCAGGGTACATGTCATCAACATGACCTGTCACTGTGATGTTGGCTTGTAGTGCTTTGCAGGTTTCTCTCCTGCAAAGGTGCTCTATTTTTTCCCCTTTCAACCAGCACTCTTTGGAAGGCAGTCGCCACGCACAGCCTGCTTAGGGTGTGAGGGGCTGCGCTCACCTCCTTGAGAGCAGAGTGTCTGTTATTCGGAATTCCTCTGCGTGAGAGATCGGTCTCCTCTCCCCCGTGTATGTATGATTCAGCCACGCATCTGCATCGGGGTGGACTCGCACATGTTTACCTTGCACCTTAGGTTCTAACTCAGCACTACCTCGTTTATTGCTTTGCTCAGATTGTTCCAGATTTGGCCATTGGGAGTCCTTTCACTTGGCTCCTATGTCCCTCTGACATATTCCCATCACTGGGGATTTTATTTGGGGGCACTTTGGTACTTTCTGGCCCTAAAAGATGCTCCAGGGTCATCTTTTATGTTTCCTGCCGCAGTCCTAGAATCAGCCGTTTCTCCAAGGAGCACTTCATTTTGTTGAAGAAGATCTTCCAATGAAGATCTTAGAAACCAAGGCCTGGATACTAAGTGTGCTCACTTCTTCTGGGGTGTCATTGCTTCCAAGCCCTCTCAGCTAACAGAGCATGGAAATACATGTGTGTACTAACCTGTGTACTTACAGGTCTCTGTAAATATTTCTGTATACATATATCCATCTGTATTTATGTTAAGCAAAACGCGGGTTCATACTGATGTATCCAGCTCTAATCTATCACGGCATAGGTCGTTCTAGCCTCTTCCCCTTGCTTGTCTATAACTTCCCGCTCCAGTAGTAAGAAACCTGGCTGCTACCACCTGTCATCCATTTTCTTATTTGTTCAATTCCGGACACATATATGGAGGTTTCAGAATTGTTCACCTGTAACTTCATTGGAAACAACTTCCTCAACTAGAGGACGGTGCTAACTGCAGGTCCTTCTGCCTTTAGTCTTGAGTAATCCATTCATTTTCAAAGTTGCTTAGGTCAGAACCTTCCCCCCATCTCCCTCTGTGAGGTGTTTCAAAACTTCATACAGTTAGATGCTCTTGTCAAAGTCTGCATTCCATCCTAGGCCCTAACCTATTAAATGTTTTTTAAATTTTAATACATTAGGGTTCACTCTTTCTGCTGTAAAATTCTTTAACTTTGGACAAAGGCATAGTCATTATCTACCAGAATATTTACTCTAAAAAATTCCCTGTCTCACTTTGTCAACCTCCCCCCACCCCAAACCACTAGTCTGCTTATTATCTCTATAGTTTATCTTTTCCAGAATGTCATATAATGGAATCATACAGTACATTGCCTCTTATGACTGGCTTCTTTTGCTTAGAAATATGCATGTATGGTTCTTCCATGTCTTTTTTTGGCTTGATAGCGCATTCATTTTTATCACTGAAGAGTATTTCATTGTATGGATACTCCGTAGGCATTTTTATATCCGTTAAACTGCTGAAGGACATCTTGGTTCTTTCCGTAGGCATTTTTATATCCGTTAAACTGCTGAAGGACATCTTGGTTCTCTCCAGTTTGGGGCACTTGTGAATAAAACTCCTGTAATCATTCATGTTCAGGTTTCAGTGTGGGCATAAGTTTTCAAATCAATTGGATAAATACCTAGGAGTAGAACTGCTGGATCATATGGTAAGACTGCTGTAAGAGCCTGCCAGACTGTCTTCCGAAGTACCTGTGCCATTTTCCATTCCTCCCAGCAGTGAACGAGAATTTCTTTTGCTCTGCATCCTCACCAGCAGTTACTACGGTTAATTTTTAGATTTTAGTCACTCCTATAGTACAAAGTGGTATGTCGTTGTTTTTTTTGTTTTGTTTTAATAGTATTTCTTCTTTTATACATATTTTTTTTGGCTGTGTCAGGTCTTAGTTGCAGTGCACGGGCTCTTTGTTGCAGTGTGTGGGCTTCTCTCTAGTTGCAGCACGTGGGATCTTAGTTCCCTGACCAGGGATCAAACCCGTGTCCCCTGCATTGCAAGACAGATTTTCAACCACTGGACACACAGGGAAGTCCCTCATTGTTGTTTTAATTTGTATTTCCCTAATGACAAATGGTGTTGAGCATATAGTCATGTGCTTATTTGCCGTCTTCGTATCATCTTTGGTAAAGTGTCTGTTCAGATCTTTTGCCCATTTTAAATTGAGTTGCTTGTTTTATATTGTAGAGTTTTAACAGTTCTTTGTATACTTTGGATACAAGTCCTTTATCAGATGTATGTTTTGCATATATCTTCTCCCTGGCAGTGGTTTGTCTTTTTATTCTCAAGAGTGCCTCTTACAGAGAAGAAGATTTAAATTTTAATAAAGTCAAACTTATCAATTTCTTTCCTTCACAGACCACACTTTAGTTTTGTATCTGAAAACTCACCAGTTTCATGTCACATAGATTTTCTCCTACTTTTTCCTGGAAGTTCTATCACAATCAGCATGTTGATAGCAATAGTGTCAGAGAGAGAACATCTCTGTCACCACAGGGTCCTTTGCATTGCCCTTTCATAGCCACACCCACTTCTCTTCCCCCGCCCTTCTTGCCTCCCGGCAACCGCTGATCTGTTCTCCATTTCTGTATCTCTGTCATTGCCAGAGTTTTATATAAATACAATCATATAGTATTAACATTTTGAGATTGGACTTTTCTTACTCACTATAATTTTCTGGAGATTCATTCAGGCTATTGCACGTATTAATAGTTGTGTTTTTTTTTTTAATTGCTAAGTAGTGTTTCATGGTATGGACGCACCACAATTTATTTAACCATTTACCCATTCAAGGACATGGAGGTTGTTTTCCATTTGGGGGTTATTATAAATAAAACAATGTGAACATTTCAGGTACAGGTTTTTTGTGTGTATAGATATAAGTTTTCATTTCTCCGGGATAAATGCCCAGGAGCGCCATTTACGACCTTTGTCCGCTTTCTAATTAGATCGTGTATTTTGGTTACTGTTGAGTTTTGAGAGTCTTTTATAGGTACGAGTTCTTTGTCAGATAGGTGGTGTTCAAATGTTTTCTCCCGAGCTGTAGCTTGTCTTTTCATTCTTTTCACATAGTAAACGTCCTTGGTTCTGATGAAGTCCAGGTTAGCGTTCTTTTCCTTTATGGATCGTGCTTTTGGCAACAAGCCTAAGAACTCTGCCTAGCCCTAGTTCCTCAAGATTTTCTCCTATGTTTTTTTCGAGAAGTTTTATAATTTTACATTTAAGTTCATGATCTATTTTGAGTTGACTTTGTATAAGGTGTGAGGGTTAGGTCAAGGTTCACTTTGTTTTGCCTACGGTCGTCCCCTTGCTGCAGCACTATTTCCTGTAAGGCCGTCCTTCCACTGAATTGCCTTTGCACCTTTGTCAGAAATCAGCTGGGTATATCTGTTTGGATCAATTGTGCAGATCAATTTCTATGTTCTCTTTTCAGTTACATTGATTTACATGCCTGTCAATCCCCTAATATCACACAGTCTTGATTACTGTAGCTTATATGGAATCTTGAAATCAAGTAGATTAATTTCTTCCACTTTATTTTTCTTTTTAAAATTGTTTTTACCTATTCTATTTTCTTTGCCTTTTCATATAAACTTAGAATAAGCTCGTCTATATCTAAAAGAAATCTTGCTGGGATTTTGGTAGGAATTTCATTAAACCTGTGTATTAGTTTTCTCTTGCTGCTGTGACAAGTCACCATAAACTTAGTGGCTTAAAGCAAAAGCAACATGAATTTATTCTCTAAAAGTTCTGGTGGACAGAGTCTGAAATCAGTGTCGTGAGGCTGAAGTCAAGATGTTGACAGGGCTGGTTTCTTTTGGCAGCTATAGAGGGAGCATTTGCTCCTTGCCTGTTTCAGCTTCTAGCGGCTGTGATGCCCTCCTCCCTCCTCAGAGCACATCATCCCACTTCTTGTTTCCATCATCATATATCCTACTTCCCCGCCTGTGTCGAGTATCACTCTGGTTATAAGGACACTTGTGATGACATTTAAGGCCCACAGAATAATCCAGGATAATCTCCCAATCTCAATATCCTCAGTTAAATCACATTTGCAAAATTCCCTTTTGTATATTAGGTAACATTCACAGGTCCAGGAATGAAGAACTAGATCTTTGAGGACTTCCTTCAGTCTACTACAATTTGTACATCAATTTGAGGAGGACTGACTTCTTTATTTTGTTGGATCTTCTACTTCATGAACATAGTATGTCTCTCCAATTATGAGCTCTTTTTTGATTTCTTTAGTTATCATTTTGTAGTTTTCAGCATACAAGTCCTACACATGTTTTTGTTATATTTACACTGAAGAACTTATTTTTAGCAATTAAAAATGGAATTTTATGTTTAATTTTGGTGCCCACATGTTCATTGCTAGTATAGAGAAATATAGCTGATTTTTGTATGTTGGTCTTATACACTGTGACCTTGCTGAACTTTCTTATTAGTTTATTAGCTTATTAGTATTATTAGGTTAGGAGTTTTTGAAGGTTCCTTGGGATTTGCTACATAGAGCATCATATTATCTATGAATAAAGACAGTTGTATTTTTTCTCCTTTGATCTGTGTGCCTTTCTTTTCATCTTCTTGCCATATTGCTCTCGCTAGAAGTTCCAGCACTGTGTTCTGTGTTTTCTGAGAGTTGAGAGAGAAGACATTCTTGCCTTGTTCTTGATCTTAGTGGCAACTTAAAAATCACATCAATCATCAAACATAATTTAGAAAATTCAAGAGGAGAAGGAAAATGTATTTATCCATATTTCACTCTTCCTCTTCCTCTTTCTTCCTTCCTGATGTTTCAAGAGTCCTCTTCTATTGTCTTACTTTTTAGAGAACCTCCTTTAGCTATTCTTTTAGAGTAATTCTGGTGCTGGAAAATTATCTTCATTTTCCTTCATCTGTGAATATCTTAATTTCCCCTTAGTACTTGAAGGATATTTTCACTTGATGTACAATTCTGGGCTAACAGTTTTTAATTAATCACTGCAAACGTGTTGTGCCACTTCTTTCTGGCCTCCATGGTCTCTGATGAGACATCTGCTGACATTTGAACTGCTCTCTTTTTTTACCCTGTAGATTTGGGTCCTCTGACATCGCGGATGAGAAGAAAGTACCCAGGGAGCAGCCTGTGGATGAGGAACTTCTTTCCGGGGGAGCCGCAGCCGCTGCCTGGAGCCTGACATCCTGCCCCTCAACAGTTTAGAGAAATGGGGCCTGCTCAGGGTCCACAAACACCTGGCCGGGAGGGGTCTGAGCCTCCTCTGAGCCCCCCAGCACCGGAGCTCCATTCTCAGGAAGCAACCCCAGCATCTGAGAGCATCCACCTCACTTCCTGAATCTTTGGAAAAGAATTTGCCAGGGGCTTCCAGAGACTTGGGCCAAAATCCTCACTTGTCCTCCCACTTGAACACGTTACCAGACCTACCTGGGCTTCGGAGTTTTACCTCTGAAACGAGAAGACGGGGGGAGCCAGCCTCTGGGGTGCCTCAACCCAGGTGCCCGTTGTCCCTGTATCTGGACCAACCCACAGGCCGGGCGGCCACCTCGGGGCCCCCAGCGGCCCCTCCCAGCCTGGTTCGCGGGGAGTCTCCCTCATCTCCACCTCCAGGTCGCCCCGTAAACCGCGAGCTCCTGTAGCCCCTGCTCAGAAGAGCGCTCTGAGCAGGGGCTGAGGCCTTTCACTGAGTCCTCCAGGCCTCGGCGGGCTTGCTGAGGGGGCGGGGTGTCTGCGACGGTGTGACCACGGCTCCCACAGCCTCGGGGACACGCCCAGGCTCGGGCCAGCGCACAGAGGCCATGCTTTCAGAGTGAGTTCAGCGGGCCTGACGGGACCCACGGCCCGGTCAGCTGTCAGCCACACGCAAGGTTATCTGTGGGCGGAAACCGTCACCGTCTATGTCTGCTGGGATTTTGGCAGCCACGGGAGGGACGGTGCATCCCTACAGGCCTGGCTGAGTCAGGTTCCCTCCGTGCCAACGGTGCCGCCATCTTTGGCCGCCAAGGAGAGACGTTTTGGCAGGGCCCAGCGGCGTTTTCCCCGGAGGACAGTGTTACCGGCTCGCGGAGGAGACAGAGCTAGAAGGTGGCAGAGCTAGAAGGGGGCTGGGATTCTGGAAGGACCTGGATGGTTCTGGGAAAATCTGGTAGCCATTTTTGAAAGGAAAAAAAAACCAAATCAAGGTGTGGGAGTGAGAGCGTGGGACTTCTTGGAAATGAGGAGAAAGAAAATAACATGTCCGTCTCCTCAGCCTTGACCTCCCACCCCCGCGGCCGGCTGGACGACTCTGCTGGACTTTCCTGATGCCAACTCGGATCCGAAGTGTCCAAAACTGAGGTCATCCTCCCTCACCCTGGCTCCTCTTCCCGTTCTGGCAGTAGAGCCACCCGTCAGACACCAGAGCGGGGCCTCGGGGGAAACCTCTGATCTTCCCTTCTTCACCGCCGTCTCTGGCCGTCTCCTGCTCTGAGTCAGGATTTCAAAGTCATTGCTCACAAAAGTGAACGTAACCAAAGTGACCACGAAAGAAAAGGGATCTGCAAAAGGAGAACGAAGCCAAACGTCGGCGTAAACCGGGGGGTTTCCCACTGCTTCATCCCACAGGCTCCGGCCCAGCCAGGACACCTGCCCCAGGCCTCGGGCTCGGAGCCCACCCAGCCCCCGTGGAGCCCACGTCCCGCACCTCCCCCTGGGCCCAGGCCCCTGACCCAACCTTTCCTGGATTTGCTGTCGCTGTTCCTAAGGCCCTCACCCCTCCTCCCACCTGCCCTATGAGACGTCCTTCCTTTGCCTTCTGAACTCACAGTAACCGTCAGAGCCCAGCTCAGCCGTGCAGCCTCTACCTGTGGGGCTTCCTGACCCGTCCCTGCCTTGGGGTTCTACTGCGCCCACAGCAAGGACAACGGACCATCGGCTCCCAGCTCGGGCCCCAGAGCCACACGACACCTGTAAGTGGGAGACACGCAATTCCGGCTGAGTTGCGTAACATTTCAGAGCCTTTGCTGTCCTTTCTGTAATGCGACTGATAACAGTACCTAACTTACGAGGGTGAGGGGAGGATTAAATAGGATATTGCCCTCAGTGTGCTTAGTACAATGTCTGACAATTAATTAATAATCAGTCAACAGTTCTTGTTGTCACTGCTGTCCTTCCTACTCTCTCATTTCCACTTTCCCGTTTGCTCGTTTGTTTTCATGCGGCCATCTTGTCGACCCCTACTAACTTGTAAGTTCTTGAAGGGCAAAGACAACGCTATCTCTGTATTATGTTCTGCCCCGTGGTGCGCATACACACGCACACACGCGTACACACACACACACACACACACACACACACACACACACACACACGATGTTGTTGGAGTCGTGCCGGGGGCTGAGTAGATGGTGGACGGACAAAATTCCTGTCTGTCTGTGTGCAGGGTGGGTGGAGGCCTGGGGCCCCCATCATCTGTAGTGATGGAACATGGGCCTCGAGTAAAGAGGCCAGTCTGCCAACCAGGAGAGGCAGCGAGGGAGCTTCCAACGAGCACAGTTATTTTATCCAATGTCACCCAAAGGTAGGCTAGGATAACATGCTCTGACTTTGGGGAATTTATAAAATAGGCAAAGAACAACTGATGAGGACATGACAACTTCTGGATTCAGGATTTCAGGCAGCGTGTGAGGAGAAGGTGAAGAAAGGAAAGAGGCAGAAAGGGTCCCAAACAGTAGCCCCTGGTGATGGCCGTGTAATGGTTTTATCTGATCCAGGAACAAAACAAAGACAACTCTTTTCCATGTCAGAGTTTTAATTCTAGCGCTATTTCTCCGTCAAACAAAACTGAACTCAAGGTAAAATTGAAGGAGAATCCAATAGAAAGCAATTGAGGACAGGCAAAGTGAACCAAAATAATGAAAGAGGCCTTTATCATATCATGCCTCAAAACAGAATGAAGAGACAGGCCCCAGCCCTCCACCCCTCACTGATTTCCAGGCCTGGGACTCCCCAGAGGCAGACTTCCTACCCGTTGTCCCATTGTTGCTTCAATCCAGCCCCAGGGCACTGATCTTATCTCTTCAGGTTTATTCATTTGTTTTCGTATCTCTAAAATGCACCTTTGTATAGAATCTGGGCATGGCTGAAAAATTACCCCATTCTCAGCAGTGTCTGCACTAATCATGGCCCCTCCCTCCTCCTCTCCCACCTGGGACCGTCAGCACACCCGAGCCCTTGTCATCAGGCAACATCCTTAGCACCACAGGGGGGTAAGAAATACAAAGGCACATTTGGGGTATAAAGACCAGTGCTGTTTGGGCTTTAACCAGACCAGCGGAAGAAAAGGAGCCTTCAAGGGAGAGGGCCTTCCACTAAAAGGGAAACAACCGCAAAACAA
This sequence comes from Aethalodelphis obliquidens, assembly GCF_003676395.1. Taxonomy (NCBI): domain Eukaryota; kingdom Metazoa; phylum Chordata; class Mammalia; order Artiodactyla; family Delphinidae; genus Aethalodelphis; species Aethalodelphis obliquidens. The sequence continues at coordinate 1,700,121 of NW_020837978.1, forward strand.
AAAAATCGGGAGCCTGGAATAATTAGTCACTCAATATTGTAACAGTCTGTTTCTTAGCTAAACTCTGTTTTGTTTTCAGTACTACATAGATAGGGGTTGGGGGGAGATGGAGGTGGGCGTGTTTGCATCCTGGCCTGTGCCATTTGTGCAAATTCCCAGGTAAACTGAGTCAGTTAACCAAAGAAATAAGGAAGAAATAGAAACGGTTGCCCCAGGGTAGGCCTGCCTTTACAGATGTCACATTTCAAAGTCACGTTTGCTGTCACTACAATGAGAACTCGGCCATGGCTGGGGCCACTGCCTCATCCACTGGGCAGAAACAGACATCGGAGGGAGAAATGTGCTGTAGCCACACCGGGGGAACGTGTGCCATTGCTGGTGCTTTAAATGATCTGAGAATGTGCCCCAGTGTTGAACGTTTCAAACGCTCTACTTATGTTAGACGGGCTTGAGACGTAGGGACGTCTGTGGGACTAAAATAAAACAGTCTTTCCCTTGTCCTGGAGAACAAAGCCCAGAAACTAAGGAGCCAGGTCTTGGTTATCAGAAGGCCTATTATCTGCTCTTTTTCTGACACTACTTTGGGGCTAGCTTTGGGCCCCTCTGTCCATCTTTCAGCCAGAGAGCAAGGGAACAGAGCCCAGCCTTACGATTCATCTAAGCGACACGTAACTGAGATGGCAAATCTGCAAAAAAACCAAAATTAGACCAACTCAAAGCAAGACTCTAGTCCCCTCCACACACAGGCAGCGCCTTGGAGAGGCGAATCGCGCTGCCCTTCAGATGTTCTGCCTCACCGCCCCCCACGCTGAGAAACAACTGGGTCGGAACTGGTCTCCGGTCGTTGCTGTGACCAGGAAGGGCTGCCTTTCCCTGGGTCTCAGGATATGTGCTTGGTAACTTTCCAGACATTTATTGCCACAGTTCAGCCCAGTGCTGCCAAGGTCGGAGCCAAAAAGGGCGTCTGAAAATGTGCAAAAGTGAGATCTCGCTTGGCCCAGGCCTAGCCTGAGGGAAGAGAACCAGACGTTCTCCTGCCAGAAGCCAGTCCCCAACTTCATGGAAACTGGGGATCATTGCTGATGTCCTTCTCACTCGGCCAAGGTTCAATGCAGCTGCAATCACTCTACCTCCAATTCAAGTATGTCCTTGGTCCTAAGATCTTGGAGGCATCTGGTTCTTCTTTCTTTCTTTTTTCTGGCCGGGCCACACAGTGTGTGGGATCTTAGTTCCCTGACCAGGGATCCAGCCCGTGCTTCCTGTAGTGGAAGCGTGGAATCTTCACCACTAGACCGCCAGGGACGTCCCCGGAGATGTCTGGTTCTTAATCATTAAATGCATATTAATAAAAACCAATGTGCTATACCGTATCATGATATATTTATCACAATAATCCAAGAATAGTATGCATTAATAGAAGGATATTGTATTAGCTATAATTACTAGTCTATTACTAATTAATGTTAATTATATTAACTATAGGTATAGCTAATTACACTAACTCTACTATAAGGTAAGAGTAATATGTTAATATAAGCATATTCTATAAATACTCGGTTCCTCTGCATTTGTGAAAATTGACACGAGCTGCAGTGGTAGATGCCGTGCTGCTCTAACCGACTGTTGGCTCCCCTGGCTGACAGCTCAGCTCCCAGCCCCCTTCCAGGAACTGCTCTTGGCCGAAGCCGGCTGCCTCACCGTTTCCTGCCCTTTTCCTGGGGACGGCCTGCATCCAAATAACTGGGTGATGTGCAGTGTGGAGGCTTGGCCCCGACCCCAACTTGGGCCCACTGCGTAAGACGTGGGGCTCCCGGTGGGGCAGGCTGGGACCATCTCCCTCGGCCCCATCCTGCCTTCTCTCCCTTCAGCTGTCACTCCTGAGAGCACTTCATGCGAATCTTCACCTCAGAGTCCGCTTCCCGGGGAGGTTAATCCGCAGTCTTTGGTCCCAGCAGGTGCCTGCCTGACCACGTGCTCAGTGGGCCCAGTGCTGCCTGCCCCCAGCCACTGGCAGTCGTGGTGGAGCGCTGATGGTGTCTGGGACAGGCTGCTGGTGGTGACTCTCCCGCTGGTGGTGACTGGATGTCACAGGCGTAGAAGGAAGGCTCAGTATATCAAGTGTCTGATAAACTTGGGAGACCTGAGCGTCCCCGTAGCCCATTGCCTAAAGAAGGGCCCATCTTCTTTATCCAGAGGGGTGGGATGGGGAGGGTGGGAGGGAGGGAGATGCAAGAGGGAAGAGATATGGGGACATATGTATACATATAGCTGATTAACTTTGTTATGAAGCAGAAACTGACACACCATTGTAAAGCAATTATACTCTAATAAAGATGTTAAAAAAAAAAAAAAAGGAGGGCCCTGTCACCAATGAAGACCTAAGGGACCTGTGGCCACTGAGTGCTGGGGAAATGGGGTGCCCAAATATCTGAGGGTGGCTACTTGGTTGAGTGCTGGGCGTCCTGAGTCAGGGCCATGCCAGCGGCAGTGGAGAGTGCCATGCCGGCGGAAAACGGATACACACTGGTGAGCTCCTAGACCCCAGCGGGGCCAGAGTGCCAGCACTGTGTCACCAAGTGACCACGAAGCCAGAAGTGCCCAGCACGGGCTGAGTTCCATCAGCTCCACCAAGCCGTCAGGGGTGAGCCCAGCAAGCCATCGTCACATGTGCAGTGGCCGTGGCCCTTCAGGGGTCAGGCCTGAGTGAGGCCAGAGGGCCCAGGTGAGCCGTGGGGCAGGTGGCCCCCCACGGCCAGCTGGTGAAGGAGGTCTGTGCTGAGGTTTGCTCAGAGGGTCAGCTCTGCTCGGGACCCCTGTGAGGCAGAAGCGGACACTGAGGCACAGCAGGCAGGCCCAGGGCTGGCGCTGAGGGTAGAGCCGGCAGGTCAGCACCGAGGCCAGAGGAGACGCTCCCTGAGAGCGTGAGAATCTAGGAGGAGGGCAGCTGTTGTCGCCTGCAGGGCTGCAGCTGTGCTGCCACCTTCTTCTGGAAAGTTCCCCCAGGACACGCGGCCCGCCAGGCTCAGGAGGGGCGGCTCTTCATGGATTTACTCAGTGACAATGTTCAACAGTTATCGTGTGTTTGCCGTCGATCAGGGGCTGGGCTTCGGTGACATCAAAGGCAAAGACCTAGGTCCCTTGTGCAAAAAGTAAGAATTTCAAGGCAGCAGCTGCAGAGCATGAAACCACACGGGCTGGACGGTCTGCCCCGAAGCAGGCCCCACCCAGCCTGTTCTCAGGACTGGAGCTTCTAGCCATGGAGACAATTAATGTGTCAATTACAGTGAATTATTTTATTGCAGCTGTGAGAAGTGTTATGTTGGAGAAACGCAGGCTGGTCCCTATGCAAACTTACAAGGGACTCAGACCCTCTGGGCCGGGGGGCCGTGTGTGCGGGCTTCCAGGGGCAGGGTTTGAAGGGACAGAGACTTCAGGGACTTGAGAGCCATGGCCCTCACTCCGACTTCTCACCACACCGTGAACTGCTCACCTGACCACTGGCCAGCAGCGGGTCTTATTCGAAACCATCTCCAAGTCAGAGAAAATGGGCCACAGACACATGGATTCCTCCAAATGCCACACCACACACTTCCTTCACAGAGAAATGGCTCCAGAAAAAAAAAAATCATTAAAAGAAAAAAATGTTGTTAAAATAAAGTGAATGGAAACATAAGAAGGTCCTTCACTGGCTTAAGAAAATAAACCAAAATCCAAGATATTCTGAGAAACACATTAGGGAATTAGAGGGGATCAAAAAGTCCACCACAGGGCCAGTTATATGTCGGGTTCAGAAACGGGTTTAATTCTGCACTGACAGCACGGAGGCCTCAGTTCCATCCCCCGCACTCCAGGTCTGAGAAAGTCATTTCAGCTTTCTGTTCTTTGCCTGAGTAATGAAAAAAAATGTTAATCTGTCATTTTGGATTGCGTGAGTATGATGAGGACGACTCTTTCAGGGGACTCTGAGCTAGATCTTCTGGAAACACAGGCACCACGTTTACTCAGGACGAGGTGACCTCAGGTCAGCGCCCACCACTCGGCCACACACACTGCGGAGAATTCAGACTCCACCCGACTGCGCGGTGACACAGACAGGTTTTCCCGAGACGCCAGACCTTCGCAGGTAGCCACGGCCCCCGCTGGGCAGGGCCTGCGCGACATCTTACCGCCTCCTTTGCCCACCCTTCAGTCAAGCCCACCTGCCCTCCACGACCACAGGGGCAGACGTCAGTTTTCCCATTTTGCAAAATGTATATAATTATTTAGTACACGAGAAATATAGTATTTCATATGCATAGTGAAAGGGGAGATTATCAAATGTACTGGGAAAACTACTGACCTAGCTGGAAAAATTCGAGTAAGCCTTACGAGCAATAAAAGAAATTTAGATAATTATATAATTTTCATGGAAAACCCTTTCTAAAAACACCACCAGACTCACAGACATAGAGAACAGACTTGTGGTTGCCAAGGTTGGGGGGTGGGGGATTGGGAGTTTGGGATGAGCAGATGAAAACCAGCATATATAGGATGGATAAACAACAAGGTCCTACTGTAGAGCACAGGAAACTGTATCAATTTCCTGTGATAAACCATCATGGAAAAGAATATGAAAAAGTATACGTATATGTATAACTGAGTCCCTTTGCTGTATAGCAGAAATTAACACAACACTGTAAATCAACTAGACTTCAATAAAATTAAAAAAGGAATAAAAATAACACCAAAGGCAGAGATTATAAAATAAATCATCAACAGATCTGACTACATACAATAAATTCCACAAAGCCCATAAACCCCATAAGCAAAGTTAAACGTCACTTCGCAAAGCAGGACAATATCTGTCACGTACACTCCAGATAAGGTACCAGCATCCTTTGTACATGAAGAGCTCGTGAGAGTCAGTACGTGAAAGGCAAATTCTCTGGCTACCACTTCCACTTCCTGAAATCCATCCTACGGAAGCAAGTCTAGAAGTGATCGTGGCAGTACTTGCCCGTTGAAGTCCCGTGGAGTTAGGCGGCCAGCGACTCCTCCCCACTTAGGAGAGAGGGACCCAGCCGAGGGTCACCGGGAGGGATGATTATGGGGGCGACACTGCATGCATTGCCAGTTCCTGGAGGAAGGGGGTCTGGAGAGCTAAAGAGGGCATCCAGTAAAGGGGTACCATACCAGGAGGAGTGCTCAGATCTGAAAACAAAGGCCCCGCTCTGGGGGCCCAATAAAACACTGTAGCCCGCGGGGAGCAGAGCCAGGAAGACTGAGAGCCATCCTGCACGCCACCCCGCGACCTGCTTAGCGTTTGCATCACCCTCTTATCAAGTTCAGGAGCGTAAAGCTGAGAAAGGTTGTTACCCAAGCTTTCATTCTCAGAAAGGGGGGAACAGACCCAACCCAGGTCTCCTGTGTTCAGTTCCCTGCTGTTCAGGTCTGGCTTCTTTCTTGGCACCTTTACTGATGTTTCTGCTCCTTGCTTTCTCCCAGGACCAGGGTAAAAGGTCTTTCTGTGGCGACGGTCGATGTGACAGCCTGCAACCAGGCTTGGGAGGGGCAGGCACTCGTGGAAGCGTTTCCCAGTGTCACGGCCTCTGGACTGTGTCCGCTGACAGTTTCCAGAAGGTATCGGAGAGGTCTGGAGGCTGAGAAGGGGCTCTGTGTGCCGGGGTCGGGTTTCTCCGGCTTCTCTGCATAAATTTCCCTTCATAAAGTACAGGTCCGGCCAGCAGGTTGTGTACAGAGACCAGTAACGGTAAGAGGTGATTTGGGGGTACACAGAGGCCCCTCCAGTTCTTTAAAAGTCAGTTCCTTTTTGTTTGTCTGTTTTCACCGGGAGGTGGAAAGTCAGGCTTTGAGGACCTCGAGGGTCTCAGCAGAGCCTTTGGGAATCAATATTTGTCAGGATTCAGTTACCTGGTCTGAGCCCGTGGACTGTTATTAAAAGATTGAAAAAACCTTATCCTCCAGACTTGGGAAGACCACAGAGGCGGGGGGTAGATTTTGCGTCCCCTGCCCTTTATTTCCTCTCTGACTCTTGCACCTGACCACTGAGCTGGCGGTAAATCACATAAACGCGGATGTTCCGCTATTTGGTGCCCCTCCTTCTGGGCCAGGCAGACATTTTCTTAAAGAGCCAGGGTGTGATTTTTCCAGGCTCTGTGGGGTCAGATGGCCTCTGTCACAACCGGTGAACTCTGCTGTTTGAAAGTAGCCACCGACAATCCCCAGACACATGGGCGTAGCTGTGTTCAAATAAAACTTTATTGACAGGATATGACTGGACTTGGCCCCCGGGCCATGGTTTGCTGACCTCTGTTCCAGTCAAAACTCCTGGACCTCACATTCTGTTTTTCCACTTATTCCATCTCTTTTTCTTACTTCTTCCAAGTTTCATGTAACTTCTGTAATATAAACAGCCCACCAACAACCAAAAGGGAGAAATTTGGGGTTTGAACAATTTGGTACCTGGCAAACCTGAACACACACTTCCTCTGGATTCCTGTTCCCGGGGCGGGTACTCACGGTTCTTTTTTTTTTTTTTTTTTTTTTGCGGTACGTGAGCCTCTCTCTGTTGTGGCCTCTCCCGTTGCGCAGCACAGGCTCCGGACGCGCAGGCTCAGCGGCCATGGCTCACGGGCCCAGCCGCTCCGCGGCATGTGGGATCTTCCCGGACTGGGGCACGAACCTGCGTCCCCTGCATCGGCAGGCGGACTCTCAACCGCTGCGCCACCAGGGAAGCCCTATGGTTCTCTTTAAATGTCTGTTTTGCTTTTCCCAGTCTATCTGAAGTGCTGCATGAAGAGATGGGGCCCAGGGACTAATTGTGCAAGGCAGTGTCCTGAGCCGGATTCTCTTTGCGGCCAAGCATTAAGGGCATTTTTACGCCCTGCTTTTAGCTACTGTTTGCATTAAATGCGCAAGGGCAAGGAGGGAGCCGTTCTAATCCCTGCAACGCCCTCCCATTGCCTATAACCCCTCCTGCTCATAAAGGCTGCCATCCCCCTAGCATAACTTAGCCCTCGCAGTGTTGGATTGAATCGTAGCTCCTTTGATTGAGATCCTACTAAGCGCAAAAAGCCCCCAGGTTACTACGTCCTTGTTGCGTATAATCGCCCTGACAACTCTGCTGTCCCGTTAGCCAGAAGACACGATAGACTTAGAGGTTTACTCCGCTGTGAAAAAGTGCAGCCGAGAAGGGGGCCGAGGTCTGTCTGCCTTCCCACCCCTTCCAGCAGTGAGACAGCTGTTGTTATCAATTTGCCCATTTACGCCTACACTCACCCACCAAACACTCAGCACGCTTTTCTCGTTCCCCAGGCGCTGGGCCGGGTACTGGGGACGTAGCGCGGAACGAGGAGGCCTAGCCCCGTGGACCAGGAGCTCCAGATGCCTTACCCATCATCACGCATCAACGCGTCAACGTGACTGTGGCTTGGGCTGCAAAGAAGAGCCCAGGGAGACGTGTGGGCACGTGCCCAGGGGACCAAAGCTCCTTAGCCCTCCTTTCACGGTCAGAAACTTATTCAAGGACCGCGATTGCCCTTGTGTTATCTGCTACGTTATGTGCCCGTCCTATTGGGACAGTTCTGTTTTCTTCACCTTCTCTATCTGGGTGCACACAGATGAATGGTGGTGGAGACCAGCGTGACCTCTGTGGCATCCTGTAAGCGACCGGAAGGAATGAGATGAACGTATAGCAACATGGAGAGACTGAAAGCCTAGTGCCGTTGGGGGAAAGTAGTAAAAAGAACGCGGTGTGTACGCAGCGCCGTTTATGGAAGTTGAAGCACATACATACGAAGCTACTCAATACAGTGTATTAAGAGACGCATGCTTATTTAGGGATCTGTATAAAACACCCTGTACGGGGCCTGGGGGGCAGGCGTGGGGGCCTAGCTGGGAAGTCAGGGATAAAAGGAAAAACCAAAGCAAGAGAGGAGCCTTGTACAGCCTGGCCTGAGAAATAGGGTTGATTACATCTCCGCCCCTGAGGTCCCCAGAATAAACAACAAAAGCGAAATGTCATTTGACAAAGCAGGTCGCCTCGATGTTGTACTGGATAGAGGATGATGACCCTTCCGTGCTGACCCTGAGCCCCAGGCAGGGAAACGGGCAGGAAAGACAGGGGCAGAGAGGAAAACAAGGCAGAAAGCACGGCCCCGGGAACAGTGAGGGGCGCTCCTGTGTTTATATAAACACGCACCCTGAGGGGGGCGACCCCTTGGCGATAAGGGCCGTATCTTCAGTACTTAATAGACGACTCTTTCAAATGGCCAGCCAAGGCTGAGTGGTGTCCCCAAGTATTCGAGGGGCGGCAGCAGGGACGTCGCTGTCGAGTGCTCTTCCTGGAACGTCCGCTGTGCCGTCCGTTCGGGGCTGTGAAACGGTAGCTGATGCCTCGCGTCGATGTTCTCACGGAGTCGTGGGTCCTCTCCAACACAGCGTGACATGAAGAAACGCTGGCCGGGACCCCCAGAGGAGTGAGCATCTGGGCTCTGCCTCATCCACAGACTGTTCCAGAAACTGTCTGTCATTTCAGTTATTTGCAGTAACAAAGCCACTGCATTTGTTAGGAAACACCAAATACATCTTTCCGCCCCCGCCCCCCAAGGTAATGAATATCCAGCTTGGAAAGGGAAGAATGCAGGACATCCTCCCCCAGCGGAAAAGGGCCAAGAAAAGTAGGCTCCGCTCTTTCTCTGGCCTCCAAATGAAATCTTGGACAAGATGGCAGTGGCCTCGAGAGGGCTCACCAGAGCTGTTTTGATTTGCCAGTGTTCTCGCAGAACTGATTTGTAGGTTAAAAGTACGCAGTGCAGGAGAGCGGGGATCATTTATTTCTTGACTGACCTTGGGCCTTGATTAATCTCAAAACCGAGAGAATTTTCCTCTTGGTGAAGGAGGGCTAATTCTTTCAGTAAGTCCTTGAAAGCTCCCTGCCATCAAAAACAATCCATATGCTGAATGCACAGAAACAGAAACGCTCTGAATTTCAGGAAGGTGTCGTGGGGAGTAGCAGGGAGGGAAGGAGATGCGAGAAGAAAAAGAGGCCGGAAGATCTAGGAGCAAGGATGCCTAGCTAATTACGCACGTTTCAAGACGGTAAAGAAAGGCCAGTTTGGGGAAGGATGAAGGTGGTCCTTGCCCCGGGCCCGCGAGCCCTCCCCGGTCCCCTCGCTGGCTGACCTCCCCCTGACTCGGGGAGGGGAGAAGAGTGAGGCCCTGTGTCCTCGCGGGCAGGGCCTTCCTGTGACCCGCCGGGGACCCCGCGGCCCCTTTCCCACAGCCCTCCCCTAGAGCCCTGCTGCAGCTCTCCGTTTATTTGTTCAGGTGAGTAAACTCTGTATCGAATGCTGGTTTCTCAGTTGCTTTTAATTAGGCTTCTGGGCTCCACTCTTTCATCTTGGTGGAATCTGCGTCACTTTTCTCCAGCTATTTTTGGTTCTAAAGCCCTGGGTTTGCTTTCATTCGGCTAATTGAAGGCACACAGGAAAGGAGAAAGGGGATAATCCCCATCACTCGATGTTTCTTAAGGCTGTGATAAACCACACGTTTTTTTAGCGGCAGAAAATCGCTTTCAAAATGTTAACTCTGCAGCCTCTTCCCTGAGGGGCCGGGAGGCCGACCCACCAAGGCTCCGAGCGAAGGTCACGTGGGCTCCTCGGAAGCCCTGAATTCCAGGGAGAAGGTGGGCGGGCAGGTGAGACGTCCAATGTGGCCAGACAGCCCCTCCACGACTTTCCCTTTCCGGCCACTCGAGCCCTTCGGCTCTGGCTGAGATCCTCGAATGATACGTTCGCGAAGCTCTGGGTGAAGGCTCGGGCTGTCGCCTATTAACATCAGAGAACAGTGCGGACGGCGATGACCTTGCAACGTCCCTCGAAATGAACAGCCAGCTGCCAGGTGCTTCTTTAATCTCAGAAAGGGCAATATATGTGTGTATTTGTGTGTGTACACATATATATTAGAATAATTTTATCAAATCTTACTAAAATTAAAAGGTGATAAATATAAAAAGATCATTTTTTTGCCCTTTGGACCAAAATATTCTCTGAAAACTATATTCATGAGGCATGTATAATTTGTTGTTTTTACCAAGGCTATTTAGTAAACTTTAGATCTTGTTAGAGTAATAAAAGTAGGTTTATGTAGGGCAAATATTTAGATTTATCACTGTTATTCTATTTTTATAATTGATAGATATGATCATGGGTGCTCTATACAGCTTCTACAAAATGGGAAAAAAAACACCTACTTTTTTGTTACCAAAAAAATAGAAATCATATTTACATTTATATCTTAATATACTGTTGTCCCCCCAGGTCCATTCCAGGAGACAAAACAGTGCAAACAACCAACTACTTTTTTTTTTTTTTTGTATAATGTTGGGTTTATGTGAGACTTTATATCTTTTTTTTTTCCAACTACTTCTAACTTAAGAAATAAAGTACTTACATGGATCCAAGACAATCAATTGACAATAAATTCAAGTTTCATGTTAAAGTAGCCTTCATGAGACAACGAATGGGAAAAATAGTTGCAATTCATACACAAAAAGGGGCTATAACTAACACCTAAATAGCTCCCACAAATCCACAAGAAAAAGACCAAGATCCAGTAGAAAATGGGGAAAAGGACACTTTACAGACAAGATCACAGACATTTAAATGTATGAGAAGATGCTCAACCTCCCCGCAGTGAGTAAAATGCAAAGTAAGCTAGACTGAGATTTCATTATCCAACCCCCAGTTTGTTTGAACAAAGTGGGTAACATGGTATGGTTGCAAAAGGAGGGAAAAGGTCGCTTACGAAAAGCTGATGGGAACACATGCTGTTCTCAGCTTCTGTGGGGAATCTGGCAACAGATATTAAAATTATAAATGCAAATGCTCTTTGACCCAAAGTTATTTTTCTAAGAATTTATTCTTTAAAAATATTCATCCAGGGGAGGGCTTCCCTGGTGGCGCAGTGGTTGAGAGTCCGCCTGCCGGTGCGGGGGATGCGGGTTCGTGCCCCAGTTTGGGAGGATCCCACATGCCGCGGAGCGGCTGGGCCCGTAAGCCATGGACGCTGAGCCTGCGCGTCCGGAGCCTGTGCTCCGCCGCGGGAGAGGCCGCGGCAGTGAGAGGCCCGCATACCGCAAAAAAAAAAAAAAAAAAAATATTCATCCAGGGGAGAAATAAAATATACACAAGGTTGTTCACTGGCACTGGCTGCAATAGCAGAAGGTTAGAAACAACCCAAATTTCATCAATAAGGGTCTGGTTAAATAATTTAGTTATAACCCTGTGAGGGAATATTATACAGCTGTAAAAATGAGGAATCTCTGTTAAACAATCCCCACTACATATTATTAAGTGGAAAAGAAGTAATGCCTGTAATACATTATGACTTGCTAACAATAGGAGATAAATGTAGATGATAGCGACAAGGAGTAAAGGCAGAGATAACCAGTGTCTGGCACCTACCGGGTTTGTGTTTGTTTGAAATAATATAAAATAGCTCTGGAAGGATATATAAGAAATATTTATGTGCCTGCAGAAGGATTAGGTGTACCGGAGAACTAGGTTGGAAGAATTTTCATCATATACGCTATTATTGGTTAAACTGTGTCCCCCAGAGATATGTTGAACTTTTATCCTATGAATGGGACCTTTTTTGGAAATAGGGTCTTACACTGAAGATGTCATCAAGCTAAAACGAAATCATACTGGATTGGGTGGCTCTAATCCAATGTGACTGTTGTCCTTATTAGAAGGAAAAAGACACACACACACACACACAGGGAGACAGTCGAGAGAAAATGAAGGTAGACATTGGGAGGACGTGTCTACAAGCCAAGGAACCCCAGAGATTGCCAGCAAACCCCCAGAAGCCAGGAGGGAGGCCTGGAACAGAGCCTCCTCCCAGACCTGAGAAGGAATGACCCGTTCATCACCTTGACTTCAGCTCCCGCCTCCAGGCCGTGAGACAGTAACTCTCTGTTGTTCTGAGCCACCCAGTTGGAGGTGCTTTGTTACAGCAGCCCCAGGAAACGAATGCACACCCTCTGTAATTGTTGAATTTTGAACCGTGTGAATGTAATATCTGTTCAAAGAAATAAAAAAGTAGATTGAAAATTTTTTGGCCAAAAGTAAGCAGAAATATAAAGTAGGTTTTCTTATACCATGGCTCTGGTGTAATTTCTAAAATCATACAGAATTTCACAAGATATATGGGGAATTCGTTTCAATGGAGTCAACCACACTTAGGCAAACAGCGTGAAAATGAAAGAACTAAACCAGCAGAAGCCGAGGGGATGCGGGTCTCCGGCCCTCTGTGCCGCTGTCCCTGAGCGCCCGCCCCGAACTGAGACTCAGCTACAGATACAGTGGCTCTTTTTCCATCTTGCCTTCTTACCACACTTTTTTTTTTTTTTTTTTTAAAGAAAGAAAGTGAATTCATTTATGAGCAAGAGAGTCTGCCTGAGCCCATTGAAGCTGCTGGAGCTATTAGGAGATCTGGTCTGGAGGGCTTTCAGCCACCGTCTGTCCACAACTAGCAGTGACAACAGATCAGCCCCACAAGTGCAGTGCGGGCGCCACTGACGCCTGGGCTCCTTCTCCGCTTCTAGAGTTAGACTGTGGCTTCTTGCAGACTGGGGCTGGGTCATATTTATATTTGATATTAGCTCTGAAATCGAAAAAGTTGTGATCTCAATGCAACCAAGGCATTGAAATGTCTGATCAACTCAATAAAGTCAAACAAAATCAGCTTTTGACATTAGATGCTCAACTGAATTTTTTTTAAAAGAAAGTACTTTTTAAAAGGATGTTTTAGATTTATTAAAAAATTATAAAGATAGTACAGAGTGTTCCTGTATGTCCCACATCCATTTTCCCCTATGTTTAACCTTACACCAGTTCGGTACATGTGTTACAATTAATGAGGCAATATGATAATATTGTTATTAACTAAACTTTATACTTTATTCAGACTTTCTTACTGTTTACCTGATGTCCTCTTTCTGTCCCAGGATCCCATCCAGGGCCCCTCATCACCCTGAGTTATCGTGTGATAACTCAGGCTCCTCTGGGCTGTGACGGTTTCTCAGACCTGGCTTTGGATGACTTGGATGGCTTTGAGGAGGGTTGGGCAGGAATTTTGTAGAATGGCTCTCTGTCGGGAATTGTCTGGGTTTTCTTCCTCCTGATTAGCTCGGATTATGGTTCTGGGGAGGAAGACCACAGGCAAAATGCCATTCTCATCACTTCATATCAAGGGCACACACTGTCAGGATGACTTGTCACTGTCGATATTGACCTTGACCCCTGGCCGGGGTCATGTCTGCCAGGCTTCTCTGCTTCAGAGTCACTCTGTTCCACCAGCTTTCCACACGGTCCTCATTGGAAGGAAACCACTGCGCATCACACACTTAGGGGCTCTACTCAGCTTCCTTGAGGACAGAATGTATCCATAAATTATATGGAATTTTCTACATGGAAGATTTGTCTCTTGTATACCCATTTATTTATTCAATCATTTGTTTATATCAGTATAGGTTCATGGATATTGATTAAATTCAGTGCCACTTTATTTACTTAGCTGAATCTTTTTATTAAATAGAATGATTGTTTTGGCATTGTGAGCAGATCAGCTTAAAACCCAAAGCTCACCACACAACTGCACCCCACAGGTTCCGTCTGTGCGCACATGGTAACGAGGGACCATTGCTAGGAACTCGCTTTTTGACCACGTAGGGGCCAGGCGCACCCACTGTGCTGCGGGCGGGCTGCGGGCCCCCGCGTGTGTCGCCAACCTCGTGTTTGGCCTGCTTATTTGCACGTCGCATTAGAATGTGGGGCAACAACAGAGACCCTCTAATTCCTGTCCTCAAGAAGCTCCAAGAGTCATCTGAGCAGGCAAGAGGCACCCCCAAACTCATACAAGAGGAGAGAGAAAAGCAAGTACAGAGTAACTATAAACCAAAGCAGGTCAGGCGTGCTACAGGACGGTTCATCAAGGACGCTTTTCTTGACATGGCACAGGAATAGATTATTTTAGAAAAGTTTTATTTTTAAAAAAGTGAGAACTGGAGATGTGAGACGTCATTGGAAGGAACAACGGGGTCAAGTGTAGATTTTTCTACACTAGTATTTTTGCAGGAAGAATAAACAGATTCTCCATCAAACTGAGAAGGAGAATGTGGTGAGATCCCAGACTGTGGGTGAGGGGTCCCTGGACAGAGCAAAGTCTTTGAGGCACAGAGTGGCGGAGGGGTTGGGTTGGGAAAGACAGTGGAGATGAGGGTGACGCTACACCCACTGAGAGTGTGGGGAAGCATGAAACACCTGCACTTGACCTAAAAGGGAATCTGTGTCATCAGACTCCATAGGGAATGAAGCGAAAAGAAGAATAGTCCTTATCTGGGAGGCAAAATAGTCCTTTTCTTTTTCAGTTTTATTGAAGTGCAATTGACAAATAAAATTGTAAGATATTTACAGTATACAATGCAATGATTTATGGAAATATACATTATGAAAGGATTCCCCCATCTAGGGGGGAATTCATTAACACACCCCTCACCTCATGTCACATATTAGCTTTTTTTTTTTTTTTTTTTTGGTGAAAACACTTAAGTTCTGCTCTCTTAGCAAGTGTCAGCTATACCATATGGTGTTAGCAACTGTAGTCACCACGTTACACACGAGAGCCTCAGACCTCACTCACCTTATAACTCTGTGGGTTGGAAACATCTATGAAAAGTTCATTACATTTTGGGGAAGAGCAGGTAGGATGATTCCAAAAGTCCCAGCTTGAGCTGCTGGAATCGTTCTTGAGAAAGATGTTTTCAATCCTGGAAGTTCACCACATTTTACTGCCCACCCTTCTGCCATGGCCCCAGGAGATCTGCTATATCTAAATCCTAATATGATCAGAACACTTCCAAGGATTGAAAGAAAACTGTGACATTACAAATATTAGAATAACGGCGGTATGGTTTACATGTTCTCTACACACCATAGCTCCTAACCATGGTTTCTTCTCTAGAGTGAAGTAAGTCAGAAAGAAAAAAACAAATATCATATATGAACACATATATGTGGACTCTAGAAAAATAGTACAGATGAGCATATTTCCAGGGCAGGAATAGAGATGCAGACGTAGAGAACGGACATGTGGACACAGGGTGGGAAGGGGAGGGTGGGATGAATTGGGAGATTAGGTTTGACATAAATGCACTACCATGTGTAAAACAGATAGGTAGTGGGAGCCTGCTGTATAGCACAGGAAGCTCAGCTCGGTGCCCTGTGACGACCTCGATGGGTGGGATGGGGGGCGGGAGGGAGGTCCAAGAGGGACGGGATATAGGTGTACATACAGCTGATTCACTTCGTTGTACAGCAGAAACTAACACAACATTGTAAGCGATTACACTCCAAAAAAAAAAAAAGCTTGGAGATAGAAGTTTTAGTTTTAAGTCTGAGATTTAAAAATAAATGTCATACTTGACTGTTAAATTACTTTTTAAAACGTGGCATCTGCCTTTCCTCACCCAAGTCAAAGCTTCTTGGGTTCCTTCCATTTTCTCCAAAACTATCACCTCCTTGTGCTTCCTTTCCCAGAGATTCCACCAAACAGATGCTGTGTGAATGTGGGCTAGTCAGCTGACTTCTTTTATCTTTATCCTCTCATCTTTAAATGAGGATGATAATACCTATCACAAGGGGATGGGTCAGAATGGAATGACATTGCAATGTATGAGCGTTTCTGCTATGTGCTACATAGACGCTGGACATTACTTTTATTTGGGGTCACATTTTCCTTTGATAACATTGAGCTGTATTATATATGTCAGGCACTAGCCTCACACTGAGGGTGCTGGTGTATTAGTTTCCAGTTGCTGCCATGACAAATTACCATAAACGTGGTAGCGTGAGTTTGTTATGTTACAGCTCTGCGGGTCAGAAGTCCCAGATGGGCCTCATTCACTAGGATCAAGGTGTCAGGAGGATGACACCTCTGGAGGCTCTGGGGAATCCATCGCCGTATCGTCCAGCATCTGAAGACTCCTTCTTTCTCTGGCCCTTGCTCCATCTTCGATGCCAGCAATGACAGTTGAGTCCTTCTCATGTCCACTGTTCCGACCTCCGCTCCCATCACATCTTGTTTTTTCCCTTGTGATGGCACTGGGCTCACCCAGATGATCCCATCTCAAGGACCTTATCTGAAGTATGCCTGCGAAGTCCCCTTTGCCATGTAAGGTAAAAATCTTCAAAGGCTGGGGGAATTAGGACACGGACGTCTTTGGGGGCCATTCTTCTGCCTACAGATAGTCCCTGATTAAATGAGGTTAACTTATGACCCCATCTCCAGCTGAGAAAGCTTAGGAATAAGAGATGAGACGGTTTACAGAGGCCGTTGGGAAGGCCAGTGGTGCTGAACCTTGTCAGACCATGCTAAGATTTGGGGAAACTGAGCTCTCTGTGAAACACTTAGATTCCTCTCTAAAAGCACAATGCATCCGATTAAGAAGAAAGACAGAAAAGAGAAAAGAAATCAGTGTACAGCTTTCCATGGGTCTGGCCTTCGTGGAGGACTTGGGAGATTTAACGAGACCGTGCTTTCCATTTGGAAGCTGGGACCCGCCCTGGGCAGCGGAGCTGGCTTTTCTCTGATAGACCCCAGCTGAGTTAGGTAAAAGGCTGTAACATAGAAAGTTGTCTCCACAAATCAGGAAAGCAACTGATTCTCATGGGTTTTAGTATGTAGGTCAGTAAGTTTGCTGAAATTGCCGTTCGGTTCAGGAACTGGAAAAGATTGTTTTGGTCGTCCGCCCTAACTTCATTGTTTGCTGGATGGGGTAGGTGGGACCCAGAGAGGCCGGTGGTGGGCCAAGGCCGCCCCCCAGCGAGCGGCAGAGCCAGGGCGGGCCTGGGACCAGTGACTCACATCCAACCTTCCTGGGTTCTGACTCAGGGGGGAAATTCTTTGTTTTAAAAGTTAAATCTTTCTGTCTCAAAACTACTGGACTTCCTGCATCTGTAGGGAAAATAGCACTGTGTGTGTGTGTGTGTGTGTGTGTGTGTGTGTGTGTGTGTAGCCAAGAAAACGTGGTAGTGAAACCACATGCCATTTAATAGTGAAATGATGACATCGAGGGTGAGGAGTGAAGAACAAGATCCTTCTTATTAACTTTGGAAAGAAGTCTGGATGTAAGTAAAGATTTAAACCCGCAAATACTGCGCTTCCTCAGTTCACATCTTACATACATATGAAGCCCACCCTCCTCCACGCTGCCGCCTGCAGACCCAGGAGGGGTCGTCACCGCCCCCCGTGCCTAATTGCTTACACCCCCGCCCGGCCCCGCTCCAGCCCTCCTCCTGAAACAGTCTCTCTAAAACTGCAGTGTGTCCCTCTGGCCCTCTGAAAGCTCCATGCCTCTGCCTCAGTCTCAACACACGAGCCACCTTGCCCAGGACCCTGCTCCCTGGCCACTACCTCTCCAGTCCCAAGCCCCTGTTCTTCCCTGAGATCATGGGCTCCAGGCACGCCTGACAGTGCAGCGTCCGCCTGGTTCAGCCCCCGTGCCCTTGCACGTGCCCCACCCGCTGCATTAAGGTGCCTGCCCCGCCCCTCGGTGGTAAGGCGTCCCTGCAGCCCGTGCGGAACTTCATCTCAAGGATGACCTCCTGGGCGGCATCTCCTGGACCCTCTTCTGTGCCACTGTCGGGCCCTTACTGACCACTATGGCCCGTGTGCCCTCCGTACGGTAATTTTGTTTACTCGTACGTCCTTCAGGGTCTGACACGTACAGGAGCTCAAGGCTTATTTGATGGGTAAATGAGTACATCAGTCTCTGAATTTAGCCTGAGGCAGGAAGTGGTGAAAAAACCCGTCTTAGCTGAACAAGCAGTGCTTCCGAAGGACGCGGCTAACTCTTTTCAGCCTGGCTTTTCCGAGCACCACGCTGTGCTTGACTCCCGGCGGCACGAGCGTTCAGGGAGTCTGCATTTCTGAATGGAAACACATCCTGAGGAAGTGGGCTGTGTGGGGACTTTCTCATGCTTTGTTCTTTCTGGCTCTTACACATCGCTGTGTATTCCTGCAGCAGAAACGCCCCAGATAGGGAGCCCTGGAGCACACTGGCCCATCAAGGGGTGGAAACTCGCGTTAGAGCTCCAGGACAAGAAAGCAGAGGGTTTCCAGAATAACTACATACTGACCATCTACCCAGGCTCAGGGAATTGCTCAGCTCTCCTCATGGGCGCACGAAGTAATATTTTCTGTACGTATTCAGTAAGAGGCGCAGTGGTGGAGCGCAGGGGCTCTGGGGTGGACCAGCCTGGGTTCAGTCCCAACCTGGACATCTGCTGCATGTGTGACCTCTGATATGCAAGGGCTCTAACTCTCCATTTTTCCCTCTTTGAAGCAGTGGTTGCTGTGAACATTGAGAAAATGCAGGGGAGACACTAAGCAGGGTACCTGGCATATGGGAGGCAATCGACATGTTCAGAGCTGGTGACGGTCATTCAGACGAGCTTTTCTACTTCGGAACAAGCTGCTGGCTTGAACTGTCTCCAGATAAACGCACCGTGCCTTGTGTGTCCTCTTATAACCCATGCTACTGGGAGGCCAGGGAGATAATCGTCTTCTTACAGGTTGCAGTTAATTTGCTTCAGTTAATGGAATCGTGTGCGTAAATTCCATTTGGTCACCAAAGTGACTCACATGCTAATTTTCCTGATACGTCAAGTGGTTTGGTCCTCTGCTGCCGCCTAAAAATACTGCCCCTTAAATGCATGTAGCTAAGAGAAAGGAGCCAATCTGAAAAGGCTGCCTGCTGTATGAGCCCAATGATAGGACCTTCTGGAAAAGGCAGAGCCACTCACAAAGACCACAGTGAAAAGATCAGTGATCGTCGGGGTTGGAGGGTGAAGGAAGGAGGGATAACTCGTAGAGCACAGGGGGTTTTTAGGGCAGCGACATTTTTCTGTATGATACTGTAATGGTGGTCGTGTGACATGGCAGATTTGCCAAAACCCATGGAAAGTATAACATGTTGCTAGAAGAGTGGAGCACAATGGCATTGTTTGCAAATAATTAACAGGAGGGGTGGTTTAAGTTCATGAAAGTTCTCAGTTATAGTCATAAAAAATGCAATATTATTACTTTCAAGCAACAGCGTCATTAGACACGGGCTAACTGTATTTCTTGCTAAGCTCTTAAATAGTGCAGCAAACGTCCATCCCATAAAAGCCACTGGGAGCGATGGGTGGGTCCCTCCTGGGGCCTTCAGGATGGGTGAGTGGGTGGGGAGAAGCCATCGGAGAGGCAGTAGGACCACGACGGGGCCCCAGGAGTCCTGGGTGGAGCCGGGGTCTCAGAGGCCTGTGGTCCTGCAGCCTCTCCGATGCCTCCTGCCCGCTGTGCCCCAGCCCCAGGGAATCTCTCTTCTAGCCTTGCCCTCCTGCTAGCACATTTGCCTGCGTCCTAAATCTTCTCTCCTCTAGTGACTTACATGTGGGTGCACAAAAGGCAGAGGTGCTCCTAGAGCATTTTTCTTTCTGGCCTGGCACCTGCGTCCAGCGAGTCTGAAGAGACTTGGACAGATGTCAGTGTCATAGGAGGAAGGCAAAGCCGAAAGGGGAACTGGGGCTGAGCAAAATCCGTTGACTGGAAAAATAACGAAATCACGGGGCTGGGGGAGAAGCAGAGTGTGCTAATCAAAATGGGGCTCATTTCAGGACTGACAGATGAGTTGAGAGACTCCCTGGGGGAGGAGGCGGGGGGAGGGGGGAGGAGGGGGTTGAGGGAAGGGGGGGAAGGAAAAGGGAGAGAAGAGACAGGCGAGGGAGGAAGAAAGCGGTGGCAGGAGACCCAGATTCCATGGGTAGCAGCTGGAGGAATTCTGGGAAATATTTTGACATAAGACAGGTTGAAGTAAAGCCCAGGCCAAAAAGATCCTCTTCTTCCTGGGGTTATAAGGCCAGGAGTGCACAGAGAACCACAGAGAACGGGCTGGGACTTCAGGGGCTGGGCAGCAGGAACGGTCCCCCGGCAGGAGAACAGCAGGAGTGAGCTCACCTGGGCTGACCGGGCAACGCGGGACCAGGTGCCACTCAGCAGAGCCGGGTGGCTCACAGCGTCAGCGGGACGGGCGCCTGCAGGGGTCCCACCTTTGCGACGTGCACTCATAGGGCGGCGCGGGTCTCTGGGAGTGAGGAGAGGACGGGAAGGACAGCAAATCCCACCCGAGGCCGTGCTTTTGGAAGGGAAAGCTTTCCTCGTCCTTTGGCTGGATGACAGCAGCCAATTTTATCCACGTGAGCGTGTCAGGGGTTATAGGCAGGACGCGCTATCTTCTCGGTACCTGCAGAGCTAGGGGGTACGGGAGCTCTATTTAACAAGCGAAAGTTTATAATTCCTGCATGAACTACCTAGAAATGATTTTCAGCTGTTTAGAGTATTTTATGGCTTTAAGTAGGCAGAATATTCTACCACAGTTGCACTATTAACATAGCCTTTCTCCTTGGAGAGAACGAAAATAAACTTTAGTGAATGCTCCCAACCCATGTTGCAAATTTGGTGATCTACATGGTTTTCCCTCTCTTTGTACCACTTCCCTTAGAAAGATATGCACCCATGACCTGTATCGCCCAGCAATAATCATGCCTGTCACTAAGATACACTGCGTGCTCTGAGAACACGAGGGAGTGGATGCCAAAGGGTGTTTGTAACCAGCTAGTAAGGGCTTTGCCTCTAGAGCACAGTTACTCAAGTTCTGAAAATCATTTCCATCTGATGAAGGTTTGGGGGCCTAGTATGACAGGAGGGGATGGGGTCAGCCAGTAATCTGATCTCCACAAAAATTGTCACAATTATCACCTATGCGGGTGGTCTTGGCCCAGGTTCAAACTGACCTGGAACAAAGAAAGAATCACTTCTCTCATTCTTGTTCCTGGAGGGCTGGCTATCCTAGTGTCAGGGCTCTCCGTGGTTAATGAAGGGTGAAATGCACGCTGTCCATGAGGCTGAAGCCAGCACATGACTTGAAGAACCAAAAGCCGTTCATCTCAAAGCCCAGGGCACTTAGAAGACGGCTGTCATGGGCAGAATTCTAAGAGGGCGCCAAGATTTCCACCCGTGGTGCGCACACACCTCCCCGTTGTTCAGTTAAAGACTAACCTGGGCGCTGCTGGGAAGGGCTTTACAGTTGTAAGTGAGGTCCCAAGTCAACTGACCTTAAGATGGGGAGGTGATCCAGTGGGCTTGACCTCATCACACGAGGTCTTTCACTCTGATGTTGGGCTCAGAGATTCAGAGCAGGAGAGGGATTTGACACAGTGTTGCTGACTTGGAGAGGAACGGGCCACATGGCAAGGAATGCAGGTGACCGCTGTGACGGAGAACAGGTCTCCACTGACACCAGCAGGGAAAGGGGGACCTCAGTCCTACAACCACAGGGCACTGAATTCTGCCGGCAGTGAGCATGGGCTTGGAAACAGATGTTTTTCTACAGAACCTCCAGACAGACAAGAACCCAGCTAGGCAGTGCTGGACTTCTGATCTACAGAAACGTTAATAATATTGAGATAACAAATTGTAGCTTTCAACCACTCAGTCTGCGATAATTCTTTATTCCACAGTGGAAGACGTGTACAGCCCCCTCTGCATCCTACACCACAACACCTGCAGCCCTCGGATTCTCAGAGGTGGAGAGCGGGTCCAGAACGACGGTGAGGTGAGAAACGCACAGAATTCAGGACAGGTGGGGGGGTGGGGGGATGGCAAAAAGCTCAGTCATTAAGATAAATAGCATTTCAAATTGTGACCAAACGCCCATGACATGAAATTGACCTTTTAACCATGTCTAGGTTCAGGGGCGTCAAGTACATTCACACTGCTGTGCCCCGCACCACCCTCCCTCCCCAGAACTCTTTTCATCTTTCGAAACTGAAACTCTGCCTCCTTCATACAGCAACTTCCCAGATAAATAACATCTTAATGCAATACTTTTTATTAAAGTTGATTTCTTAGAGCAGTGTTAGGTTCACAGCAAAACTGAGAGGAAGATGCAGAAATTTCCCACCTCTCCCCTGCGCCGCCTGCCACATGCACAGCTCCCCGCGTCATCCACACCCCCAATCGTGGCACAGTTGTTATGATCGATGACCCTGCACTGACACAACATCACCACCAGAGTGTGCTGTTTACATCGGGGTTCACTCCTGGTGGCATACATTCCATTGCTTTGGACACATGCATAATGGCATGTATTCATCATAAGGGTGTCGTACAGAGTAGTTCCACTGCCCCCCAGCTCCTCGTGGCGTCACCTGCACATGCCTCCCTCCCTCCCCCCAGCCCTGGGAAACCACTGGTCTTTTCACTGTGTCCATAGTTTTGCCTTTTCCAGGATGTCATGGAGTTGGAATCATACCGTGTGCAGCCTTTTCAGATTGGCTTCTTCACTTAGTGATATGCCTTTAAGTTTCCTAATGCAATATTTTTTAAAGATCAAAATTAATGCAAAAAACTCCAGGATGAACAAAACATCAAAATATACAGGCTGGAGCGGTATCAGTGGCCCCTAAACATCTTCACACTTTAACTCACTCTGCAATCTGATCGCGTAACAGACTCCGTCTTGTAATAAAATTGGGACATTTGCTTTGACCATTTGCTGCCAATATTTTCGCTTGCTTTGAGGAGATCGTCTAAGTGAATTATTAAGTCGGCCATGACAGATTGGACAGGGAGCCTGGCAGCCTCTCGGGCATTCCTGCTCGTCCAGCCCCTCCCCTGCCGGACATTTCTGGGAAGTTCATAGGTGGTGGGTGGTGTAGATTACAGCTGAGAAATTAGTCCAGATCGTGCAAATAAATAAGGCTGGGAGAGTCAGCGTGGAGCATGTGTCCTCCGCTTCCAGCACAAGCTCCCATCACTGTTTCCAGAGCTTTTCCTGGCGTGGCTTCAAAATAACTTCGTTCTGAATTTCAGCAGAAAAGTACTTCCAGGGGTGAGAGAATTAGTTCGTGACGGGAAAGGCAGAGCCCTGTCCCTTTCCAGCCCCCTCCCCAGCCATGGGGCACTGTGACGTGGGGATGGCGGGGCTGCAGACGCTGGTCCCCTCCTTTAAGCAGGGCTCTGTGTGGGGAGCAGCCCCAGGAGGCAGCCCGAGCCTGAGGCCACTGGGCGGCCTGTGATTCACTGGGACCAGCATCTCCAAGGGGCCCCAGAGCTCATCGCAGGGACCGGGAAGGAAAGACGTCATTCCTTTGGATGCCACTTCTGACATCCCTCTGATGGAAGAGGGTCTCCAGGCTTCTCAGATGCCAGGGAGTGACTTGGCCAGTGTTGGTTTCTGAGGGGGAAGCGCTCCAAGTCTGACAGCAACTGTGTGGGGAGATGACGGAGGAGAAACACAGTGGTCGGGGCCGGGGGCGAGAGCAGCCTGAAGGCTCTTCCGGGCATGTCCGCTCCCGAGAGCCGCCTGGCTCCTGTCCAGGTGGTGAGAAGCCAGCAAGTGCTGTTTCCTGCTCATGAGATAAAAGGCGCCCCTCCCCACTGCTCCCAGGAGAGCAGGGAATGTTCCTGAACAGATGAAGGAAGCCCATGGGCTCCCAGGAATGAAGCACTTACTACTTTCTTATGTTCATTCTCCTGTTACGAATACGCCACTTTGAAAAAGGAACATAGACGGTTTTATTGTTGATCTCCTGGAAACGGCTCTTAGCTCTTAGAGCGGAGCCTCCTTGAGTTTTCAAGGGTCTCTAAAAGCAACGGCTGGAAGTTTTGCATCTCTTCATAAATTGTATGAATCTTGACACTGGGAGAACAGGATCGACATCCCCTCCACTAGAGCTGTGAGCAGTTCCTTAGAAGCAACTGTTCTACGGAAAAGGGAGAGACAGACTGGAGTGTGTTTTGGGGCCCGATCCCTGTGCCCCAGCATCTCACGTAGGCCCTTTACACCGACCTTCACACCTGCCGTGCGGGGAGGATTCGTCTCTCAATTTCTCTGATGAGGAAACAAGCTCTCGAGAGTTTAGGCCTCTTCCAGGTCAGCCAGCCCCCGCCCTTCCCACCGTGTCCGCTGGCCCCGGAGATGGATTTCGCGGAGCTGAGGGTGGCACACGGGGGAGGCGTCAAAGGGGCAAGAGTGCTGTCAATGAGCCACGTCAGACTGCGGGCTCGTCCCCGGGCTGTGGGCTCGTCCCCGGGCTGCGGGCCCGGCCCCAGACTGCGGGCTCGTCCCCGGGCTGCGGGCCCGTCCCCGGGCTGCGGGCTCGTCCCCGGGCTGTGGGCTCGTCCCCGGGCTGTGGGCTCGTCCCCAGGCTGTGGACTCGTCCCCGGTGTTCTTAGTGTTCTTAGGCTTCCTTTTGAGAAATGGGCTGTTTATGGTCTGCATTTTGCTAGCCTGGGTGGGATAAAGTTAAAGGGACAGTTGGGCTTTATTGTTATTTCCCCGGAAATGGTCATTCTGGGATTCTTGGGATCCGAATCCCACTGGCCCTGCCTTGGAAGAGAGCGGAGACCCCAGAAGCCCGTGGTGGTCCATGCACCCCGGACCCCACCTTGTGCAGCACAGGTGTCTCCGCGTGACCCAGTCCCACAGGTGGGGATGTGCCCCCCCCTCCCGCCCACCATGCTTCCTCCGTGCTCTTAGAGTGATGCGGGAGGTACAGGGGCCACCGTAGCACCTTTGATGCACCTGTAGAATGAGATCCAGAGGCTAGGAGCTTTCCCCAGAGGCGAGACTTCAGCTGGTGTCCCGATGGCGTGTTTCCACGGCAGGGCGCGGTGCAGGAGCACCTGACACCTCGTGCGGCCATGGCGGGGCTTGTTGGATGAGGGACCTGGGTTGCCCTGGGTCTCGTCCAAGGCCTGGCAGAGGCCGACTTTTCTTTCCTGCCCTCAAAAGAGAGGCTGGGCGCTGCTCCCCCGGTCTTGCCGAAAGGCTCAGGGCTGGGGTGGAGGTCCACAGGGGGCTACAACCTTAGGTTCCTCCGACAAGGTGAGTGTGATGTACCCACATTTTCTCAGAGTGAAAACTCGCTCCCAGAGCTGCTCACGGAGCAGCCGTGGTGCGCTCTGCCTGGAAATTCTGCCCATGTTGAAGTATGTAATGCAGTGAATGTGGCTGCCTTTTCGTTTGATATAAAAACAGCAAAAACGGATTTCAGCTCTAAACCACCTATTTCACCAACACAGAACTTATCTGAAATAATCTCGAGAACAGCACACCCCTCACCACCAAGATTGTCTCTTTTCCCGATGGTGAAACGCAAAGCAAAGAAGCAAAGAGGAGAGGGAAAAGGGAAACCTTTCAGACTGTACAGGTGCGCTTCTCTGTCATCCTTTCAGTAGGGAAGTTCATACAAAACAAAACAAAATGCAAATAAAATTACAACCTTAAGCGTTGTGTGTTTATTCTAAATTCGTCTCAGTTGGCATTACCACTTGATATGTCTTTCCTACATCCTGGGCCTCCAATTGTGATTTTCTTTCCTCCCCCGTTAGATTTCTGTTCTTTTGAAGTTAGGAAATGTCAGTGGTTTCTTTCAAGCATTTTTGGGCGAGACTTTTTTTTTTTTTTTTTTTTTTTAAAGAGTCAGAGCAGGAAGAGGCCATTCAGCTTATCTCGTTCACTTCCTGAAATCCAAACAAGCTCTCAGAAAACTGCATCACACCCCATCCATTCAGCCAGGGTCTCTGCACTTGGACAGGAGATTTCAGAGCCATTTCGACTTTATAAAAACCTTCAGAACTGGTTTGAAAAGGCTCCAAAGATTTGGAGAAATAACTTAGAAAGTTTGAGGCTAAAATTGGTGCGATTATTTCCCTCCCGAGGAAATGATTCAGAAAGATCCTTTCTTTCCTCAGAGAATTCCATCCCGGTTGGCCCCCCAAAGCTCCCGCGTGAACTGACGGCTGATAGTTTCTAACTTTTGTTCTAATTCGATTTATCCGTTGAGTAGAGGATGCCTGCAGGTGTGCTTGTAACTCCTGGTCCTAATTGAGAACCAGACTTTGAGATTTGCTTGTGATGGAAATGAAGTTTTGAATGCATCTACTTGCCCTCATCAGATAATACCTATTTAAGAGTCATTTACGGAACATTAAGCTTCTCGCTATGCAAAAAAAAAAAAAAAGCCCAAATTCCAATCCCAACTCCCCATCTCATTTTCTCCAAAAAGGTTTGAAGCTCCTTTGCCTTTAAGACAGTTACGAGGAGAACCAGTGGTCAGTACAAATCAACTAAGTTCCCCAAAACATCTTGGTCAATAATCTGTGTCCTTTCAGGATTCCTCCCATCTTAATGTGGAAAAGCAGAAATGTCAAGCGAAATATACTGCTAAGGCCCAGGCAACAGGAAGCACGCAGTGTCCAATCCACCCTCCTCGTCTGACATGACAAAGCTCCTTAGAAAGTACCTGGCTGGTCTTGGCAACTTGACAAACAGTGTGGGTTAGTGTGAGCGAGTCTTTAAGGCCACAGCCATTAAGGCTACAATTAACTCTGAGTGGTCGAGTCTCTGAATGGAAGCAGTTGCTCTCAGGGGCCCACAAGGGTTGCTGTGTTCAGTGCCGGCCACCAGGAGCCTGACTGCCATTATCAAGGCAGACAGTGAATGTATCCATCCATCAACCCTGCTGCTGGGTGCTGGGAGCCCTGAGCTAACACTCATCAGAGGAGCCAGGCTGGGCTCCGGCCACAGAAGGAGCCCAGCCGTCCAACGTGGGTTGTTTTTTTTTTTAAGTTTCATTATCAAACCACAAGGTTTGTAGTCATATTTCATTGTCAGAGTTAAAAATAAAAGTCAGTCCCCAGATCACGACGTCCGATTCTTTCTATGAGGGTGCGACTGCTTGTTATTTTTGAGCGAGTTCCAGTGACATCGTAAACAGCAGGCTTCTTTGATAAAGGAGACACTATTCACAAGTGAACCGTGAAGATAGTTCTTGCTCATCCTTTTAAGCAGCACAGTTTTATCTGAATCGTATCCATTTTGGTTACACTTTTTTCCAAAATGTATTACAGACCTCTCAGCCATCATAATACCTGATTTTTTGTAAATTACAGTAACATATACATAACATAAAGCTTACGATTCTAATCACTGTTAAGTGTACAGTTCAGTGGTGTTAAATACATCCACACTGTCGTGCAACCATCGCCACCGAACGTAGCAACTGATCATTTTTAACATAAACGAACCTTGCTCTGACGACTCAGCGCCACCCTTATAAAGCTCAGCGCTGTGTGTGTTGTAACATGACTCACGATGGGGACCAATGACGTGTTTGTGCCGTTTATGCCGTATGTTAGGGAACCTCAGGCCCCTAACGTCTTGGGGTCGGGATATGGCTTCTATCCCTCCTGTTTCTGTCGCTCTCTGTCTTCTCCCATCAGGGTGCAACAACCATTCATCTCTGCTTTCGGGATACCTTCGTGTGACACCCACTCTATCTGAATCTTCTGCAGGGAAAGCCAGCGATCAGACGTGCTGAAATGTGCTGAACCCAGAGCCCAGCCTCCGAGAAAGCTTTCCTGTGAGTAAAAGGGTCAAAATAGCCTGTGACCGGGCCCCACGACGTGCATTTCCGAGCTTTGGAAAACATTTCTGCTTCTTTCAGATTCTTCACTGTGTCTTGGACTGTAGTGATTGACGTACATCTGACCTGTAAATAAGGGAAGACCCTTATCCTTGTGACTCTTGGTTGCCTGAAGCTCCCTTGACATCAAAAGGCAGCAGAACCATCTGGAGGCCTGGTCCCCACTGGGAAAGCAATGGAGAAAATTCAATTAAGGAGACAAAAATTTAAGCAAAACTCCCTTTCAGGCTCCCACCATTTCCTGCCATAGAAATAAAAGACAGATTCTTTCTCTATTTGCTCTCAATTTGTCTTGACCATTATCATCTTTGCTCACGAGATTATTCCTCCTAAATGTAGCCGGCAGAGAAATAAACTCAGAACCTAGACATTGAGGCCACCTTGGAGAGGGTGAAACACATGAGGAGACCATGTCTGCAAGTACCTCCCTCCTTTCTGCTCAGTATCTGCTGGGCAGACTGGGTGGGTGAGGATTTTCTCTGAGACCATCTGCTACGGGTACTTCATTTTGCTGTTTTAATTAAGTCAGTGGTTCTCAACTGGGGGTGATTTTGCCCCATGGGACATTTGGCAAGGTTTGGAAGCAACTGATATTTTCACAGCTGGGGAGGGGTATCGAGAGGGTAGAGGCCAGGGAGGCTGTCGAACAGCCTCCAAAGAACAGGTGCCCCTGCTGCCCCCCCACCCAGCATGGACTCTTCAGTCCTCATGTCAGCATGAGGTGAGGTGTGGAAAGCCATACCTGAGAGTTCCTGAGGCTAACAGAAGAGCTGGATGCTGTAGGGAGGGGACAGAGAGGAACCCGGTGACTACAAGTGTGTGTGGGTGGGAGGAGTTCCTGAGAGTGGATTTCTGGAGCTAGAGAACTATTGGTTTTGAGGGGACGAGATCTTAGAAAATGTAGAAGTTGAGGTGGCAAGGCTGAGCTGATCTGGGCGTTCTGAGAACTGTTGTCATTGTGTATATTACAACCATTTCATATATATCTATATGGAGAGAGAGACGGCTCTGTACCTACATATATAGAGACATGGGTAGATAATTACTTTACACACACACACACACACACACACACACACACACGCTATCGGCTCTGTTTCCCTGGAGAACCCTGACTGTCACATCACTAACTGGTTGGTAAGAAAAAAATTTGAAGACAGTTTAAATTTCCAACATTAGGAGCCGATATATTCATATAAAGGAATACAAAATATCCATTAAAATGAACAAGTAAGTTTACGTCTCGATCAGCTTTTGAAAACAAAATGTTGAATATACAAAGTGGTCCTAAACGACGTACACGACAGGGTGCTGCTTATGTAAACTAAAAAAAAATAAAACAATACTATGCTTTTATTATGGAAAGTAGACGTGTAATACAACTACAAACGCTTGGACTGGAAGGAAACACATCAAGTGAATCAGAGCTGTGGCCTCTGAGGAAGGAGGGGATGGATGAGGAGAAGAAATGGGGCCAAGAAGAGGCCCAAAGAAGGACCTCGGTGTCCTGAGTAATATACGGCTGTTTCATAAAGAATGTCTGAGGCCTGAAGGACAAGATGTCAGCATTTGCTCTTTGTAGATGGTCGTTGTCATGGGCTGAATTCTGGTCCCTCTCAAAATCCATCCACAAGGAACCTGAGAAGGTGATGTTATTTGAAAAGAGAGTCTGTGCAGATGTAACTGAGTGGGGGGTTTGGGGTGAGATCACCTTGGATTCAGGTCGGTCCCAAATCCAAAGACAAGCCCTTCCCATCATGGACTTCAAATATGTTCACATATTGGAGAAAGAATGAAGGCACCATGAAAAACGTGAAGGTTACATCTTGTGCTTCTTAAGGTGGTTCTAGACCTCTGGTTTTGGCATCAGAATATGGTCTTAAAAGCATCCCGCCTGCCCCCGCTCCTCTCTTGCTCGCCGTGGCAGCCGTGGCAGAGCCGCAGGGGAATGGTCTGGACTCCTGCTCACCTTTGAGAGGAGAGCCGTCCTGCAAGGTGGCCGGCCTGCCCTTTGATAACAGAGGTCAACGTCTGTTGCGTTACGAGACCCGGGGGCTTCTTTGTTTCTGCAGAGTGGCCCGTGTTTCCTGACTAATACAGGCCCTGCAGCAGCTGTTCTCATTCTTTGCTCCTGTGGCCCCCCGGAGCGTCAGCATTCACAGACCTGCCATCGAACTTCTCCGAGTGACTCGGCTCAGTCTGTTCTCCTTAGGATTATTCAGCCATTAGCAGACATGCATTAAAATCCATGTATGGTCTCTGCCACTTGGATTTCACAAACACCATTTTGTAGCCAGCAGTGGACCTCTCTCATCTAACTCAGAAAGCATACTGTACTTAGAACACCTTCTGCACAATAACGGAAACAAAGCCGCGTTCACAGCTGGTGTTGCATCCGACACGTGGCTGGACCGGCACAGGTCTGCTTATTCACGCACTCTTCACGAAGCGGGGGTCGGCCCTGTGCTGGTGCAAGGTGTGTGTGCACGTGTGTGTCTCTGTGGAGTCTGATCCCTCTTGGCCCCAAGCTGTCCTTTTCTGTAGACTTCTCTCACACAAAGCACCTGCCGTGTGACGGAGACATGGCTTTTAGGGAAGCAGCGAGGGGACGCAGGGCACAGCCTTGAAGTTGGCTGTTGGGTCCCAAGCCCGGCCCTTCTCGGCTGCGTGTGCTTGTGTCATCTCCTGAGCGATTCCGTTTCCTCGAGCGGAAGGTGAGCAATCGTGTGGCCTCGTGGCATTTGTCACGAGTACTGAAAGTGCTTCACGGAGGGCCTGGCTAGTCCTGAGCTCTTATCGTAGTTGAATGGCTGGACAGAAATCCACCCCCCGCAGGTCTGTTGCCCACAGATCAAAAAAGAAAGAGGATGGATGTGGTTGGCATCTCTGCGACCATGTCTGCAGAATCCTGCCCGCCAGGGGCAGAAGCCGTAACATCTTGGAAGCTGATGGGAGACCAGGTTGGGAAGAGCAGATGTTAGCAGCAGCCCTGCCCGAGGCGGGGAGCGGACACGGGGCCGGGTAAGGACACCCTGCAGCCAGGGAGGCAATCCCTTCATGGAGATTCCAGGCCCGCTCTGCTGGGCAAACCTGAAGACCGAACAGCCACCCGCTTCAGCTCGATCAGTTGTGTTATGACCAGTTTTCAAGCAGGAAAACCCTGGGTACTGACAAGTTCGTCTTGAAATTAATGCAGAAGAGAGACGTCCTGAAAGATATTGATTACAATGTTCCTGGTTATCCCTGCATGACGGTATTTCAGGGATTTTTCATACTTTATTTTACAAAAGCAATAAAGTCATTTTCATAAGAAAAATAAGAAAAAACAATGGAAATAAGGAGGAAGTACCCCAAGTTCTGAGTCAGAGACCTGACTTCAAATCCCGGCTCTGCCGCCACCACCTGTGACCCTGAGAGAGTCCCATCCTCTCTGAGGGCCTCATTTCCACATCTCAGAATGGAGATAATAGTATTTACCTCCTAGGTTATCTGAAGCTTCAACTTCATAACTTCTGGCACACAAGACAGCTAGAACAGGGCTCGGAAAGTAGTAAAGACCTTTAAACATTTTAACACTCCAAAACAACCCGCCGCGGAGCAGAAGGCATTTCCTTTACGGGCCAATGACCGCCCCCAGCGAAGTCGGAGAAGGTCCATGTTCTCCCTCGCCCCCCAGGGCCTCCAAGACCCTGGCTTGGGGTAGGGGGCTCGCGGGAGAAGGGGAGGGGGAAGACTCAGCTGTGGAAGCCGAAGGGTGATGTCATATCTCCCACCAGATTGCGGCTCTCACAGCCAAACTGACATTCAGCCCAGAGAAGGTGTCTGAAGCCACAGCCACCGTGCAGCCCCCGTCCATGCGCCGCCCCCCCTGCCCTGGCCGTCCCACCCCGAAGCCCTCACCCAGAGGGGCAGTGGCTCAAGCCCATCTCCACTGTAAGCTGGCGTCCGGGCTGTCCTCTGTGGGGCTCCTTGCTGGGGGAGGACACGGGGCGGGGGTACTGTGCGTCTCACCGCGGGCGCCCTCTGTATTTGTTCTCTGTCTCCTGCTTGCTGCCGTCCATCTCTTTCCAGAAGTTGGCAGGTTGGCCGGAGGTGAATCCCCCTGCCAACTCCTCTGTCTTTCCCATCTTCCGTTTAGATTCCTCGTGAGGGCCGGGAATCCACACTCGGCCCATCAGTAATGTCATCGGCAAATCCTTCCACGCTCTCCTCCGCACCTCCTTTGGCTGCCCCGGGGCTCCAGCCTCCCTGTCTTCCCATCTCCCTCCTCCCGGGGCCCCAAGCTTTCCCTCCCTGTTTTACGCCTCCACTGACCATTTCATCACTGCTACGAACACTCAGATACTTTACTGTGACATTGCCACTCTTGGGGCTTTCCCAGGGCTTGCAATTTTGTAGCAGAGAGGGATTTCCTACCTAAAGCAGAACAATGGCCTTGTTTTTAAGGGTAGCAAGCAGTAGGCTAAAAGGCTAAGGTATTCTAAAGGTGCTCAGCCCACGGCACTCACACCGAGAGAAGTGATTTTCCTGGGCACAGTTTGCCCCCTTCCCTTAACCAAAGGTGCACAGGCCGTGGCCTCGGTGACGCTGCCTGGGCCTCCCTCCATGGCTTGTCGGACAGGTTCCCAGGTGCGTCCAGCAGGGTCTCCTCCCTCCCCCCTAGGCACCGGTGAAGGATGGGCTGCAGGAGACCCTCTGGGCCTGGTCTTCACAGCAGCCCTGGGCCAGCCCCGCTCCAGACTGGAGCAATGGAAGGAAGGCAGACGGGCCACCAAGCTCTGGACGCCTTCTCCTCTCCGCTGGTGGGAAGGCCTGTGGGATAAAGGCGACACCCTTCTGATGCCCTATGTAGACATGCATGCCTAGGGCTCCAGTTTTCTCAGGAAGTAGCAAAGTGCAGCTGAGGGGCCCGGTGTCTGAGAGCGCAGGGCCTTCGTTCCAGCTCTCAGATGTACCTCGTTGCCATGTAACCTTGACCATCTGGCCTTCGGCTTCCTCCTCTGTGAAGCGGTGAAGACAACGCCGCTTGACTAGATTTGCTGGGAGAACGGCTTAGAATAAAATCGGTAGATGCAGCACGTTTGATGGGCCGGGCGGGGGACGTAGAGCACGTGGGCGCAGGCACCGCTGGGCTGGAGGTGGGCGCTTGCTCCAGTCTGTGGTTTTATTTTTGTTTTTATCCCATCCACGCGCTGCCCTCCGGCTCGCCGCCTTTCCAATGTCCCGGAGCCGGATTTAGAATTTTTCAGCTGCCGTTCAAAAGGCTCCATCCGCAACCTCCGCGCTGCTCAGAGCGCTGCCCCGGGCACCCCCTGCCCCTGCTCAGGGCCCCCTTTGCATCAGTTCCCTAAACCACGAGGAGCGCGAGACTCCCCGGAGCCGAGCAGGGCCTTCCCGAGCCTGTCCCAGGCCTGTCCTGAGAACAGGGCTGAGCCGGGCCCAGCAGGTCCCGCTGGAATGTTCGGACGGCTCACGTCCAGAATTGGTCCTGCCTCTATCTTCTGTGGGAACAGATTCATGCCTGCACCCCACTGGCTAGAGCTGCTTTCCCTGCTGGCTGGGACACGGGTGGCCCTGCTGCTGACCCCTCCCCACCCTGGCCGCTGCCTTGGCCGCCAGGGCCCTTGTGTCAGCAGATTTCTTTCCAGATGTCCACCTGCGTGCGTCCATCAGACCACCTGACACGGTGCCGGGGTTGCTCCCCTCGCTGGGTAGAGCTTCCGCGGGCTTTCTCTGAAGCAGCTGGGGGCGGGGAATCTGCGGAGGAATGGCGCTTTGTAAATCAAAAAGTAATAACGGAGCGCAGGCTAAGCGCTGGAGGCTGGACGTGCCTTGGCATCCCCGCCGGCGCGGGAGCCGCGGGGCGCTAGCGAATGACCACACTGCCCCCTGGTGGCCAAGATGAGCTAGCGCCCGAGGGTGCACGCGGACCAGTGTTACCACGAAAACCCCATAGGAACCAAAGCGGAGCAATCAGAATTCCCCAGGAAGCGTTCAGGCTGGGAAGAAGCATAGAAGAAAACTCCCATTTTTTAAGACTCTGAATTTTTTTTGGTCCCCCAATAGCGAACCGAATTTCTGAGTAGTTCAGAGCTCACTAAAGAAGCCTAGACTTTTTAGGGCATTTTATAATGCTGCTTTTCATAAACAAAGTATTTAAGACATTGCTATCTCTGTTAATAAGAGTGCCCAAAAATGCCTGTGAAACTCTAAAAGGAATGAAAGTCTGTGCTTCCTTTGCATTACGTAAAAACGCCGGGTTTTAAGTTTAATTATTCAGACTGGGAACTTCACCTCTAACCTCTGAGTTTAGGTTCTTTCTGAGCCAGAAACCTGGCTTCTGCTCCCATCCGCACGCCCGTGAGAACGGCATGCGTGACACTGGATGTGCAAGCCAAGCTTGAAGAAGTCTGCCCTCTAACAGAGCATTTCATTAAAGTTTCAACCGCTCGCTGTAAACATCTCCAGTCTAGACTGAGGAAGAAGCTGAAGCGTATCTGGAAATCGGGGTGGAGTACCGTAGTCCAAGAAGGCACACTCCTCCTGGTATTTTCCACTCTCGACTGTTTCTTCATAACTGGAAGAATCCTGTTTCCCGCTCCGCCCCATTATTGTGTGAGAAAGGCTAGTGCGAGGGATTCTTATGAAGCACTTTGAGCTTCGTTCCAGGGAACAGCTTCGTGAAAGTAACTTCAGTCAGGGAGGAAAAACGCGACTGATATGCAGGTATGTGCTCCCAAAGGAGAAGTGCTCTAAACACTATGGCTCAAACCTGCCTTAAAAGAAACGGATGTATCAACCTCAGGGAAGCAGGCAGGTGGCCCCGTGCATTTACGTTATGGTGCTTACACACCTGATGAATAGAAATACTGGTCAGAAAGAAGTGATGTTTTCCAACGGAGCTAGAAGTATCACAGTTAGAGAAAGTAAAACCCAAACAAACACAGAGAAATATACAAAGGCCCAAAGTGTGTGAACTGGGTGCTTTCCGTCCTCAGATCCAGGAGAATATGACCGGAGGCCTCCATGCGCAGAGAAAGAGAGGCTACTGTGGTTGCAGGCGGGCGCCAGCCCTGCAGCGAGGTGGGAAACTGCCTCCCCCTCGAGGGCTCTTCTTTCCCCGGTCTCAGTGCTGCTTCCTTCTTCTTTTAATTGTGGGAAAATGCACCAAAGGAAAATCTACCATCTTAACTACTTAAAGTGTACAGGTCAGTGGCGCTAAGGCCATCACCACCATCCACCACCCGAGCTCTTTTCTTCTTGCAAAACTCCGCCCCCATTAAACGCTGACTCCCCTCCCCGTCCCGCCAGCCCCTGGAAACCAACCACCCTCCTGCTGTCTGTCTCTATGAACTCGACTACTCCAGGGACCTCGTACAAGTGGGATCATCTAGTATCTGTCCTTTTGTGACTGGCTAATTTCACTG
This sequence comes from Aethalodelphis obliquidens, assembly GCF_003676395.1. Classification (NCBI taxonomy): domain Eukaryota; kingdom Metazoa; phylum Chordata; class Mammalia; order Artiodactyla; family Delphinidae; genus Aethalodelphis; species Aethalodelphis obliquidens. The sequence continues at coordinate 1,735,147 of NW_020837978.1, forward strand.
AGGATGTTTTCAAGGTAGAGCCTGTGTCAGAATTTCCTTCCTTTTTAAGGCAAATAATATTCCATTGTGCGGATGGACCACATTCTGTTTGTCCATCATGCAGTAACAGATGGGGTGCTTCCACCTTTTGGCTGCCGTGAACGTGGCACATTTCTGAGTCCTTGCTTTTAATTCTTTTGGGTGTATATTCAGAAGAATGAAATTGCTGGATCATACAGTAACTCTATGCTTAATTGATTAGGAGATAACGGTAGTGTTTTCCGTAACAGCTACACGTTTTGCATTCCCACCAGCAGCGCGCAACGGCTCCGATACACCGGCTTCTGTTTCTTAGATGCAGGCTCTGGATGGGTTTCAGGTGGCAGGGCTGCCACCCTCTGATCGGTGAGGCACTCACAGCCCCTGCCCGGGAGTTTTACAGAAGGTGATTTCTTTTCACGGTGTTTCAGAAGAGAAAGTAGTTAGTGGGCTTCACTCACCACGGACTTGTGATAGTCCCTCTCCCCTCTGCCCCTCCACCCCCAACTTCTCCGGCCCTCCCCCCCAAAAGGACCTTGGGAGCTGGTGGAGGGAGGACCTCCAGGACTTGGGGACCCTGGAGCCCATGTGACCCAGTGCCTGGGGGGCACCTAGGGAGCAGCAGCCGCCAGACTGGACCTCCCACCGCCTCACAAGGCCCCGGCACCCTAAACGTATCAGCCTTGAGGTCCAGGGCCCGGTGGCCACCTGGTCGGGGGCCTGTGCTGATGTGGGTCCCAAGGGAACCTGGGAATGAGGAGGGACCCCAGATTATAAGGGAACAAGATCCTGATAGACAGAAGTGACCCCTGGGAAGCTGCTGCGGCCCCAACCAGGTCTGGGAGTGAGTGGGATGGAAAGTCATCCCAAAGAGCCTGTTTACGGCCAGCGCTGACCTCCTCAGGCACCATTTGTGTGTGAGATGGTGATTGCGGCCCAGCTCTCCTCAAGTGGCCATTTTTATCACTGGCCTTTTATTTGCACTTGATTGATTTTATTGTACGGACAGAGAATTATAACCCCAGACTACTGCTGTGGTTAGGAGATATGCACAGCTCCCCATGAAAGCTTAATCTATCTGCCTGTTTTGGTGTTTGAATATTTAAAACAAGATAAAAATAATCGGAAGGGATCATCTCTTTTTTCACTTCTCAGCACTCATCTTTACTCCCTCAGTTTCCTACTGAAAAGTCTACGTTAACTCTGCAAAGTGTTGCAAATATAAACAAACCTCGGTTATGGACCCATTTCAAAGGGCGGTAAGTGGCGGCACTGGGGGAACCACGCATCCCACAGTCATGGGGACTGTTCTCTTAGGGACGGAATGGAATTCCATATACGGTTAGAGCTTCCCCAAGTGAAGACCTTAAGAGTGGACTCAGTGAAACACACCTGAGAAATAAACAGAGTCACGTTACTCAGTAAAAACCCAAGTTGCCATCTTTCCTACAGTTAGACTCATTCCCCGGGTTTCACGGTCCTGCAGCTTCTGCTTTCACCCCCGTTCCTTCCGCAGTGAGTGGTCCCTGACCTTGATACACTTGAGGACCACCGGGGAGGTCTTGACGAGCTCAGGGCCCAGGCTGCCCAGAGGGAGGGATGGCAGTGGCCAGGGTAGGGCCGGGCAGCAGGTGTGAAGGGTCCCCAGCCCACCGGCAGGTGCAGGCCGGGCTGCAGACCACCGCACGCAGAGGGAGTGCGCACGACACCTGAGAGCTGCGGGGGGAACTGCAGCAGCAGGACGCTTCCCAAGAGAGGACATGTCGAAGATTCTTTGGTTCAGGTGGCCTCGGAGAGAAGCGTGGCTTTTTAGGCAATCTGAAAGCAAAGCAAAGCACAAAACAAACACATCAACACACGTGCGAAACCAAAGCTGAGAGTGGAGTCTTGTGAACCCCCTTTTCACCCGAAGACTTTCCTCCTCCAGCCTCACTAAAAATGCTCTCTAGGTGTGACTTTTCACTAATTCTCTACACAGAGTAAATAACCACAGAGAACCAGAGTGATGCCCTGGAGCTCTCGACCTTGATCCCTCCCCGCCGTGACCCCAGCACGCACATGCACACGCGCCCACGCAATGCACACACGTGTATACATGTGTGCACACAGGTACCCAGACACACGCACACACTCTCACATACACACGCACTGATCACCAGAGTATGAATCTTCATCTTCCTTTCCAGCCTTAAGTTAGCTTTCTTTTTGCCTTTTAAAAACCTCCTCCTCTTTCCCTGAGAGTCGCTATTTCCCAGGGCCCTTCCACACTTCTAAAAAATAAATCTACACGTTCTTTTGATTTTAGAGAATCTCGTTTTTAAAAACTACAGAGAAATAGACGAGGTCATAGAAATAGCAAGCACAGGAGATAAAAGTATAGAAAATTCTGGAACCATGGCTCCAACACTCCTAATTGCCTTTTCTAGGATGTTTGGAAACAGTCTCCAGGCTCTGGCTTCTGGCTGTGTTTCCCAGGAAGCTAGAGTGCCTCAGAGCTTTTTATTCCTGAGGGTGAAACCCACACGTCTCCCAACGCCCCCGGCACTCACCGGAAGTCCAGTGTCACGAGGCCCCTTTCTCAGCACCTCGCGGAGGGCTCTCAGCCTTAACTTCAAAGACCAACCCTACCAGGGCAGAAAGGAACGGGGAGGGAGAATCGAGTGACGTGGGGTGTCTGCTGCCTGCTCCCCGCACACAGGGGACACAGGCAAGGCTTCCTTCCTGCAGACTCCAAGTGGGCTGAGTTGGTGGAGGGAGAGACTTGACCGCACAGGAACTTCCAGTCCTTGCTAGTTAAGCCAGTTATTAAGTCTGGTAGAGATGGTTAGAGGCTCATCAGCTTAAAAGAACAAAATATGGGGCAGTGTTGAATAACCGACGAGTAACGTCAAAATACGACAAAACACTAATGTCAAAAGGTGCCACCAGCCTGTCAAAATTTCAGGCTGCTAACGTATCTTTCAGAGCAGGTGTTCCAAGCCCTTGGGAGCGCGTGGCCTGGGGGAGCACCCACTTTCTCGGAAGGCTCGCCCCAGCTCTGCCAGGAGTGGCTCGACTCGGTGATTTAGGGCTTCAGATCTTCAGGGGTCAGTTAGCGGCGGTAACATCTACCTAGGTCGATGCTCCCCCTAAGAATATTTTAGGACATTGCTCACCGGCAGTCATATCTGGACAACCAACACCTGAAAAGGCGCTCAACATTGTTACTCGTCAGAGAAATGCAGACTTGAGCCGCACTCGGATAGCACCAGTCTCCTCAAGTAATCGAGGCTGGCTGGACCCACAATCCCGAGGAACGGGAGCAGCTGGGATTCGTCTCCTACGGGGGGACACACAATGGTACAACTCCTTTGGAAAACCATGTGGTCGGACGGTAAACTTGTGCGCACCTATGTCCCGGCATCCCACGCTTGGGTATTTACCCAAGGGAAAGAAATCATGAGTCCACGAGGAGACTCAACACCGACACTCAGAACTGGAAACACCTCGGACGCCCTTTGGCTGCTAAATGAATGAACAGAGTCTGGAATACCCATGGGATGGGCCATCCTGCTCAGTGACAGGAAGGGACAAAAGATTAGCACAAGCAACGCAGCATGAAATGCTGTGCCGAGCGAAGGAAACCGACAAAATGGCATCTTGCTTGACCCCATCCATATGAAAGTCCAGAAAAGGCGAGACTGTAATGACATAAAGGTAGTCAATGGCGGGCAGGGTTAGGGTCAGGAGAGGGGATGGCCTGCAGAGGTCAGGGACGAGTTTAGGGTAATCGTGGCAATGGCTGTGGAGAAAGCTAGCAGAATTCATCACACCGTGCTCTGCAGTGTGTGTGAGGTGCACGGTGTGTGCATTTCAAATACCTGAATTTTATTATGTGTAAATAGTGCCTCAGTAAGGCTAGAAAAAATTAAATCCCCCACCGACATCCTTTCCAGTACTGTCATGGCGACGTTATCCTGGGGGCGGCCTAGGCGGGGTACCTGCTGGTTCCCACTCGCAGCCCGCGTCGCACACTCACGGGACAGGTGGCGAGTTTAGGGCTCAGTCCCTGTGCTTTCTCGGGTGATAACTGTTTTCCTTTGGGACAGAGGCTGGTGGCAGAGCGGCTCTCAGGTCCCCTTGCTGTCTCAGGGGGCCTTCCGCGGGGTGGCGGGGCCCTGCAGGGAGGGGTGGTGCGGGCTGAGCAAAGGGGCCGGTCGCAAATCCAGTGCGGGAACGTGCAGCGGGGAAACCTTCGCAGGAAGGAGCCTTCGTGCTCCCGTTGCGTCAAAAATAAACACAAGGCCGTCTGCTCATTCAAGTGGCAGGTGGATGGTTGACTCAAGTCTATTGACCTTCTCTTGCACTTGGTCGAGTGGTGGAAGTGACCTGGGCAGTGGTCGTTTTGCCTCAGGACGTGGGGAGGGTCTGTTTAGTTTGAGCGATTTTGAAAGCAGAGCCTGAGACGTGACTTTGGACACAGTGGTTTACGGGGAAAGCCGTCCCATGAAGGAGTGAGGGGAGGAGAGAGGAGGACCTAGAGGCAGCGGGGTCTGTGGACACCGTGTTCTTGGGAACGGGCTGCGCTCGCCTGGGGGCTCTGAGGCTGGGGGAGGATGAACCTCGGCCCCCGCCTCCCTGGCGGGCTTCGGACATTTCTCTCTGATCCAGCTCCCAGTGAGGGTCCCCTGGGGTTTTCCTCCAGGGCTGTGGACGAGGTCACTTTCTGTGGCTCAGGAAGAGGTCCTGCACCTGGAAAGCCAGGTGAGGGCTGGGACCCGCCCCTGCAGCTGCCCTGAGCCCAGGTGTGTGGCACCAGCTACAGGTCAGAGTTCAAAGAAGGGCACCGACAGCAACAATCTTTCTGGCCAAAGAGAACCCAAGCCCCCACCCTCTGCGACGCTACGGGGGCAGGGGGTTCATCCCGTGGGGCACTTCGGGTGCCCCTCCGTGCTGCGCCAAGGCAGGAAGGCTTCCCAAGTCGCCACTGGCCCTCTGGTCCTGTGTCCCTGTCACGGTGTGGGTCTCCCTGACTCTGGAAGAATCAGAGGTGTGAGGTTGTCACGTGCCTCTCATCCTAAGACTTAGGCTAAACTGTCGCACAGACAAACACGAGGAGAAGGTTTAACTGTTTCAATTTATTGGTGTCCAGTTCCTCCCAAGGAAGCTGGGGTCACACTTCCTGCCCTGGGCCCTGCACCTGCAGTGAAGGCCCCACATCTAAATGGAACACAAGGTGCACTGGGGAGAACCTGATACCCCAGCCTCACTCCTGGGGCCGGTAGATGGAGTGTGCACGTGAGTAATAAGAGCTCCGGGCGGCCAGACGCTTTTACCAAAGGCCAGACGGATTATCTGGGCTTTTTGAACTTTTCTTTGGAGATGGGGGATGACCAGCCAGTTTCTGCCATTTTTGAAGTATCAGCTGAATGCACCCGGCCTGCTCTGCGGAGGCCACTCCACCCTGGGGCTCTGAGGAAATGTCTCTGATTCTCCAAGAAGCTCACATCCTGGAACAAAACCCTTGTCCTCTCGAAGGAGGAGAGCCAAAGCCCCCGAGCAGCTCACAGAGGGGGAATCAGAGGCGAGAGGCAGAGTCCAGATAAGCTCTTAGTAACAAACACGTTTTGTTAACAATGGTGTTTCCCTGCATCATGACTTTCCAGGACCTGGCTGCACACTTCGGGTAACTGCAAGGCCAGCCTATCCCCAGAGCATACTTGACACTTAACAAAAACAACCTGCACTAGTGTAAACAGTTCCAGAATGGCTGACCGATGCGAACAAAGCTGTGTAGTACGAGGAAGAGTGAGAACGTGACAGAGCATCTTCCTTTTGAACGACAGACACATCCTAACACGGAGATGACAGATAAGTGCACCAGACAAGTCAAGCTGAGAGGCACGTTTCCAGTGAACGACTACCTGGTAAACACTGACCTGGCTGAGAAGGCTGGGGTATCAGGTGAGCCCCCAGGAACATCCACGTCTGCAACTTAGAGTTGTGGCCCTTCAGGGCAGGTGCTACAAGGCAGCGCATACCCCACCTCTGTGTGTGTGTGTGTGTGTGTGTGTGTGTGTGTGTGTGTGTGTGTGTGTGTGCAACTTCACGCAGAATAGAAAACAATACCAGTGAACATGGGCATAAAGAGAGTTTCTTTATGGTGCCGTTGGTGCCCTTGGGCCATCACGTGTGTCAAAGGAGCTTCTCCTCGGTAAACCCTCGGGAGAAGATGCATTTTCACAATGGAGAGAATTTCAGAGTCTCTTGAATGGGCTCTTTGGCCTCGTTTCTTCTCTGCCCCGTGATCTGGGGCCATCCTTACCAGACCAGCGCGCAGCCTGTAAACTGACAGTGGAGACAGTAGAGGGGGAGCATGTCTCACTGTGGCTTTTCGGATGTAGAAGGACCTTAGGGTAAACCCCGACCTGTCAACATTCAAAGCAAGTGACCTCACAGTTACCTCGCTGTAGAAGAATCAGCTCCCTGGTGTGGAGAGTGGCGTTACAGCCCAGATTCCTACAGAGAGGAAGCTAGAGAGTGAGGGTAAGTCTCCTAGCACAGGATCACTCACAAATTATCTGCTTAATTAATGGTGATAACTATGGACATGGTGCACCAGATGGCTTTTCATGCACAGAAGCACCAACATTTATGTTGACTGAAAAAAATGCACAATGAGAGAGTTGTGAGCTAAGCTTTATTTGGGGCAAAATGAGGACTACAGCCCAGGAGGCAGCATCTCAGAGAGCTCTGGGGAGCTACCAAGAGGTAGGGGGGAAGGTCAGTGTATATGTGATTTTGGTGAAGGGGAGTACATGCAACCAAGCACATATTTTTTGCAGAAGTTTTCTGCTCGTCTCATGAAGATTTCTGCTGGTCACGAGGAGCAGACGTCACCATGAAGGATTTTAGTGCTTTTCTGGATACGAGGAGATGCAAGAATGGGGCTCATAAAAGCTTCTCCTGAAAATATCTAACTACCTAAAGGCCTGTTCTGCCAGTTTTTCCCAGAGCACAGGGCGCCTCATTCCTGATCTCCACCCCAAACTCCTTTCAGGGTGTGTTGAAGGTCAGTGGTCACAGCAGGTTGTCATTTAATCCTTGTAGAGGCAGGTGGCGAGTGCCCACCTGTACTGGCACCTGCATGCCTCCTTGGGACAAGGCTCCTTCTTTGGGCAGCACATTAGAAAGTCATTTTTAAATGGTACATGAGAGCATAAAACTCAGTAACACTGATATTCCATGGGTTGTATCCAAGGGTGTATAGCCATGAAGGGGTTAATCCAGTTTTGCCTGCAAGGACCCCCACTGAGTAGATCCCATATGCAGTGCCATTAGGAGACAGCTGGGTATTTTATTTCATGATGCAACCTTGATGGCCTCCCACTTGTATCACAGACTTCCTTGGGGTTACAAATAAAGCAGTACTTAGGGAAATTATTCACACTAAGGGCCTATAGTAGAAAAGAAGAAATAATTCAAATCAATGGGCTAAGCTTCCTCATCAAGAAATTCTTTTTAAAAAGAGAAAACTGAACCCAAAGTAAAGAAAAGAAAAGAAATAATAAAGATAAGAACAGAAATCAATTAAATAGAAAAGAGAAAATTAGTAGAGAAGACTGATGGGGGAAAAAAGCTGGTTCTTTGAGAAGATCAATAAAATTGATAAACTTCAAGTCAGATTGATCAGGAAAGAAGAGACAAGATACAAATCGGGAATGAAAGAGGTGGAATCATCACAGATTCTAAACATATTAAAAGGATTATACGGAAATATAACCAACATTATGCCAATAAACTTAGAAAATAGACAAGTTCTTTGAAAGGCACTAACTACCAACATCAACTCAAGAAGAAATAAATACTCTGACTATTTCTATATTTTTGAATGAAATGTGAAGTTATAAACCTTCCCATAAAGAAACTCCAGGTAAGATAGCTTCACTGGTGAATCCTACCAAACATTTAAGGAAGAAATAACATCAATCCTTCATAAATTCTTGCAGAAAATTGGGAGAAGGAAATACTACGCAGTTTATTCTGTAAGACCAGCATTCCCATGAAACCAAAAGACGTTACAATAAAACTACAGAATATCTCTTATGAACATAGATGAAAACATTCTCAATAAGGTTTTACCAAACTGATTCCAGGAATATACAAAAGTATAATAAATTATGACCAAGTTGGGTTTATCCGAGGAATGCATGGTTGGTTTAATATTTGCAAATAAATCACTGTAATTCACACATTAATAATCTAAAAAATTAGTTAATAATATAGAAAAGAAAAGCCATATGATCATATAAATACATTTTTAAAGTATTTTAAAAATAAATTTACTTATTTTGTTTAAATTTATTTATTTTGTTTATTTACTTTTGGCTGCATTGGATCCTCGTTTCTGCGCATGGGCTTTCTCTAGTTGCGGCAAGTGGGGGCTACTCTTCATTGCGGTGCATGGGCTCCTCATTGCGGTGGCTTCTCTTGTTGCAGAGCACGGGCCCTAGGCACACGGGCTTCAGTAGTTGTGGTACACAGGCTCAGTAGTTGTGGCGCATGGGCTTAGTTGCTCCGTGGCATGTGGGATCTTCCCAGACCAGGGCTCGAACCTGTGTCCCCTGCATTGGCAGGCGGATTCTTAACCACTGCGCTACCAGGGAAGCCCTTTTAAAGTATTTTTAAAAGAAAACCCAATGTCCATTTCTGATGAAAACTCTCAGAAAACTAGGAATAGGAGGAAAGTCCCTCAACCTGATAAAAGCCATCTATGAAGACTGGAGAGCTAACATTATACTTAGTGTTGAAGGGTTGAATGCTTTGTTCCCTAAGATCAGGAGCAAGACAAGGTTGTCTGCTCTCACCATGCCTTTCAATATTGTACTTATCACCAGTGCAATAAGATAAGAAAAGAAATAAAAGCCATCCAGATTGGAAAGGAAAAAAGTAAAATTGTCTTTATTTGCAGATGACATAAACATATATTCAGAAAATTCTGTGGAATACACAAAAATCTATGAATATTATTGAGCTCAGTGAAGTCAAAGGATATAAGATCAATCTGAAAAACTCAACTTTATTTTTATAACAGCCAATAAACAATCAGAAACTAAAACTTTAAAAATACATTTACCATAGTATCAAGGAACATGAAATACTTAGTGATAAAATCTGACAGAAAGAGTAAGAGACTGGAATACTGAAAACAATAAAACACTGATGAGAGTAATTAAAGAAGGTCTAATTAAATATATGAATATACTGTGTTTATGTGTCAGAAGACTCAGTATTTTTAAGACATCAGTTCTCCTCACATTAATTTATAGGTTCAATGAAATCCCAGTCAAACTTCAAGCAGACTTTCTTTGAAGAAATTAACAAACTCATTCAAAAATTCATATGGAAATGTAAAGAATATAGAATAGCCAAAACAATTTGAATAATAAAAATGTTAGAGGACAAATAATACATAATTTTTAGACATTATAAAACTCTAGTAATCGAGGCAGTGTGGTCTTAGCATCAAGAGAGACAAATAGATCAGTGAAACTAAAGAGAGTCCACACTACACAAATATGTTCAACTGACTTTAGAAAAAGTCAGTGCAATGCAAAAAGAATTTTTTTTAAGAAATAGTACCTAAACAATTGGATATCCATAAGCAAGCAAATAAACAAACATTTATCCACACCGTGTAGCACATGCAAAATTAACCCAAAAAGTACTATGAATCTAAATGAAAACTTTAAAATAATAAAAGTTCCAGAGGAAAACAGAAGAGAAAATTTTTGTGACTTTTGGTTAAACAAAGGTATCTTAGATATGGCATCAAAAGCATGATACATAAAAAAATAAGTTGATGAATTGAACTTCAAAATTTAAAACTTCTGCCATTTGAGGATTAAAGACCTAAACGTAAGGCCAGACACTATGAAACTCTTAGAGGAAAACACAGGCAGAACACTCTATGACATAAATCACAGCAAGATCCTTTTTGACCCACCTCCTAGAGAAATGGAAATAAAACCAAAAATAAACAAATGGGACCTAAGGAAACTTACAAGCTTTTGCACAGCAAAGGAAACCATAAACAAGACGAAAAGACAACCCTCAGAATGAGAGAAATTATTTGCAAATGAAGCAACTGACAAAGGATTAATCTCCAAAATTTACAAGCAGCTCATGCAGCTCAATATCAGAAAAACAAACAACCCAATCCAAAAATGGGCAGAAGACCTACATAGACATTTCTCCAAAGAAGACATATAGATTGCCAACAAACACATGAAAGGATGCTCAACATCACTAATCATTAGAGAAAAGCAAATCAAAACTACAATGAGGTATCACCTCACACCAGTCAGAACGGCCATCATCAAAAAATCTACAAACAATAAATGCTAGAGAGGGTGTGGAGAAAAGGGAACCCTCCTACACTGTTCGTGGGAATGTAAATTGATACAGCCACTATGGAGAACAGTATGGAGATTCCTTAAAAAACCAAAAATAGAACTACCGTATGACCCAGCAATCCCACTACTGGGCATATACCCTGAGAAAACCATAATTCAAAAAGATTCATTTACCACAATGTTCATTGCAGCTCTATTTACAATAGTCAGGACATGGAAGCAACCTAAGTGTCCATCAACAGATGAATGGATAAAGAAGATGTGGCACATATATACAATGGAATATCACTCAGCCATATAAAGAAACGAAATTGAGTTATTTGTAGTGAAGTGGATGGACCTAGAGTCTGTCATACACAGTGAAGTAAGTCAGAAAGAGAAAAACAAATACCGTATGCTAACACATATATGGAATCTAAAAAAAAAAAAAAAATGGTTCTGAAGAACCTAGGGCCAGGACAGGAATAAAGATGCAGATGTAGAGAATGGACTTCAGGACACGGGGAGGGGGAAGGGTAAGCTGGGACAAAGTGAGAGAGTGGCATGGACATATACACACTACCAAATGTAAAATATATAGCTAGTGGGAAGCAGCCACATAGCACAGGGAGATCAGCTCGGTGCTTTGTGACCACCTAGAGGGGTGGGATAGGCAGGGTGGGAGGGAGTTTCAAGAGGGAGGGAATATGGGGATATATGTACACTACAGCTGATTCACTTTGTTATAAAGCAGAAACTAACACACCATTGTAAAGCAATTATACTCCTATAAAGGTGTTAAAAAAAAAAAACTTCTGCCATTTGAAAGACATCGTCAAGAGAATAAAAAGATAAGCCAGGATGGACAGGGATAAAATACTTGCAAATTGTGTATCTAATAAAAGACCTGCCTCCAAAATATATTGATAACTCTCAAAACTCAATAATAAGAAAACAAACAACCAGTAAAAGGGGGGAAAATCTGATCAGTTACTTCACCAAAGAAGAAATACAGATGGAACTTAAATTCACAAAAAGATACTCAGATTAAATGGCCATTAGGAAATTGAAACTAAAAGCACAATGAGATACCGCTACCCATTTCTTAGAATGGCTAAAATGAAAAGTGCTGACTACACCAAGTGCTGACAAAGGTGTGGAGGAACAGGTGAGGACGTCAGATGGTGCAGCTAACGTGGAAAACAGCTCGGCACTTCCTTAAGAAGTTAAAACGTTCATCTACCATATGATTCAGCCATTCCACTCTCAGGTATTTAAAGAAAACAAACAAACAAAAACACATGTGTCCATACAGAGACTTGTATGTGAGTGTTCATAGCAGCCTTACTTGCGATAGCCCAAATTTAGACAAAACCCAAATGACCACCAACAGGTGGATGCATAAAATGGGTCCATACTGAGCAATATAAGTAAAGGAACTATTGATATAACATGGATGGATCTACTGATACAACAGGGATGGATCTCAAAATAAGTGGGTTGCATGAGAAGAGCCAGACAAAAAATAAGTACATACTCTATGAGTCTGTTTATACGAAATTCTAGAAAATGCAAACTGATAAGTATCTGATCAGTTAGAAAACAGACCACTGTTTGTATCAGAAGGTAGGAGTGAGCTTCAAGGGACAGGAGGAAGTCTCACCAAGAAGCACAAAGAGATTTTGGGGGCGACGGCTGTGTTCATCATCTTGACTGTGAAGATGGTTTCACAGGTACATACACATGTCAAAACCTAAAGTGTACATGTTATAAAACAGAACAGTGAGCAGTTCCTGAACAGGAATCCTAACATGTGTGAAGTAAAGAAAACATGATTGGAATAAATGAACAGCTACAGAGGATGACTATTTCGAGTACAACAGTCATTCAAATGTATACGTTTTAGGTATATTTCTGAAGTCAGTACCCTCAGTATCTCATTAATTACTTTATGTATTCCATTGTTTCCAGGTGATTATCATTATATCTGCCTCTGTTGCAATAAAGGAAAACTGGAAATGGTGAATAGAATTGGCCTAGGAGTTTGATCTTTTAGGTCAAGTATATATTGATTAAATGAGTTTTTATTTACTCTTAATTTCTTTCCATTGTCTTGACAATAGATAGTCTGTTCATAAGTCTAGGGATGTGTGTGTACGTGCATACATGAACATTCAGAAAAGACTGTTTTTAAGGTCAGAAAGTCCATTCCCTCGTACACCCATCTAAGCCTAATTTTTTTGTCCCCAGCTGCCTCTGTAATGTTACCACATAGTAATTATCAATAACTAATAAAAGTGGCTATTAAGTTACTATGCAATAAAACTCCTGTTTAAAGGCTAAACAGTAAACACTGTTTTACTGTGACGAAATGCAGCCCTTACTTTGCTGATATGGACAAAGCCTCGCTTACCCTCTACTTTAAAGAGCATTATTTTGAAGTTACAAGTCCCAGTAGATTGTCACAACAGGGACCATCATTATCCAGTTTGTTCCTTTTTGTGTTATCAGTAATGTCCTCATGTGGCAAAGTATCCCAACCAAACAGTTTATGTTTTAAGAAGCAGCTGGATGTTAGCCGGACGTGTAAGCGAGCACACCCGGGACCAAAAGAACTCCTGAGTGAGACGGAGGCGAAGTGCAAGTTGTTGCAGGAAAACCGACCAAAACTGTGGCATCTGACGCCCTAGGCGTGAGCAGAAGGTGGGCTTGAGAGAGTAGTGAAAACCACGGATCACCTTGGAGAGCTGCGAGCTACTGCACACAAGAAAAACTGCTAAATGAATTATGGAACGGTAAGATTTGAGACAAATAGGTAGATTTTCAGTGAAAGAGGTTTTTAAAGATGATTTTAAAAGCATTTATAAAAGCAGACCATACATTGTCTTTTGAAACCTTAGGAAAACTTCATAATGTTTTGAAATATAAAGTTCAATTTTATAAACATGTGGGTAAGTTTGAAATTACTCAGAATATTAAAATTAATTTGAAAACAATTAAAATTCAGAAAAACCTCAGGTATGGGTCCAAGTTCTGGACAACATTAATATGGTATGAAAATTGCTAAGGAAATTTACAGTGAACAGGTGTGTGAAGTAATTGAGGGGAAAAGACGTTCAGACATTAATTAGCAAGAATTATGAATATCCTTGTTAGGTTGTTTTCTCTCAAGTTGACATATTTTTAAGCATATGTAGAGAGGAAACATTTTTTAAATTATGAGTACACATGGAAAATAAAATCTTACTTATTCACAATATTCTGTACTTTTGCCATCAATCACTTAATGAGCTGTAGAAGGAAAAAAAAAGGGTCTAAACTGAAAGAAAACTATGATTCTAATACTTTTGAAAATTTAGTCAATAAGTATGGCTAATAGTGTTGAAACGTTCTCATTCCAAATCCAGCAAAATAAGGATTCATGTACTCAAAAATTAGCTCTCTTGAAACTTGGAGAGAAAAGGATAATTATGCCCCAAAGAAGACCCCACATCCTACACTCAAGGAACGTACAGGAGGAGGGAAACCAGACCCCAAAAGCAGAAGCTAGAAAGTAATGTGACAACTGCTACGAGAAACATATAGAGGGTGTGACAAGGACATAAGGGCTTTGCCCTGGATTGGGAGACATTGTGGGATTTGGGTTCTTATCAGGTAGAGAGACTAGTGGAGAACATTTCAGACAGAGAGATGAGGATGTACAGAGCTTCCGAATCATAAGCAGGTGTACTGTCCCGGTGCTGTCAGCATGTAGAGCATCACCACAACGAAAACCCAAAAGATGGGAGAGGCTTTGGAAACAGGCCGTGGGAAGAACCTGGAAAGACTCTGGGGAGAGTGACCTTGGAAGCGTGAAGAGCCTTGAAGAGTGTTTCATGAAGTCCTGATGCCCTTGGAAGAGGCTGAGAGTGAGGGCTTGAACGAAAGCAAAGAAAATGTTATTTGAAACTGGAAGAAAATGATCTTTGCTATAGAGAGGCAGAGAGTTTAGCAACACTGTTACCTGCAGTAATGGGGGAGGCGGAGGGGACTTCCCTGGCGGTCCAGAGGTTGAGACTTCGTCTTCCAATGCAGGGGGTGTGGGTCCGATCCCTGGTCAGGGAGCTAGGATCCCACGTGCCTCATGGCCTTAAAAACAAAAACAAAAACATAAAAATAAAGCAGAAACAATATTGTAACAAATTCAATAAAGACTTAAAAAAAATTTGTTTTAATGGGGGAGGTGGAAAACTTACCAAATGAGCTGTGCGGTCTAGCTAAGGAGACTTCCAGGGGCTGTTGAAAGTACTTCTCGGTTTCTTCTTGTAATTGCTGCTTGTAATAAAATGTGAGAAGAGACAGCTACACTACAGGAAGGACTTTTAAATAAAAAGCAATTTTAAAACTCAGCCCCTCCAGACAACAAACGATGCTACGGTTAAGGAATGGCTTCCAAGTCAAGATCAGATCCAGGGCGCTCTGAAGAAAACGTGGGCTGCCCGCGAAGCCGAGAATTTAGAACCTTTGCTAAGACCTCAGAATATCCAAGAAATATCCACTATCCATCAGAGAAGCGTTCAGCCGAACGACAGGGCTTCTGGGAAGTGGGAGGGTGCTGCCCCGTGTGAGGCAGAGGTCTGTGGGTGTGGCCTTTTTCTAATGGAGTCAAACCCCAATAAAATACACAGGTGACCTGTAAAGTTTTTAAGAGATTTCTATTGCCAGGTGCACTGCCCGCTTGGACTGAAATGGGCAGAGAGAACACGACGAGGAAAGAGACCTTTGTATCCTCCAACTTCTCAGCAGGAAGAAGGCCGAGAAAGCTACCCAGCTGCACACAGACTAGCTTTCGCGGGCGAGGAAGGAGGACTCAGAGGGTGAAGCTGAGATCCCGGAGGGCGGAGCCAAGAGTCAACGGCGAGTCATTCCTGGGAGGGGTGAGGCTGAGTCCTGAGCAAGGAGCTCCCAACACTCGCCCGCGGAATTTCACAACTGCTACGGACCAGTCACTCTCGTACGTTGTCCCTTTGCCCTCATTTTGAATAGGAATTTTAGTGGCTGTCCTATGCCTGTCCACCATTGCGGGTTAGGTGTGTATGTGGTGGGGGAGGGGTGGCTTTTCTCTTTCGTTCACATGACTTTGGATCAAGGAGCTTCACTAAGGAGCTCCACTAAGGAAGACTCATCCACAGCCCGACTCGATGTAGATGGTGAGATGCCTGACTCTGAGCTGCTGTCATAACAGGATGAGACCTTGAGGGGCCTTTGGAGTGGGTGAGGTGCTTTGCATATGTGGGAGGGATGTGAGCCACTGAGGGGCCATAGGGCAGACAACGGTCACTAGCCTTCAGAATGACCCCTCATGATTCTCACCTCAAGATTCTCACCTTGTGTCATCCCTCCCCATGTGGAACAGGGCACTGTGGACACGAGGGCGTAGGTCATAAAGGAGATCGGGATTTCCATCTTTCTCTCTCCTTGATTCCTTGCTCTGAGAAGCCAGCATCACAGGAGCCGCGCCGTGGAGAGGCTCCCCTGGCCGGGAGCTGTGGCCTCTGCCGAAAACCAGCATCAATTTGCCAGCTCTGCGATCCAGCCGTCTGGGAAACAGGTCCTCCTCCAGTCGCGGTCTTTTCTAGCACGAGTTGTCTGTGATAGAGAAACAGCGCACACATAGTGTGAACCCTTTATTGGTCCCTGAAGGGTCTAAAGGCGTTACTTTCAAAATTTTAGCAACCGTGGTGTCCCAAAGGACACACATGCAAAGCCCTAACCTGGTCAGAGACACCACATTATGACCCTGCTGGACGCCTAGGAGATAATTCCTGTGTCTTTAGGGTGGGAGTGGGGGAATGCAGCAAATGATGCTGAAAAGTAAGGCCGATCCCACTAGCATGTGAGGGTCTCAAAGCTGACATTAAGGAGTTTAATTTTTTTTTTTGAGACTAAAGTTTTAAACTTTAAAGTGATATAAATAATTAGATTTGTGTTTTTGAAATAAAATTAACAACATGGAGGATTGGAGGAGAAAGAGACTTGAGTCCAGGAGACTAACTGTGAAATCCGGGAGGGCTATGAAGTACGGGGTGTGCATTGGCAGGTGCCCCCAGGTGAGGGATGGAGAGGGAAGAAGCAGGAGGTGACCTGAGAGGGGCAGGTGCTCATCACAGGCCCAAGCCTCCACAGAAAATTGCAGGATCTTAGTTTTAAGAGGAATGTGGGCTCAGAGGGGCCATCCCTCTGGTTGTGATGAGTGTGGCCCTCGAGTCTCCTAGAGCAGCAGGATTCTTCCTTGGGCTTCACATCTACGTTAGGGACATGCATCGTTAGACCGTTAAGAGGGACAGAAAGCGCTTGTGGTTGATCCCTAAGCGTTAGCTGATTCTGTGTGGCAGAGATGTCGCCAAAGGTAACACACAGGGATCCAGGGGGCTCTATGAGATGTGCACTTTGGAGCAGGACAGAGCTTCATGAGAAAGAAGGGAGAGGAAGGGGGCTGTACGTTCCTCAACCAGCTCAGTGATGGGCCAAACACAGAGGCTGGAGAGCTTTTTTAAGGAAGAATCGTGTGAAATGCTATAGCCAACCTGTATGATTTTGTCTGTGATTTATTGGAAAAGACTGTGACAGAGAAGTTAGTTAACATTTGAAGGATGTTACCCTAATCAAGAATTTACACTCCAGGACTTAGTAGGTAGCATTTAAAGTCAACATAAGAAGCCTGATTTGTACAATCTCTTCTTCTATCCTCATATCCATTCAACACCAGAGGAGTTTGAAATGGACATAATGGATACTAGAAAATGATTTTTTTCTGATTGGTGAAATAAGTAGTGTTTAGAGTATGGATTGGCTAGAAATGTTGTACAGACACTTCCACTCTTAAATGAAGAATAAGAATAGAATAGAATATTAGAATAATAATAATAGTGTCATAATCCTTTTATGATAAGAATCCAACAAGCTCAGGAGCCTGTACGCTTGGGAGAGGCCCCCAGGCATCAGAGCTGTGTTGAGGCTGACGTCAGACCTTTAGCAAGGATGCTGTCATCTGATGTCACTAAACAGCAACTTGGATCTTGCGATTAGAATTTTTTCACATCTGTCTCTTTTTTTTTTGCGGTACGCGGGCCTCTCACTGCTGCGGCCTCTCCCGTTGCGGAGCACAGGCTCCGGACGTGCAGGCTCAGCGGCCACGGCCCACGGGCCCAGCCGCTCCGTGGCATGTGGGATCTTCCCGGACCGGGGCACGAACCCGTGTCCCCTGCATTGGCAGGCGGACTCTCAACCACTGTGCCACCTGGGAAGCCCTCACATCTGTCTTGAGTGACCCTCCCATACAAGACACTGTCACGACACCTGCAAGGCCCACGAGCTGGAGCTCCACTGGGCTCACACAGCAGTTTATATAACTCTGGCTGTTCTGCGGCCATCTTTTGTAGGAAAGGCAGAATTCAGCCTGAACCTTGCTGTCACTGGACCAAATACCACCCAGCAGCCAGGTTCTGGGGGAGGCTCACTCAGCTCTACCTGCTGGTTGCTGGTAGCAGCTCCCGAGAGCCTAACAGGTGTGGTGGCCTGGTGTGCTCAGGTCTGAGCACAGAGACTGAGGCGGACAGGCGGTGAGCGTTCTCCGCGCTTCCCCCTGGCTGCCTGGCTCTGCATACAACCTTAGAGTGACGGGGGCTCCGGGAAACACCACATCGCGTACCTGGGGGGCTGCCAGGAAGCAGCGCCCTCGGCAGGGCAGCAGGTGTCGGGGGACCAGAGCTGCGGGTGGACGCCTCTCCCTGGCGCGCTGGCTCCTAAGCTTGTGTACAGGTACTTTAGAATTCTCTAGTAACAGCTGCGTGAGCTGTGAGGGGACTGAGCTCTGCAGGGGAGGCCACGAGCCACCTAAGCACAGGTGAGTATCTTTCCCAAAAACCTATTTGTACCCACGGCGATGTCCGGGGACACAGATCACAAGCTCTCGGGAAACCCTGTGTTAGGGGCAGCAGAAGTAAGTTACTGAAGGGGGGACTTCAGAAGCCCCTCGCTCCCCTGATGGGCCCGGATCCCACGGTGGGTGGTGGTCGCCTTTCAGAGCAGGGAGGGGTCGGCGAAGTGATGATGTGGGTTTAGTGTCCCCCTTGGGGAGAAGGTGAGGGACACCACCCCATCCCCTTACCCCGGGAGAAGGCGAGGACAGGGCCCGGGAGGGCAGTGACCACTTCTTGTCCCCGAGCCCCAGGCCCCAGCCGTGAGACTGTTCTTGGCAAAGGTGGAGCTGGACTCCGGGACCTGCCTTGTGCCGATACCAGAGGCTGAAGGAAAAGTGCTTCTCTGCTCGGAGCATTTCTGACAGCAAACGTGCAGGTTTCCCTCACAGGAACAGTCCTGACACTTCATTGCTTGGAGTCAGTGCAGACCCCCGGCTCCCAGGCCCACAGACTCCCCCCAACCCAGACACACTTCTGTCCAACTTGGCCACACATCAAGGCTTCCCAAGACTCCCTAAGCTTCAATAATTTGAATTTATAACTGGTTAACAGAACCCAGGGAATAACTTCCTTACTATTCGCAGTCTATCAGGAAGGATATAGTAAAGGACACAGATGAACAGGCTGACGTAGAGGTGCACAGGGCGAGGTCTAGGAGGGTCCAAAGCGCAGGAGCTTCTATCCCCATGGAGCTGGGGTGCGTCACCCTCCAGACCCCTTCATTTAGGGTTTTTAATAGAGGTTTCAATACACAGGCGTGATGGGTCAACTCAGGGGCCATTGGTGACTAGCTCAATCTCTGGCTTCTTTCCCCTCCCCGGAGGTGGGGGCAGCAGGGGTGGGGCTGAAGGTTTCAACCCTCTGATCACGTGGTTGGGTCACTGACCGCCAGCCTCATCCTTTGAGAGTCACCTGAGGGGCAACAGCTCAGGTGCGGCTGCTCAGGAAATTCTGAGGGTTTTAGGGGCCCTGTGCCAGGAACCGGGGACCGAGAGCAAATGCACAGCTGTGTTTACGTCACAGCATCATCAAAGACGGCCTGTGAGGTTTTCTCCTCTGGGGAGGAGGTCAGAAGGCCTCGCCTGGACGCTGGGTACGAAAGACTGAGGCTCGAACGAGAGGGAAGGGAGGCTTTGTGTGAACAGGGCCCACTTGTGCTTCCGACGGAGACACCAGAAAACCCAGCAGGTCCGTCTCAGCCAGGTGGTGCGGGTGGAGGACCCCGTCCCTGCTGGGATAAAGTGGGGACACTGGCGAGGCCCCAGGTCCTCCTCAGACACACGGCTCAGAGCTGACCAGTCACAGCAGCGTTGCAGCCGGGATGCTGGCCCAGAAGGTGACCTGGTGGTCCCCCGCTGGGGGGCCGTTTCGTCCTGAGTCTTTCAGTGGTAGGTCTTCTGAGGCAGACATCTTTCTGGGTCTGAAGAACCTGCCCGAAGTCACTTTAAAGAGTGAGCTGCTGCTAATCGCCTTTATAATTTGTCACACACTGCTCTGGCACTAGACACTGCATATGGATATCTCAGTCAATATTTTTGTGTTAAAATTAGGGGGAAAGACCTGAGCCTTGTGTTGGTTCGTCGTAAACACTATGTTTTCAAAAGGGGGGCGGTTTTCCCCAGGGTTCCTGCGGACGGTCCTGGGGCCCCTGCAAGTGTAGCTTGGGTTCTTGATATCGCGGGACATAATACGTCAGCCTCGTCCGAAGGAGAGCGTTCGGATGCCATTTGCAATGTCCACGTCATTGCATAAATTAGCTCATTTACCAAAGGATAGACAGGTCCAAGTTTATTCTTCAATGGAATACATATATATGACTGTTACACATCTTTATAAGGCAAAAGAGTACAGCTGAATGAAACTACGTTCAGAAATAGAAAATACACACAATATATGCAACCACCACATTCTGGCTCCGTTTTTATTTCTTATCGCCACTGAAAAACCTCATCCAAAGGGCTCGCTGGCATCTATCCGCCGGAACAACTACAGAACACACAGGAGGCAACACAGGCACAGGCGGGGGTAGGACGTCTTCCACTCCTTCGAGTGGGCAGTAGGGGGTGACTTAGAAGCCTTCACGGAAGGTGAAACTGCCCATACAAAGACCACTTAGGGAAAGCACCCCGGGCTGCGTCAGAAGCTGGGAGAAATACACAGACCTTCTAAGGCGGGCTGTAGATTTCACGCAACGCACGGAAGGCACGCACGGAAGGCACCCTAATCCAGGAAGCCACATCCTGTAAGAGCCGCATCACGTTTCCTTTAGGACAGAAAAAGCAACTTGACTTTTGGAAACATACTTTTCATCTCAAAGAGGCTCTAGAGGAGCACGGTGATGGATAAGAAGATGGACTCTGATTCTAACTTAAGAAAAAGAGAAAGAAGTAAAAAAATAAAATGATGGAGCAAAAGCAAAGCGGGTGGCATCCTGGCTGCTGAGAAGGGCGCAGACATGGAGGAGCGCCCTGAACCCACTATGGAATCGCCAGGGGACAGAGCTGAGCTGAGCCCCCGACCTCGGCCGCTGAGGTCCCCGCCCCGCCCTCATTACCGGTTCACAAATCAGTTTCCAGATGAGGTCCCCTCGACTGGCCTACATTTCATACTGAAGAAGCTCATGTCTGAGATTGCCCCCCTACCCCCACCCCGGGGGGGGGGGGGGGGGAGCGTCAGGGTAGTGGGAGCAGAAGAACAAAAGAGGAATTAAATGAGAGCCTCGCTCATTTCCCTAATACAAAATCCATATTTTGATTCTAAAACAAGAAAAGAATTTTGCTGCACTAATTTCCATAAAAACGGTGAAAACCTTGGCGTTCACATGTCTTCAGACCACATCACATCAGCGTCTGCCTCGGCGTGACAGTGCCCCAGGCCAATTTACATTTTTGAGGAAAGAAAGCGACTACAAGCAAACCTACGGTACTCAACAGATGTGACTTACCCAACTTCAACCCAGAAATAGTTTCCCCAAGTTAAGGTGAGAATCCATTCCAGAGGGTTTTATGTCACAAATTGGGCATGAGCTCTTTTCTCCCTGATTTTTAAACAGCAACAGATTCTGGGTAACTGTTGGTATCTTACGAATTACGAATGTGACGTGCTTTTTCCTTAATAGCTTGTGAAGTTTATTTCTCTCCAGGCAGCAGGAAGTGCCCCACTGGTGCTTAATTTCCTGCATTTACTGGAGGAACGGCGGCGGCCTAAGGGGAGGGAGCAAGGTTGTCACGTCCATGAAGAGGGTGGAGAAGCAATACAGCCTCCAGTCCTCGTGACTTCTTGGAAAAGTTGATCACAATAACCCCAGTCCAGCCAGACTCCACTCCTCTGGTCCACGCTCGCATCTGGTTTGGTTCTTCCGATGTGCAAAGCCCATTTCCCATCAGAGCGGCCACGTACTGCAAGGCGTAGAGGGAGGGGACCGGCCGAGCAGGAGACCGAAACTCTCCCCTTTCACCGTAACTGCAGACTGTAATAATCAGCTCTGCAGTGCAGACTCTCCCCCGCTCCCATATAAAAGGCCCCCCGCTGGCATGGGACCACCTCCCCATCCGAGGTGGAAACATAGCTACAAATTCTAAGGAGAGTCTCCTTTCTAAACCCCTAAAAAAAAAAATCACACCCACTGACCGTGGGGTCATCAGTGGATGAATCCGGCAAAGAAATCACTGCTTCATTTGGCCGAAGCCGTCCCCCTCATGTGCATGCAGCAGGGCCGGGGTGGATGCGATCTGCACGCCCTGCAAAGGCCCCCTGCTCGGGCCGGAGGGGAACACACCAGACCCCGTGTCCTGTTCAGCATTTGAGTGGATGCCAGCTCTCTGCGGGCTGAGTATTAAGCCTGCACCGGCTTGTATTTTTCCAGACTCGATGAGTACCAGCAGCTAAAGATAGCGCGGTAACATAACACTTCAGTCACAGGGCTGTGTGCGTGTGTGTGCGCGTGTGTGCGTGTGCGGGGTGTGTGTGTGTGCGGGGGGGTGTGTGTGCGTGTGTGTGTGTGTGGTGTGTGTGTGTGCGTGTGTGTGCGCGTGTGTGTGTGTGCGTGTGTGTGTGCGGTGTGTGTGTGTGTATGTGTGTGTATTTGAAGGAAACTAAATTAAACATTGGAAACATAGTCACAGAACAGGAACAGGAGAAGCCGACCTTGGGTAAATGCGTAGAGGCCCAAGGAAGAAAGAGCGCATCGTAACGCAAGAGCAGAGGCCGCACAGGAGGACCTTCCACAGCCAGCACGACCAGTAAGTTGGCTTGTGGCCTGAACTAATGACACCTCGTCTTCTGCCTCTGCTTCCCCCGTAACTGAAACACAAGCAAAAGGACGTTGCACGCGTTGCTCTCCGTGGGCAGGCCATGAGGATTCACCGGTGGGATGCTGGGAAAAGCCAACGCACGTCAGGTCCGCCCTGGCCCAGGCAGCCCCGAGCTGCCCTTATTTTGTTTTGTCGCTGTTGAGACAACTGCAGGCTAGAACGATTTAAGCTAAAAATAAAGACATTATTATAGCTGATCTCAACACAACAGGTACTTGGAAGTGGAAAATGTGAGGGAGGCTTAAGATGCTGGTGGTGGGCGTGGTGCTGGGCGTGTAATCCCTCTGCATCGCTTCTGCTTTGTAAAGAAACAACGCCCAATCCTGCAGCAGGGCTCACGTCCCCTGTTAAACGTCTGTGACAAAATGGCACACGAGCTCGGGAACAAGAAGATGCTTCCAACTGGAAATCAGTGTCACATCCCCAAAGTGAGTGGAGGTGCCCCTGGCCTTCAGTGTCCAAGGCTCCCTGCATGGGGCTGAGCCACAGAGACGCCACGTAGGTGAGGTCACTGGTCCTCACACGGGCTGGCATTTACCTGGGTCACTTTCACAGGAAGCACAGCACTGTCCCCCTCAGGACCCACCAGACCCATCTCTTCTTGTTTCAGCCACGTTGAGGGAAGCTCTCGGGACTGTTAACGTTATTCCAAAGGTCCTGATTGTAAAGACTAGCCATACACCATCTCCCAAAGCCAGTGTGCTCCACGTGGATGAAGATTCCTTCGGAAGAGAGCGGGGTGCGTGGCGACAACACACGTGCCTCGTTTGGAAGTAGATCTGCTGCTTAGAAGACACTGCTGCTCTTGGAGGGGATTTCAGAATAAATGAAGGTAGACTGTCTGATGCTTCTTGCCTCAGAATTCAAAGAAAGCTTAGGTTCCAGAGAGCAAATGACTTATCAGCTGGATTCACCTGATTCAGACCAAATCCAGGTAATAGAGTCTGAGAAACTAAGTGGTCAAGGGCGCACCAGACTTAGGACTTTTTCTGGCGTCGTACTCACCGCTTTGAAAGGCAATTCTCCCTCTAAATGTATCCAACACGGTTGGCTTTTTTTTACATATATATACTTTCTTTTTCTTATTCTTTTCTGTTATGGTTTATCTTTTCTGTTATGGTTTTTCTGTTATGGTTTATTCTTTTCTGTTATGGTTTCTTTTTCTTATTCTTTTCTGTTATGTTATGGTTTATAGTTCCCTGTGCTCTACAGTAGGACCTTGTTGTTTATTCATTCTATATATGATAGTTAACCTCTGCATCCAACATGTTTTAAAATCTCAACGAAATCTCCAGTATGATTTTGCTCTAGGGATCTGAGAAATTGCAGAAATAATGCACCCCGTGCATTGACTGAGATTGAAAGTTCTAAAGCTCAGGGTGGCAGGGAAATGTCTTCTGGGGTGTGCACTGCTGCAGGGAGCGGGCTTGCCTGCCCCCTGGGCCGCAGCTCTGGGTGTCCCCGGCCCCGCGAGCCTGGCAGAGGTACTCAGAGTTCTGTGTGGCGGCTTCCCCTCCCCCAGAGCCACCAGTCTCCTTAGGGGTCAAGGCATCAGAACTGCTGATTTTTCCAAAAATCTTCTCAAAGCAGCAGCAACCGCAGCAGTTTTCCTGCAAAGCAAACAAAATATGAGTCTTGTTCATTCAGCAGGGCTTTTAAAATTGTAATTAGTTGGTTGTGCCCCTTAGGAAAACCACAGATGACTTTTTATCATGTGTGTGTGTCTGTGAGGGAATAAAAAGAAACCCCTTGGAGGATCCACTGCTTACCAGAGCTGGGCGGTTTTTTCCGTTGTTGTTGATCTAGTTCACGCAAAGCTATTTTAATACTATTTGCCGCGGCGAAGGACAAGACCTCTTTGTTTCACCTGAAGCACAGCCAGCGCCAAAGCTGCCGCCAGCTTGATTTGCTTCGAAGTCAGGCTGGGCTGCGCGTGGGAATCTTCCCATGTGCTTTACGACCACATGTGACCCAGGGCCGCATCTATCGATACATCATTCCTATAGATCTGAGGGCGTGTCCCCAGTGCACGTCTCACGGCCTGGCACAGAGCCACGGAAACGAGAAACGAAAACGCCACCTGGTTGATTTTTAGAGCGTTTCCTCAACCCATCCAAAAACCTCGAACCAACTGCAGGAGATTCCTAGGCCTCAATTTACATTGCGGATTAGGCCCTATCATAAGGCCTGGGAGCCTTCTTTTTCCGCAGGAATCATTTTCAGCCACCAGATTTTTAAAATCAATATTATCTCAAAATTGGTTTTCCTCATGTTGTATGTCGCCAAAAGCCGTAACTTAGCCTGGCGGGAAAGGTTGTGAAGAGTGATCTACTTTTCTAACACGACACTCTTCTCAAAGGGGTCTGCTCCCAGAGTAAGTATCTGAAGCTTACATTTTCATTTGAAAAAGAAAAAACAGTGGGAAAGTAAACCAGGAAGCACCCACATCGCAGGGACATGCAGTGGTAACGGGTGGGTTTGTGTGGCCCCTGGAGGGATGGGGGGACCTGGGAAAGGAAGGCAGTCAGCCCGAGCGGCTGGCGCGAGGCGGACCCGGCCAAGTCTCGCGAGGTCTCCCCGAGCATCTCCCACAAGGATGCCGTCTCTCTGTGCCAGGGGGACCAGATCAATGCTTCTGTCTTTGTCCTCCGCATGCCTGTGGCACTGCCCGGCTGCTGCCACCCTCCATCGCCCTGGGCTTAAGAGCCAACCTCCTTGGAAGGACTCAGCCATCTCCCACCGCCTTTTCCCCTCATCCTTCCCCCCCAGACCCTGGCAACAGGCCTGCCTCTCTGTCCCCCACTGAATTCCTTCCCTCCAGGCCTCCAGAGTCACCCCAGTGCTTATGGTGGGAAGCTGGTTTGTGGTCAACCCTTGGGGTTTGTGGTCGCTGGGGACAAAGCTGCCTCTGGGAGGGACGGGGGGGAGAGAGAAGGACCGACCAGGCCCAGCTGTGTGCGGACACCAGGGCTCCCGGCTCACAGCGAGGCCGGGCTGTAGCTCATCCCAGGCCCCGGGGCGCGGGGCGCCCTTGTCCACACTGTCACCAGACACAAAACAAGACTTCCTCCTGTGCCTAAACCCTGAGGCCTTGCTATTCTGGACAGACAAGAATGGTCTCTGTACGTAGAAAGCAAAAGCATCCCTGCTGACTGCTCATCAGTGTCTAAATAAGCGACAGAATCCTCAGTAAGTGGCCCTCATACCAAAGGCTGAGCGCTTGCCTCATGCTGGCTCGTGACTTTTACGATGATTTACGGAATGATTTCTGCTCTACCCGATCTTATTCTACAACCGATTCGAGGCAGCTTACAAGAATACATACAGTCAAACAGACAAAAAAAGCCTCAGGACCAGAGTAAATATGAATCAGAATCAGAGATTAAGGTGAGTGGGCAGCGAGAATGCAGCCTCACACGCGCAAGTCCAGCAGAGAGGCTGACGCCAAGCTGCACAGCCGGCCGTGGACCTGCTGCCCGAGACGAGGGAGCTGGCTGGGGGTGAATGTCTCCCGCACCGGATGCAAACGCTGGGATTTCTAAACGTCCTCTGTAATAAGTACACTTCCCTAGGCCTCTCCTTTAGGCCATAAATCAGGCCATTTATTGATATGACAGAAGATATTCACATGTAAAACTCTCTCTCTGAATAATTCTGACAAAATTCTAAGCAGGGCAGAGGCTTTGCAGGAAGAGGTGGGGCCTTGGGGTCCCAGCGTGGGTCCAGACCCAGAGGCAGCTCAGGGGGAAAAGAAGCGTGAGCTTTGGGGTAGGATCTCGCTCTACCGCTGACTAGGGGCGTGGTCTTGGGGGGTTAATCCTAGGTTTTCCCATCTCTACAAAGAAGGTATCATTTCCCCTGATCTCACACGGCTGTTGCAAAGACTCCCAAGGACCGTTTCTGTGCAGGTGTTACTTCCTGAGCACCTACTGTGTGCCAGGCCCTGGGCTCCGGGCTTTTCTTGGATGATCTCATTGGAGCCACTCAACAAGCATAGGAAGTGAGACTATTTCTGGACCACAAATCTGGAACCGGAGGTTTCTGCACTAGAAAATGGCAGACGGGGTGCAAACACAGCAGCCTGGTTTCAGGGTCTCCCCAGAGGAAACGCTGCCCCACTTCCCACACAGTCAGAAGGCCCTCCCCTCCCCTCCCCTCCCCTCCCTAGGCTCAAACGCCTCTTCAGGAAAAGGCCCGAGACCAACCTTTCAAGAGGGCGCCTCCGGGGACTATTTGGCCACCAGGTCCTGGGCGTCAGAGCAGCAATTCTTCCTCTTCTAGGGGAACCAAGAAGTGAGTTTCGAGAAGGATTAGAACCTTTCATCAGCTCCTGACTTGAGATCTGACAACACCTGAAGAGGCAGTGACTTGTCACCGGGTATGTCCTGCCCTTGCAGAGACGCCCCTGGAGGCTGAACGGCTGACGGCCTCTTACAGACGCACCAACCGGCCCCAGAGTCCAGCTCGAGGGCGTCCCCACTCTCCCCTAAAGCTCCGTCATCACCACCCTTCCTCTCAGAGTCACAGACAAAGAGCTTTGTACCTCATGACGCTTGACTTTTACACGTGTGTGTTTTGTCAAAACTCATGTCAACAAATGCTCACTTCGACAAAGCACAGAAGTCAAGACAGACTGACCAAAGGATGAGTCAGACACGGACAGTCAGACACGGACACTGCTTTTCCCGGACGTTCTCAAATCCAGCTGGCAAGATTTAAGTGCCAGGGCAGAGTCTCGAGAGGACGGAGAGAGCGTCCCCAGCTTGGGGCTTGAGAAGGCCGTCCTGGAGGAGGTGGCAGTGAAAGTGGGCCTCAGACACCGGCTGGGATTCGGGCTGATCCGGACGGAGCCGTGGGGATGGGGCTGGGAGCCCGACCTCGGGATTCACTGGGGCCGAACTGCTGGGTGTGTGTGTTCATGGTGCACGAGGGGAAAGACCGGAAGAGTTCCTGATCAGGGAATCGTATAATCAGAGCTGTAATTAATGAAATGATGATTTGGTGAATTAGAGAAGAGAGTGGGCGGAGGTTGAATATCAGCTCCAACGTTATCTTATTAGCTCACTGAATGGGAAGAAGGACGAGAGCTGAGGCAGGTGCACGGGGGCGCGGAAGGGAAAGGTGGAAGGTCATTAGCTCTGGGAGGAAAGAATCACGTCGCCTTTGTTCAGTTTTCCTTCCTCTGGCCACAAAGCATGGAATACAGGAGGTGCTGGCTAAGTTCCCACAGATTTGCAGTGAGGCTCTGCTCCGTCCCAGGTGAGAGCTGTTTCTGATGGAAGATGGGTTACGTGTGGATGGTGACACAGAGCAAAGGTGGGAACCTCAGTCTTGTAAGCGTAACAGAGAAGGCAGAGAACTCCAGGGCCTCAGCGTCTAAGAAGGAAAATCCTTCCTAAATTCACTGACCACAGTCACGCGCAGCAGTTCCGAAACAGGAAGTGCTTTTAAGCACGAAATACTTAAAAGGGATAAAAGTTTATTAAGAAAACTTTTAAAAATAGAATTTAGATTTAAATAGTTTGGGTAAGCGTTAACTTTTCAACATAGAGTTGAATTCTGATTCTATAGAACATAGAACCAAGATGATTCCAGAAATGAGTCTTCTGGGAAAAATTAGTCTCAATATTTCACTGAAGAATAAACTATATTGAGCTTGGGTGTTGGCCTTCAGGAACAGCAACGATGTCCTACAAGGATGGTTCCTGCATCGTCACAGCAGGATGGCAGAGTGGGGACCCTCGTCCGACTCCCGAGCCTGCTGCCTGCGTGGGATGCTGGATGAGCCCCTAACCCTGTCCTCGGCGGCCTCATCCACATAACGGGGATGATAACAGCGCCCGTTTCGGAGGCTTGGCCTGGGGACCAAATGAGCTAATTTTCGTAAAGCAGTTAGAACGGTGCCTGGCACGGCGCTGTGTAATTATAACGTTCATGGAAACTAACTGGACTTATACAATGGAATTTTTCAAAAGTCCTCACTGTTCTTGAAATGTCTGTTCACCTGAGGCACCGGCAGTTGGACAGAGTAACAGAAAGGGGATTTTTGTTGTTGTTGTCATTATATGGTTTAAAAAATATTTTTAAACACTTTTAAACTGTATAACGTCATTAATTATCTGCTGTGGTTTCCATATTGTCGACCACGTCAAAGTGTATTTGGACACCAATAAGCTTGGATAAAAATACATCAGTGGAAAATTGGCCCAGAATAGGTTGGTAACCCTAATAAGCAGGTTACGCAGTCTGGGTGAGGCACCTGCTAGGGAATAAGCCTATTTTTACTTGACATCAGTACCAATTATCAAGGAAAGGTATATTCAGACACAAAGAAAACTTACTACCCATGCTGAATTTAGAAGTGAAGTTAATTTCAATAAAAACTGGATGTGGAAAAAGTGAGTACTGGGAGCACAGTCATCCCAGGGTTCTGGTCAGTGGAAAAGCTCCATTCCGAAGCCCCAGGGGGTGCAGGAGCAAAGGTGGAGGAAAGGAGAGTGTATCAGGCACATCCGGCACCAGGACACGACAGCAGCCGTCTCAGCTGCTACTCACGCCAGGCCCGCGTCCCCAGAGAGGCCTGACGGCCTGTGTTCTTGCCCCGTTGACCACCCTGAGTATTCAGCAAAGTTACTTAAACATTACACATCTGCTTCTGTGTTATTGGTGTATTCCACAGAATCTGGATGGAGATGGTCTGAAGCGGGCTGTGACAGTAATTCAGGTGACAGGCGTCCCGGGCAAGATAACCACTCAGACGGAGAGGATTGTACAGATTCCAGAAATAATTGGGGGAAATCACGTATAGAAACTTGGAAATAAACTACAGATGAGATGAGGGGATTGAGGGAGAGGAAGGAAGCAAAGAGATGCTCTGGGGTCCAGTTGAGGCCATTCGGGGGAGGTGCCGCTCTGGGAGGATGGTTGAGAATGAGGTGAGGGCGGGGCGGGGCGGGGTGAGTTCCGTTTAGAGCTGAGAACATCCGCGTGGAAATGCCCAGCGCACAGGGGGCTGTTCGGATCTGAAGCTTAGGAAAGGAATCTGCGCTGAAGAGGCAGACGAGGAAGTTGGGGTGTAAACAGTAATTAAGGCAAAGAGAGCCAATGGGGACTCCATTCAGGAACTGCCCGCAGGGCAGTGCTCAGTTACTCTGGACGTGCACCCCGGGCCCCTTCATTTAGTCTTTGGTAAGAGTCTTGAGTACTTGTATTCATCTCTTGACCAAGCTGAATATCGCAGGGTTTTTGCCACCCGAAGCAGACTAAACCAGGTAAGCACAGAAGCTGGGATTCTGAGTTGTGTTTGAAGGAGCATATTTACCTTGAATGTACATTAACACGTGTTCGCCAAAGCTTTACGTGTTTATAGACCCTAGGCTATATGCGGGCGTGGGCACAGTTACAGTGATACAATTCACTGTGCAATGGATACAGTAATTAAATAATAAATGTAACAAATAGTTCTGCTGAAAATAATGCTCTACTAAACAATGTAATTAGCAGTCATTAAAAACATAAGTTGCTCAATAAACACATTTTAAGCAATTTAACACTTTAGCACAAGATTTGAAGCCCAAGAGAAATTAATTAGAGAGAACTTCACTCAAGGCTAAGGTGCCTCTAGCATCTGCTCGTCAGCAGACTGAAGCCGACTAGAAAAGAGGGGAAGCCAGGAGCCACGGTTACCTGCGCGCTGAGCCTGGAGCGGAGCTTGTGATCCGACAGCCAAGGGTGCTTGAGGGCTTCACTCGCGCTTATCCTCCAACTAAAGGGAAACGCAGGGGGTTAGTGCATCCCCTGCGTTTGGATCCTCCCCTTCCACCCAAGGCTCTGAACGAGATAGAAATGTATCTCTCTCTCACATGATAGTCTAGGGCTGGCCTGGTTCCAGGCTCCAAACACGGCAAAAGAGACCTCGGCTCTGACCACTGCCTTTGGGAGACCAGATGGCCGAATGTCCAGGACAAAGCAAGGCAGATACTTCGGAATTCTTGTTCCTAACTGAACATTTATCTTCAGATAGAAGTAACCATTCTTGATGGAATGTCTGAGCTTCATAAATTGAACTTCTCTCAGTCAGTTGAAGAATCAACATATATTTATTAATATAAGACAAAACTCTACTATGATTCTTGATGATTGCAAAAGCAATGTATGTGTCAAAACTTTTGAATAATGTGTATTGCTAGTGTTTGAATTAAGTTTTGAGAGTCAAATAAATGGAGAAGTAGATGGAACGTCAATGTAAGTATTGAGAGAGAGTATATTAGGAAGTCTTGAGCCAACAAAGGTTTATACAATTAAAAAATACATGAGGAAGAATCATAAAGATTATATATCATAATTTTAAGCTTTGTAAACCTGTCTTGTGTACTAATGTTTATCACATTAAACAAAATAACCTTTCAAACTTAAACATTATGAGTGAGTGCAATAATCTGAAGTCTGCTTCTGAAACAGTATCAAGAAAGTAGTTTCAAGCCGTCATGAAGTTCAGTCTATAGAACTGCTTCAATAGAATTGCTTCATTAGACACCAAATATTTAAGTATAAGAAGAGGATGTAATGGAAAAGAATCTGAAAAAGAATATATATGTATAACTGAATCACTTTGCTGTATACTTGAAACTAACACAGCATTATAAATTAACTACACTTCAATTAAAAAGAAGAAGAGGAGAGAAGCCTTTACTTTAGTCAATGAAGGATAACTTGGTGACAACATCACCAGTAGGACCCTAAATGAATAGATATAATTAAAAGAACAACTCTGGACCTCCATCAACTTCAGTTGGAAGAGTTAGTCTGTTGACTACCATAAATTTTCCATGTTGGACCTCAGAAGCATTCCAACAGCTGAAAGTGCTAAAAAATTATCCCTGCACTCCAGTGTCAAACTTTCAAGAGCCGACTATTAAAAAGTTAACTATAACATTGTACTAATAATTAAATATTTAATACAATTTCAAGTTTACTTCTGTAGCCCAGAAATTTATTCTATGATAGTAATGGTCGCCATTGGCCTTGGTTTCATTCATGCACTGACTTGAATGCTCAGCCAGTTGTTTTTCTGCCCAAACATGCGATTGTTGCTCTTTAGGTAAAGAACGAAGCCCTCAGACTGAGGGTGGGCAGAGCAAGGGTGCTGGAGCCCCTGAGCCAGCTGGGCGGCTGCTTCCCTGCTCCGAGCCTCAGCTCCCTCCTCTGTAAAGTAACTGTGACAGCATCCACATAGCAGCGGATCAGCTGGAGGATTAACCAGCTGACACAGAAGAGCACGTGTGTAACATAGGTTCTCAGTAAGCGTGGATTTCTCAGCCTCCAAAGATTTGACGGAGATGACATTTTGCGTCTGTTCTCTGCTGGCATTCAGCAATGTACAGACGGCGATGCCGGTTACATCACCAGCGATGCTGGTACAATATGCAGACAGTGACGCTGTCTTTCCTCGTCTTTCTTGGCTCTAAAGAGCTCTCCGACCGACGCTCCGGCCGGGCTAAGCCCTCCTCACCTTTCAGGCTCAGTTCTGGCCCGAGTTAATATACTCCATCTTTAATAAATGTTAACCACATTTCACTGCCTCTTTTAAAATATACCCGTGTCTTCTATTAGCTCATGACTTAATTAAAGGCAGGGACTGGGCTTTATGCATCTGTTCTCAAAGCCCCAGACATATTTCCTGGCAGCTTGGAGACAGTCAGTGAAGTGCTGCATGAAGGAGTATGTCAGGCTCTGCACCAGACCCGTTACCCCTGCCGTTCCCTGACCCCCATCACCCCCATGGTTCTAAAATGCAAGCCCCTATATTTCAGTATCACTACTCTTCGTCCACCGAAGTTTGAATTACGTGATTTTAGCAGGGCAGAAAAGTAAAAGTCCATGTAATACCTAACAGTTAAGTGCACGGCCTCGTGTTGATCGTCGGTTCTGCCACTTAGCTAGCCGTACGATCTTGGAGTCTCACGCATAGAATATTATTGATAATTTCCACCCATGGGGCTGTGTGGGGTTAAAGAGATAATGTCTGTAAAGCAGTTGGCACAGTCTGGTCCATAGCAGACTCTCAAATGAAATGATCGTCAAGTGTTCACCTGCATGGAGCCACATATGCCTCGTAGATGTGAAAGGGATCATGGGAATAACTTGTCCCGAACCCTTCATTTGGAGGGTGAGTGCACAGAGGCCCAGCAAGAGACCCTAACTGCCTTGTTGGAAAAGGCAGAAGGATGGGTTTTTGCAGCCCCATTCAAGCCTCGTGACCACGGCAGTCCCAGATCTCAGGAAACGGGGTCAAGGGCATCAAATTCATTCTAACTACGACTCTGCAGGTGCAACACAGGTGTCACCGAGGGGGTGGTAGTTCTCTGACATGAGTTCTCACAACCCTGGTGGAGCGTGCCTCTCTGTTACCCCTACTTCTTCCTGAGCACAGAGTGGATGTGATCACCTCTTCTCCTTGATCAGAAGCTTGGAGATGAACCCCCGGGCCTCCTCCGAGATGTCCTGAAATTCTTCATCCTCCAGATCCCACCTGCAGGCCAGGATGTTGTTCAGGGTCTCGGCGTCGTTATCTCCCAGGAAGGGGGACAAACCGCTGAGTCTGTAAGACACGGAGTCCGGGTTGAGTAGTCTTTAAACACCTTCAAACCCTGTACAGATAAGTTGCCTTCTCGTTTCTGTCCTTTAAAACTGAAAGGAGGCAAATCAGCAAGGATGAAGCATCATTTTACAACGTGTCTTTGCAATCGAGAAGCGCTATGTCTCCCACCCAACTCCTAACCTAAACAAGGTCACAATGA
Source organism: Aethalodelphis obliquidens (assembly GCF_003676395.1). Lineage (NCBI taxonomy): Eukaryota > Metazoa > Chordata > Mammalia > Artiodactyla > Delphinidae > Aethalodelphis > Aethalodelphis obliquidens. Next base: position 1,768,611 of record NW_020837978.1, read on the forward strand.
AGGCGGCAGCTACCCTCAGGTATGAATCTCAGAGAAGAGTAAAACTGCCTTTTTAAAGCACTTTACAGCTAGCAAAGTGCTGTCACAGCCGCAGACGGCAACCGCCAGGAACGTCGCTTCTGAAGAGTAAAGCTACTGAGTCATTTCAGGGATCAGGACACAAGTTTGGGGGCGGTTGTGTTCTTCTAGTTTCTTTGGGGGCACTAGGTGTTGTCCTAGGGTTAGGGTGATTAATGAAGAAGACATCCTTTCACTTTTTCAGGGGATGTACAGGGAAAGAGTTTATTCCTTTCACCCACGGGAGTCAACAGAACCTAGGAAGTATCTGACTATGGAACAGAGTTATTTATTTTCGAAAGACCTAAATTAGGGTTTTTATTCAAAATAGCAAATAGAATATGCGGGGCGATTGAGAACAAGCGTCAGAGGGGCTGGGGGTCCACTTACAGCATGTAAGTGATGACTCCCACGCTCCACATGTCCGTGGAAAAGGAAACAAAATCATAGTTCACAACTTCAGGGGCGAGGAATTCTGGCGTTCCGAAGTTCACCTTCAGCTTCTCTCTGGGTTTGTATCTGAAATTTAGGAGACAGTGCAGAGGAATGGAGAGGGTCAGTCAAAAGTCAAAAAGCACGGAAGTGGAGAGGATGCGGTCTACGAGCAAAAGAACTGCAGCCACACAGCAAATTTAAAGTAAAGAGACGATAAAGGAAATCCCATACTGAAGAGACAGTGTCCACAACTTGTAAAGAAGCTTCCCACTAGAAAGCCTTAATAATCTGAAATAATTGTGAGAAAAGCCACTTAGAATAATTTCGAGCACAAATTATGGAACACGACAAAAGGAGCAGTGATACAGACTGTGACGTGTTGATGGCCTGAACGAGCCTGTTTTAATGAATAAAGAAGATGCGGTAATTTACGACCATTTAATATTTTCACTAATGCGCTGAGGTCCATGCAGAGTCTCTGCTCCCTTAAGAGGCTGGTCTGAGCCAGAACCCTTTGCAATCTTGGTCACACTATTAATTTTTTTAAGTAAATATTCTCTTTACACATGGAACAAATATAAAAGACTAAGACAAACTCTTACAAATCCTGAATTAACGCCTTCAAGTTTAATAACTGCGCTGTATTAGGTTTTAATATTCCATATTTTTCTTGCGTGCACTGTGCAAACTCCTACACGTTCGAATTCCGAAGCCAGCGAGGTAAAGCTGAAACGGAACTTTGGTTAATTCTAAATGGGGATATGAAACCAAGGGGTACGTCAGATTTTTCTTTGCAAAGAATGAGCACCACCGTGCTCCCTAACTCAGTTCATACACCTATGTCCAAACTGACATACCTTCTGGCCAATCCAAAGTCAATAATTTTTATTTGTTTAGTATCCCGATTCACACACAGGATGTTCTCAGGCTGCCAGGAGAAAGAGACACATTAGCAATGAAAACAAACCATCCTTCACTCAAATTGTCCCTGAACCACAACTAAAAATACAACGATGCTCGGGAAAAGCAGATCGGGCCTTTCCCTCTGGGGCTGGCTTGTCTGCGTGGGTATTTTCTCCTTTAATTATGTGGTGGACAAGGCTGCAGGTCCCCTGCCTCGCTCGCCTGGCCCTGCCCGTCCCTCCCCCAGCTCTGCCGCCGACGATCACGCCTGAGTTCAGGCCGAGGCCTCCTGCCTCAGGCCTTTCCAAACGGACTGGTGGGGGCCGTCTCAGCCTTGACATCTGCCCCCTAAAATTATGAAGTATGAATTTCCCCTTCTTGGAGGAATATTTTTCCTGAGGATTTATGAGTTCCAGGAGAAATGGCCTGATTCATTCCACCAGCCACACTGAACATGCACTGTAACGAGAACGGCTCTAACCTCCGGACGTTCCCTTCGCGCTCAGTCTGTGGGAAAGTCATGTGTGAAAGGAGGGGCTCCCTCACCCCCGTTCACTCTCCGTTCTCAGCAATTCCAGAGTTGTGCTGAGTTTGGTCTCAGTGTCTAAAACCCTTGACTAAGTGTTCCCTTGGAGTCTGAGTCTGGAAAGACTTTGCCCCGCCAACCGGACAGTCTCAGGGTGACGAGGAGAAAGGTAGGTAGCACTACAGCTCCGTGTTTACAGAATGTCTTACAAGTGTACCTGCCTTTGTTAGCATAGAAAAACCGAGGTCTGGGAAAAACAAGGGATTCGTTTTAAGGTCCAGGTCACCCAAAAAGAGAAATAAAAATTTCAAAGAATTGCCTGCAACTTTCAAGCTCTAATTAACCCCAACTCTTCCCTAAGTGCTGGGGGGAAGGGGGAGATTGGCCAAGTTGCCAAATCCCCAGGATTCATGTCCCATCCTTTAGGTGGGATCATGGCTGCCCCTCCCCTGCCCGTCTAGGTAGAGAAGAGGTTAGAATGAGATCAGAAGCTCAGAAACACTTCATGAAATGACCTAGTGTCACCTTGCCAATAATCAATAGTCCATTTGGTCGGGCATAATGTCTTTGGAAGCCTTTTTTCTAAAATATCTCTAAAACAGAAGTCTATAAGAAAAGGCGACTTATGGAAAAGTGGGTGCTATACGAGAAGATTTGGCCTCATGCTTAAATAACTGATCGATCATGTATAAAGCTGTCCGATTGCCAAGGAGCACCGTGACGTAAAATATTTGCAGAATGTAAAGAAACAGCTCTGAGGGCACTTTCAAAAGTTACATTTTTTTTCTAATTATGAAATTAAAGCATATTCATTGAATAAGTTTTGCAAAACACAAAAAATATATAAAGGAGATCATTCTTAAGTCACCTATAATCTCCCCTACATAGTGACAAGCATTCAATATTTTGGGCCCCTTTCCTTCCAAGGAGCTTTCTGGAAGGGATGCCTGACCCTTAATGACTCATCCAGCTGTCGCTTTTATTATGATCTTTACATACAAGCCACAGCTAAAATTGCCCGTTGCAAGTCCTCAATCAACAATATGAAGCCACATATGGAGTTGTTTGACTTATGACAGGTCAGGTCCTCATTTCAGTTGCCAGTCAAAGCCCTTTAGGGATATGTGTAAGAATATCTACCCTCAATGAAAATGCTCCGTGAAAACATGCATTATCAAACCAGCTCATAGCCACGGGCTTTGCTAATGATTTTGAACCTCTGGCTGTGTCATTTTATATATCACTTCCTTCTGGCCTGTGAATGGGAGAGGCAAGAGACATAAATCAAGAGAGTAAGGGAAGCCAAGTCGGAGGAGCAGCGGCCCGTGGAAGCCTATTCAAGGAAGTTACATTTATTTAGCTCTGCAATCCCTGATGACTTGCAGTAGATGGTATGGTATACAGAATATATATTTTATCTCCCTGTCACGCTGTGCAAACAGGGAAATGAGAAAATGACTGAGCCACACAAGAAGATGCACTTTACGAAATTAGAGCTGGTCGGAGTTATTGGTCCTTCCCTGGTTGTAACTATGCACCGTCCAATTCTAGGGACTTCATAATGGGAGAGAGAGCGAAAGGAAAGGCTCATTGAATAAGAGGAGAAAGAAGGCTTGGCTCCCCGCTGTTGGCACAGGCTTTCCACTGCTCCCAGGGTGCTGCCCAGCCCCACCCACCCCCTTCTGCCCCTCACCCTTTTAGCACCTCCCTCTGGCCCTGTATCCCATTCTGCCATAGGTTTCTCCTCTGTGCTCTAGTATGCCTGTAGAAAAACAATCCCTAAAGTCCTCACTTTCCTAAAAGGTTTTAGGAGAGTGCTGGGGATTCTTGGAGAGCTGGAAAGTTTGGCTACAACCAGGAAATTCTGAGTTAGCTAAAATTCTCCCAGCCACTCATCCTAATAATGAGAGGATGCAACACGGATGCTGTGATGGTGGTGGTGATGGTGATGATGGTGGTGATGGTGGTGGTGGTGATGGTCATGATGGTGGTGGTCATGATGGTGGTGGTGGTGGTGATGGTGGTGATGATGGTGATGGTGGTGGTGGTGGTGATGGTGGTGATGATGGTGATGGTTATGATGGTGGTGATGATGGTGATGGTGGTGGTGATGGTCATGATGGTGATGGTAGTGATGGTGGTGGTGATGATGGTGGTGGTGATGGTCATGATGGTGGTGGTAGTGGTATTAGTGGTGATGATGGTGATGGTGGTGGTGATGATGGTGGTGGTGGTGGTGGTAATGATGGTGATGGTGGTGGTGCTGGTGGTCATGATGGTGCTGGTGGTAGTGATGGTGGTGATGTTGGTGATGGTGGTGGTGATGGTGGTGGTAGTGGTGGTGTTGGTGGTGATGATGGTGATGGTGATGGTGGTGATGGTGGTGGTGATGGTCATGATGATGGTGATGGTCATGATGGTGGTGGTAGTGGTATTAGTGGTGATGATGGTGATGGTGGTGGTGATGATCGTGGTGGTGGTGGTGGTAATGATGGTGATGGTGGTGGTGCTGGTGGTCATGATGGTGCTGGTGGTAGTGATGGTGGTGATGTTGGTGATGGTGGTGGTGATGGTGGTGGTAGTGGTGGTGTTGGTGGTGATGATGGTGATGGTGATGGTGGTGATGGTGGTGGTGATGGTCATGATGATGGTGATGGTGGCAATGGTGGTGGTGATGATGGTGGTGGCGATGATGAGGGTGGTGGTGGTGGAAACCATCTCCCATGTGAATTCCTTTAACAAAGGCAAGTTACAAGAATCTGAATAGCCGTTCCCTACAGATGGAGACATGCACATATTAGGAGGTGAGAGAAGTTGAGAATGGGGAGATGAGGCTAAGAATCCAGAGTTTCAAATTCCTGAATATGTACCTAGTGACAGGATCCATCCCCCGAGCTGGTGTACAGTACCCAACAGGGCCCCCTGATCCAAGTCCACTCACTGAGGGGAGGGTTTGGGAAGGGTTTACATTTCAGATGATGCAAAACACACCCTACCTTCAGGTCTAAGTGGAGGATGTACATCTGATGCATGTGCCTTACCCCCTCACATATCTGCCTGATGAACAGGATGGTATCAAGCTCGGTCAGATTGTAGTTGTCATCAACGATGCAGTCGAAGAGCTCCCCTCCATCCACACTGCAGGGAAAGAGGGGGGTGTCCTGAGTCACAACCTCTTGATGAGCATGTGTTTCTCGTGTCTGAGCCTCTCTGACTCTTCCAACAGGTGTGTGGGCAGCTATGTCTCTACCTTCTCAGTGAGATGCCTCTTACGTTGAAGGCCCTTATTTGAGCCACCATCACTTTCACAGATGGAAAGTCTCAAAGCCCTCTCATCCAGTGGCTACAGCTCTGGGATGGGTCCATCTCTGCTGTTTCCTAACCATATGGAGGATGAAGAGGATGCTAAGAAGGCAGGGAGAGGGATTCCAAATACCACGGGAAGGTTAGACTAATTTCACTGATAAAATGCTTCTATGTGGCTGATGCTGGATATTTTATTATCCAAAATCCCCATTGCACAGTGATAAACAAAACCCCAAATGGGGGCTGGGGTGGGGAAATGATGTGAATCACAAACACCGATTCAGTGTCAGAATGACTCACTGTCTAACTAAACACTTACTAGGTTTTTATAAAAGTAATTTGAAACAGAAGCTTCTTAGCCCTACTTGTAAGAGTTTGACATGAACTTTGTATTAGCAATTAGGTCAAAGGTGAGATGCAGCTCAAGAATCACTTCCCTCCAGGTTACCCAGAACAAGAGTTAAGCCGGGATTTTGACAGCACAGCCTGGAAATAAAGCTAAACCTCTGTTGTCGTCCTGCTACTTATCAACAAAATCTCACATAGAGGCGTCAATTCCCGAGTAATTTCCTTCCCGAAGTGGATGAGATTCTGACACATGCAAGTCAGAATCAGGGCGCCCCAGCATGGTCCAGCAGCTCCGAGGCAGGACAGAGCCGCAGCCGCATATAAAGGGGCCCTGGCTGTGTGGGTAGGTTTGGGGCAGCGGCGGGGGACATACTACTCCATGACCAGGACGATGTCATTCTTAGACTCGAAGGCGTCGTAGAGCTGAACGAGGTTCACGTGGTCCAGCTGGTTCATGACGTTGATCTCGTTCTTCACTTCATCCTGGGAGAGGGAAGGGCTGGTTTAGCGCCGTGAGGACAACGGCCAGGTGGGGTCCACACCGCACAGCCCTCACCTTGTCCTTCATGCCTCTGGTCTTGATGATCTTGGCCGCCAGCTTCAGACCTGTGGCTTTCTCCTCACACTTGTGAACCTGGCCAAAGCGCCCCCTGCCAGAGAAGAGGACGAGGCCCAGCATGAGGGTCTGTCCCCACCAGGGCCCTGCTCCAGTCACTGCCCAGTGGACGATACAGCTGCCCGGCACCCCTCTTTTTGACTTTGAATGAGCAAGCCTGTTATGCACGTGCTGTAGCCAATATCTCCTAGAACAGGGGCTTCCCTGGTGGTGCAGTGGTTGAGAGTCCGCCTGCCGATGCAGGGGACACGGGTTCGTGCCCCGGTCCTGGAAGATCCCACATGCCGCGGAGCGGCTGGGCCCGTGAGCCATGGCCGCTGAGCCTGCGCGTCCGGAGCCTGTGCTCCGCAACGGGAGAGGCCACAGCAGTGAGAGGCCCGCGTACTGCAAAAATAAATAAATAAAAAATCCACTTGCTAATGCAGCGGAGACGGGTTCGAGCTCTGGTCCAGGAGGATCCCACATGCCGTGGAGCAATAAGCCCGTGCGCCACAACTACTGAAGCCCGCGCACCTAGAGCTCATGCTCTGCAACAAGTGAAGCCACCGCAATGAGGAGCCCCGCTCACTGCAACTAGAGAAAGCCTGCGCACAGCAATGAAGACCCAACGCAGAGAAAAATTAATTAATTAATTAATTTTAAAAAATATCTCCTAGAACACGTCAAGTTCTGATACAGGCCACTGGCATCAGAATTCCCTGGGGGGCGATGTCCCAGCCCTACCCCAGCCCTACTGATACAGGAAGGCCGGGGGAGGCCCCAGAAGCTGCACTTTCATGACGCCCCTTGGGTGGTTCATATGAACCCTAAAATTTGAGAACTTCCGTCACAGAAAAAATAGAATCTTTCTGAATACATAGGAATGTAATAAGCTAGGCTTCGTAAGCATATGAGTGATACAGGCTGTAGGTCAGGCATATCAGATTACTTTTGGAAACTGTATATAAATAAGTAAGAAGTAATAACAAAATTGCATATAGACACATTTAATCAAAATACATATTACATAATCACCTGTGAGATTTTTTGACAGTTTAGCTTGGATATAAATTTAAATATCCTTCTTTTTTTAAATAAATTTATTTATTTTTATTTTATTTAATTTTGGATCTATTGGGTCCTTGTTGCTGCGTGCGGGCTTTCTCTAGTTGTGGCGAGCAGGCTCCTCACTGCGGTGGCTTCTCTCGTTGCGGAGCACGGGCTCTAGGCGCGTGGGCTTCAGTAGTTCTGGCTCGTGGGCTCTAGAGCGCAGGCTCAGTAGTTGCGGCACACAGGCTTCGTTGCTCCACAGCATGTGGGTCTTCCCGGACCAGGGCTCGAACCCGTGTCCCCTGCATTGGCAGGTGGATTCTTAACCACTGCATCAGCAGGGAAGTCCTAAATATACTTCTTAAGACAGCTTCTTTCAAATATCCTCACACACCAAAAGGCACACTCAAGAACAATCTTCAGATCTGACTTGCTTGCCGTGATGCCTGATTTAGTGAAATAACTGGAACCCACGTGCCTGCCTGTGTCGCGCTGGCCGCATGCAGGAGTGGAAGGAGAGCTCCCCAACGTCGTGGCCAGAAGCCCACAGCAGAGGAGAGGGCTGCTGCAACAGGGAAGGGGTGGGAGTGGAGGCGAGGGCACCGCATCGCCCCGACTCAGCCACGCTCCCTGAGCAGAAGCAGGTGGGTCGGTGAGCACAGGCGAGCACGACTTCCACCCCGCCCACCGGCCCAGGCGTGGTCTCTTTCCTGGAGCTCAAGAACCTACAGCCCCAGGCGCTTCCGCTGTGGCTGTTCATTACGAAAAGGCTGGTTTCTTAATTAGCAACGGCCCCCAGACGGCCTGGCCCAGCGGTGGCGCCTCGTCGCTGTTCTGCTTCAGGGCCACCCCGTCTGTCTCTCTGGCCTGGTTTATTCTGCAAAGCTTTGAGTGATGAGGTGACCTCACAGGGTCCCTGCTGGTCCACCAGGCTGATAACGTCATGCTAACTGAACGGGGTGAGCAGGGACTCTAATCCCCCTACAGGCCACGGGGGAGATGAACCCCAGGAAAATTCAGGGGCCTGACACCGCATGCAGGGTCCAGGGATCCTTGCCATGGTGCAATAGCTCTGCCCAAAGTGCAGGATAATTTGCTGCATGTTGACTCTCCTACTACTGAGAAGGAGGGCCACCTGCTGATGACCTCTTTGTGTTCTGAGGCAAACATACACATCTGACTGTGTTCCTCTAACTTACTTACTGAGCTCAGAACAGGGGGTGATGGGCAGCTGGTCCTGCCTGCAGGATGACAAAGAAGAGTCAACGCTGCCCAAAGGGGCAGGAAGGAAACTCTAAGAGTCACTGACAAACCTCGATCAGAAGCACACGCAAACCCTGGTGGTTGTTTCAAAGCTGCTTCTGCAAATAACTTCTCTCCTTTAGAGAAACAGTCGCTGGCTTGCCACCCAAGCACCCCTTTCCCCCTCAGCCCATCCTCACAGGCCTGAGGGGCCTTCGCCACAATGGATCAGCTGGCCAGCGGAGGAGGAGGAAGTTCATGTGTGTCCGCGTGACAAAGGGCAAAAGGTAAATGGGATTGGAAGGGGGGGAGGGGCTTTGCAAAATCAACCTCACCCCCAGGACCATAGGCGGGAATGCGCTCTGTAGTAGCCATGCGTGTTTTCCCTGTGTTGGTAAGTAAATTTCTAAATATTTGTATAAATGTTCTGCTTTCCTCTTCCTATTTTACATAGATATGCTGATGGGAGTCAACTGAATAATTTAAGCCTTAAGTTCCAAGATCTCGCAGGGGGATTATTGTGACTGAGGTAGAAGAAGAAGGAACTTCCCCCAGTGACCGACCCGCCCCCGATAGACTTGACTCTTCCTACTTCAGGGAGATGTGGATGTCCTGCCAATAAGTCCTTCTGGGAGGCAAGTAACCGACTGAAATACAGTAATAATAGTAATTCATACGGTAACAGCATAAACGGAAACCAACAATGACAAACACGTGCCATGAGAAATACAGTGTTCGCTCATTTCTACATTCTGTTCCTCGGTTTTCAAGCTTCTAAACCTTCTGAGGACTCACTCCAGACACGACAGCACAGGAAGTGAAGCAGATGTTAAATGTGGAGGGTAATCACCACATCAACCTCTCCGGCATCAGTGATGATTTTCGGAAATGGCTAACATCTCTCATCTCTTAAAATGTTCGCTTATGATGCTTCCGGTTCTCTGGTTGAGACGGGCAAACACTTATGAAATTCTCAAGATCCATCTCTTTGTTCATAGCAGCACTATTTACAGTAGCCAAGACATGGAAGCAACCTAAATGTCCATCAACAGATGGATGAGGAAGATGTGGTACATATATACAATAGGATACTACTCAGCCATAAAAAAGAATGAAATAATGTCATTTGTGGCAACATGGGTGGACCTAGAGATTGTCGTACTAAGTGCAGTAAGTCAGACAAAGACAAATTATCATATGATATCATTTCTATGTGGAATCTAAAAAAATGATACAAACGAACTTATTTACAAAACAGAAACAGACCCACAGATAAAGAAAACAAACTTATGGTTACCAAAGGGGAAAGGCGGGGCAGGTGGCAGGATAAATTAGGAGTTTGGGATTAACATGTACACATTACTATATATAAAATAGATAAACAACAAGGACCCACTGTATAGCCCAGGGAACTCTACTCAATATTCTGTAATAACCTATAATGGAAAGGAATCTGAAAAAGAATAGATACATGTATATGTATAACTGAATCACTATGCTGTACGCCTGAAACTAACACAACGTTATCAATTAACTATACTCCAATATAAAATAAAAATTTAAAAACATGAAGAAGCAGTACGAAAGCTAAAATAATAAAAATAAAATAATAAAAATAAATAATAAAAATAAAAACACTTATAAGAATTAAAACAACAGAAAAGACCTGTCTCTTTGAAAGCGCTCTTCTTTCCTCTTTTGTCGCGAGAGTGTTGAAGCTGTGAGCATTACTCACCCTCCTAGGATTTCAGTTCTGCTCACGGTGTAGAAGCTGTTGACCGCGGCCTGCTTGGCTGTCACGATGCGGTGATCAAACGGCGCAGGTGGTGCCCAGGCCTCGTCTGGAGGTGAGAGAAGGGCCGCGTGAGAAGCGGCCCGAGGGCCAAGCCTGGGCCTGAGTGCAAATGTGCTCATTTAATAAGAAAACACAGTGGCCACCTGTTTGATTTCTAATGATCCAGGGAATGTAAGTTTTCATTTCGTGTTAGGATACACGGCTCATGAAGGTGACGCGCAACACCTTTGAGAAAGGGTGTCAGGGCCTCTGCGCCGTGGCACCTATCTCCCTCAGGGCAGCTTCCAGAGACGTCAAGCAACTGCGAATCTCCAAGCCCCGTACAGTCCAAACAGGCTACTTTCAAACTGGAGACATCTGAGCATAAACCCCAGAAACTGGCCCATGTTTTTAAAAGCACCACTGATAAAGCCCATTATTTTCTTTAAGGCAGAAGAAAAAGATGAAAAATTTCTTCATGTCATTGAAAGGTTTGATATTACTATATATGACTTTCCAAAATATTTTAGCCAGTGTTCAAGACACATTTAAGGCGCAAAGGTGCATTTTTCCTGGCTGAAATCCAACACCCAGTAAAACTGGCGAAGTATATATTGTACAGCTCTCAAATTTCTCCCGCCTTCTACCTTCCAGCCTAAGCATCTAACCTCCAGTCCACCTCCACTCTAAAATACATCGTTACTCACTAATATTCCTCCAGTATCCTTTTTACTTTTCCACGGTCACTTGCCGTGAACCTATTCATTTCCCCATTTATTCATTACTTAAACATCTACTGCGTGCAGCTTCTTACGTGCATACAAAGGGTACGAAGGGAAGTGAGTAGATAATAACTTCGCTTTCAAAAATTTACATTTATTCAAAATGTTATTCTTGAGCACTTATCTTGAGCTAGGTACTTTGCCAAGTGTTCATATTTTTTAAGATTCAGATAATATAAATCTCTGGGCAGTTGATTTGATGGGGACGTTCTCCCTTCACACCATAAATATGCTGAAAAGTGAAGAAGGTATGAAAGAATTCTCTTGGTGGCATTCGTCTCTTCAGACCAAAAAAACCCTAAAAGTGACTGAGTTATGAACACAAATGGCATCAATGTGGCATGATATCTCCTCCAGGCTGTTAGGCTAAGTGAAATTTAGTCGGAAATGTTTGTTGGAAAGGTTAAGGAGCTTTAAAGGGCTGAAGAAAAGCCGTTTCCTACCCAGGGGGGGTCACCAGATCTTGCTGCCTGGGGGTCTTTGCTCCAGGGAACCCCAGGACTTTGTCTTGTTGGTCCCCCCGGTGCCTCCGGCTTCCTGTGTCCTCCATGTGCATCTGTCACCTGCACCTGCCGCATCTATTCTGCTCTTCTTGTTCTCCTCCTGGACCAAGCTCACCTCTGCCCCTCTCCGCTTACTGCCGCCCGAGGGCTCTGTTGGATGAGAGTTCTGCAAAACAGGTCCTGTCGCTGACTTTCCTGTGGTTCGTGATGTGAAAATGGCTTTTCTGCTGCCATTATTTTACCTGGAATATAAAATCCAGCCACAGCTCTCAAAGTTTCCGGGAGAAAACTTTCAGATGGCCAAGTTTCTGAGCACTAAAGCGTCCTCAAGATGATGCTTTGTTGAAGGGAGGTAAGCTTCGCGATGGAGAGTTGGCGATGTCAGTGTTCGGGGTGAGATGAAGCAGGATGCAGCCCCGTCATCCCAAGCAGCACGGTTACAGGTGGAGATGACCAGCATCCCGGGGACCCTCCCTAACAACCTTATGACCCCAAGTTAGTCCACGGACCCTTTACAAAGGCAGTCATTTCATGACTGCCTAACTAGTCTGATCTCCATTTTTCAGTTCCTTTCCTTAAAGACGATAGAAGTGACCACGTTAAAGCAAAATGAAAGGAGCAGTGGTCTCTGAGTGGTAACAGCAGAGAGTCAGCCTTTACTGGTGAAAGAACTGACCTAACAAGTTTCCCAACAGCTCCAGACCTTACTAAAAACATCTCTGCAGTGATGGACTTTCTTAGTAAACATTAGTGTTACATTTAATTCTTGGAAACTTAGACTTCTCTACAATTAGTTTCCAAAATACATCAGTTAAGAATGAAATAAGGGGAATTCCCTGGCGCTCCAGTTGTTAGGACTCCGAGCTCTCACTGCTGAGGGCCTGGGTTCAATCCCTGGTCAGGGAACTAAAATTCCACAAGCTGCGTGGGGCGGCCAAAAAAAGAAAAAAAAGAAATAAGAAATAAGAGTTATGTCTTAAATCCCTAAAAAATACCACAGATGTTTGAACTGGGATGGTCTTTGTTCCGGACATCCTGTGGCTCATCATAACGTAGAGTAATTCATTGAGTTGGCTACATAATTGCCTGAATTTATATGTGAAACTTCACGGTTGAGGAAGAATCATTCAATGACCTACTGTGTACTCAATCCTCACAATATTTGGGAAGCAGCCAATTTATACATCTGATCAATCTGATCATTGCTCAGTTATCGATCTCAGGAAGGATGTGCTCTATACTGCTAAAAATAGGAAACTTTTACTTGATATTTTAAAAGTACTGGATGTGATTACTACTAATCATTATATCCATCTATCATTTGGTAGAAGACTTAGAAAACAATAAAATGCCTGAAAATGTCACAGGCAAGAAGAAAAAATAACGGCAAGAAAACGTGGCCAAGAAAACTCCACACAGCTGGGAAAGTGGCTTCTAAACGCCTGCTTTAAAGCAGTCACTTCAGTTATCCTTCGATATGGACTTAAATTGCAACGGCACATAGATCTGCAGAAAACGTCAGCTGTGGAAGCAAATGCTTTACACCCTACCTTTCATAGGATTGACCACTGTTAGTTCTATAAACACACTGCTCTTTATTTGAACTCTTGTCCAGCCCTGTTTCATCTGGAATTTCGGATTCTCCTTTTTCCTTAGCTTCTCGGTCACCAGGCTTTTCCTTAGAACGAAGCCCGTTTTTCTCTTCTTTGAACACTGGCCATTCATTTTTATCTGCAGAGCCTTGCTTATCATCCCCAGAGCTATTATTTTCTTGTCAGCTCAGTCTCTCTGGGCATGAAATGTCTCTCCCGTCTTCACTTTCTCTTGGCTCTGTGGAATTTCTTACGGCAAAATCTTCTATTTCATCCTGTGGTCTTTCTGTATGAAATGCGGTGAAACTTCTCTGAACTAGAGGCAGGGGTCTTCTAAGCCTATTTCGTGTTGAGCTTTATTAAACGTTTCTTTCTCAGATTGTTCTTCGGGGAAGAGCTCTCTAAAAGCCACCATAGGACACAGTGTTTTAACGGAGGACGCATGTGATTGGTGTAATTTTGGCTTCACAGAATGGCATCTCTATACAGGCTTCTCTTTATTGGCAGATAAAAGCTTTGGGGAAGCAAAGTAGGAGAAAACGTGACCAGTGGACTGACAGCTGGGCCTCCAAAGACTTTCTAGTTTGTAACTAGTAGGACCCAAAGCCATTCAAACAGCACTTCACCCGACACAGGGCATCACGAACATGTAACTTCCTCTGAACAAGAACAACCTCGCGACTTGTATAACAGAGCTTGACCCACAAATATCTAGTCTTATAGAAAGGTTACCTGTGGGAGGTGCCGTCCTTTTGCCTTTGTCTGGTGCTGCTTCCTTCAGGCCAGGGTGTGAGCACACCTGCTCCTTAGCCTGTGGGCACACGATTGAGTAATGAGTAATGTGGGTTACACATCACACCAGGCTCTCTCGACCTCAGCACTTCTGACACTTGGGGCTGGAGAATTCCTTGTTATGGGGAATGTCACAAGGATTATAGGATGTTTAGCAACATCTCTGGCCTCTGCCCACCCGAAGCCCACAGTACTCTCCCCCACCCAGGTGTAATAGCCAAAAAAATGCCTCCAGAAATTGCTAAATGTCTCCGGTGGGCAAACTCACCCCATATTGAGAACCATTATATTACACAAGTCAAACACAGAAAAAAATACCAAAATAAATAGTAAGTTAGAGGGCAGAACAGTCTGAATTAATGAAGCCCTGTACAGACTAGAGTATTTGAAAGCAAATGACCTCACTATTTTCAAAGAAATTTTGTAAAACTCTGGCATTGTTTGTAGAAGAAGGCCCATCTTCATGGATAGATAAAGGATATTGTAACGCGATTGTCACCCTTGACCTCTGTTTGCATTGTCTTGATATAGTTCACATATAAATCAAATAAAAATGAGAGGCTATATGTCAGTGGGTTTTGTAAACCAGAAAGTAGGAGAGTAAAGTAAGCTTTTATAAAAGGGGCTTCTACATTGCTTAGAACAGATGGCCCCTTTCTAAGGAGATAAACATTCTTTTCACAGTCCTGGTTTCTCTGAATTAGCTAAGCAAACCCTTTTCAAATACCAAATAAATCCACCCAAATTATCATAAGTTCTGAAGTTATACATTATAAGTTAATGAAATTGTATGGATGCCCAAAGAACCAGTCTTTTTTTCTTTGGAAAGAGAGTAAAATTTGCCTGAGGGTGACTTGCAAGCATGAAACACCATGTAAGTGCAGGTCATAGACACCAAGACAAATTATAAATGAGCTTTTAAACAATCCAAAGGGCAGTCCCACAGGTTCAGAGCCTTTCCATTTTTCAGATAAGGACCTTCAAACACAGAGGCATGTTTAGTAACTCTGCAGAAAACCAAAACTAGAGATTAGAGCCCAGGAGTTTGGAACTTTCTAAGTGAAAGGGCGGGAAAATGTCCTTTAGTTTCCCTGCTCTATACTTGAACAGCAATCAGCACATACTCCCACCCCAGTATAGCTTGCAACATTTTCTTAAACATTTTTTTTCTTTCTTTCTTTCTTTTTTTTTCTTTTGCGGTACACAGGCCTCTCACTGTTGTGGTCCCTCCCGTTGCGGAGCACAGGCTCCGGACGCGCAGGCTCAGCAGCCATGGCTCATGGGCCTAGCCGCTCTGTGGCACGCGGGATCCTCCCAGACCGGGGCACGAACCCGCGTCCCCTGCATCGGCAGGCAGACTCTCAACCACTGCGCCACCAGGGAAGCCCTTCTTAAACATTTTTTCTCATCAATTTCCCACTTTTCCCAATTTTTTGCATACCGCCAAAAAAAACCCAAAAAAACAAACAAAAAAACTGGTGTGTCAGTTAATTTCAATCTATCAAAATATGTAAAATTGAGAATTTGGCTGTAAGCCTCCAGCGTTTGCCTCCAGGGACGTCTCAGTGTCAGTGGTGGGTGCCCACAGGATGTGCTGACGCTCTCTGGGTGCAGTGTTCTGATTTGACCAACAGGAGAACTATCAATTCTGAGGAAGGTAAGAAACAAGCTTCCAAACCAGACCATTTTTTCCTTTAATTATATATCAGATATGATTCACCATTTAGATAACGTAAGAAGGTCTTTATTCATTGCCACAGGCTATTATGTTTTCATTTCCCTAGGTCATACTGACATCTAGAGGAACTTTGAACTGAAGAGTTCCCGAAAAACAGAAGACGTATTTCTCCTCTTCTGTTTCTGGGCAGCAACTTCAGTATGAAGTTCGTTCTTAGTGTTTCCAAGTTATATGTAGAAGTTGCTAAAATAGGAAGTACAGGTGTGTAAGCACATCTTGTTTGTTTTCCAAAAACAAACGTATTCTGTACTGATTAAAGAGGACTGGTCAGTGCTGGAAGGATTATGATCACGGTCTGCTAAGGAATAAAAAAATCAGGCCAGACACTGTGCCCTTTGCTGAATTCATGCTGACGGACCAGACGAGCACGAGGGCCCCATTTCACTCACAGTCACTCATTAATTTGTTCACTTAATCATTACTCATATATTTGCACATGGATTCCTGTTTTTTGTTTTTTGGTTTTTTTTTCGGTACACGGGCCTCTCACTGTTGTGGCCTCTCCCGTTGCGGAGCACAGGTTGCGGATGCGCAGGCTCAGCGGCCATGGCTCACGGGCCCAGCCGCTCTGCAGCATGTGAGATCTTCCCGGACCGGGGCACGAACCTGTGTCCCCTGCATCGGCAGGCGGACTCTCAACCACTGCGCCACCAGGGAAGCCCCGTGGATTCCTTTTGTAACCATTTCCCCATTCCTTTTATAATATCAGTGGATGTAGAATGACTCGGGAAAGAAAGGGGATTTAGCCCGAATACCCAAGTATTCAAAACACAGTTTTGCTCTCTCTACTCTGTCCCATTTCCTGGGCTGGTGTCCTGAGTGGACCTGTGTTCCCAAGCTTGTCCAGCTAGTCTTTGAGGGGCATGGAGGAAATGTTAGAACTAATTTCTATTCTTTCTCCATTCTTTTCAAATGTATATTTTACTTACGTTTTAAAATATGTATTAGTAATATTGAGCACATATAATTTATGTCTGTAATATATGAAATGTTTATAAAACTATGTATACATGTATTGCTTATCCATTTATATCATTTATAAATAGAGTAAAATATTGCCACATGCTTTGAAATATTTTGCCGATAGCAGTGAACAATCAACTACTTCGGAGACCGTCCCTCTAGGTAACACTGTTTCTCACATTCTGCTTTCCTGAAATATGTGCTTTAGAGAAGAATCATTCTATTAGCAGGTTCAAGGGCAAGTACCTAATGAGAGCTATCAGCTCAATTCTTGCAAACTCTTCTCCACCTTCTACAAAGTACTGCTTTTAAGAGGTCAGGATTCGTTCTCCAAATGACCTTTGTGACAGAGTAAACCACTTCATACTCCTGTCTCTGTTGTGGTTTCGCTTATTGCCGTGGCATCGAGACCCTTAGAGGAAGCGACACGGGTGCACAGGTGTGTGCCGTGTACCACCAGCCTCACCAGCCCAACACTAAAACCCTACTTTTCCTGAGTGGTGGGATAACCAAAAGCGAAATTCATTCGATTGAACAACTTTACCCAATCCCTCTTTCATTCCCATTCAATAAAAATCTATTTTAGAAAGCAGGCCTGAAATGGCTTTAACTTTGAAATAACAGAAAGACTGAGACAGAGAAGGTTGCTGCCTTCTCTGGACGATCCTTTCCTGGGTTATGGTACTGTCCCCGCCCCGGGGGTATGGACCTTTCCCTACACCTCTTCTTCCCCAGCACCACATGAAGGGTCAGGGTTCTAGAAGTGCCTGGTGAGCCCGTGTGCACGAAGGAAGAAGTGCTTTCCGGAATGGTCTCATGGCGAGAACATCCGTGTGTCAGGCTGCATCACTGAAAAGCCGGACCCCCCAGGCACAACCTGACGTGCACCCTGCCACTAACTCTCACATCCTTCGCATCACTTAGCTGATGTTAAGTGACACCCACAGCCCTGCATTTGGGGACTACAGTTGCTTCAGAAAACTGTTTTCTTAACATCACAATGGGCCACGACTAAACTAACCGCATAAATCCTGAGCTGAGGGTATATTACTGCTTATGGAGGTGCCAAGATGAACATGTTTGGTAATTTTAACATTATGCCTTAGAAATACAAAAGCAAAATTACAACAACTGTAATGACCTTGTTAAACTCTGATTAGAATCCTCGTGGGGGAGAGAGAAAAACAGAGGCTAAAAGCAGACAAAGAGAGGAATTTTCAGAAGAAATATTAAAACCGTGTTTCCTCGCCTGAGCACAGAAGATGATTGTAGAGATCACTTGTGAGAGCAATCTATTTCTCTTCATCCTCAGGGCACACTCAGATTCCCTGGGCATTAAGGCGAAGGCCCCTAAAGTCCCTGGCTGATACAACCCCCTTTGTGATGTGCAGGGTCTGGTAGGACAGGACCTGACGTTGGCAGGAAGGCAAGTGCTGACCCTGACCTCAGAGCCCAGCGAGTGGACCCTCCCCAGGCTGCGGAAAACATCGGGGATAATCGGACAGAAGACTAAAGCCTCTTGGTGTGTCCACAATTCCAGGGACAGGCTTCATCCAGAAACCAAGGAAATAGGACTCCTCACGGGTGTATGTCAAGAAAGAGCCCGGAATCAAAGGCATTGGTTCAGGAAAGTCTAATCGGAGGCTCTGTCAAGGGAAGAGACGCGGGCAATCCCGCTTTCATTTGATTATAAGATGCACGGACAGTTCCACAAAAAGGCGGCACACTGCACAGGGAACAGCCCCTCCAGCCAGAGAAGACGGATGGGGGCCCGCACTGCTCAGACGTGCTGTCAGGCTACTCCTCACTGACCACAGGTTTTACTTAAGCTAAACACACTTTTGAGTTTTCTTATCCACAACCCCTGCTGCGGCCAAGGCCCCGTGGCCACACGGGGGTGCTGAGCAGGGCTGCGCAGACCCAGGGTTACGCGAGACGCCGGCCCTTGGTCTGCCCTGCCGCCTGGGGGGCCAGGCTGTGGACCAGAGCCGCAGACTACCGACAATATAGGCCTCCTCCACCCTCCTCTCCAGCCTGGCTTTGTCGATTCAAAAGAACTGGTTAGAATGAACCTGGAACAAATTAAAAGATCCAGTCACATTGGGCACTTGGGTCATAAGGATTTGACTTTCCCTCGTCTCACTGCTGATGGATGAGCTCACCTGAGACATCTCATACCAGATCCGTATTTTCTGATTTCCTAGCCACCGCCGTCTCCCCGTCTGCCCCGAACAGGGACTGCTCAGCCCTCCGACGCCAACCTGCTCTTCTCCCACAAGCTGCCGGCCTGGTGGCCCCGCGCCACCCCGCTTCCCACCTGCCCAGACTCTCCCGCGCTCTGACCTGGTGCTTCTCGGCCACCCGGGGTGGCGGAACGTCCGGCAGCCATCAGCGCCCGGGGCCCACCAGGGAATCTCACGACCCTGCCCGGGTGGAGCCCGGACGCGGAGGCTCTGAGGCCCGCACGGACCGTCAGGCTCTGCCGGGTTTGGGGGCCGCGGCTCGCCGGCGCCGGCCCCGCCCCTCTGGCTTTGGAGGCGCTTTGGTCCCTCCCCCCCCCGGGCGGCCCCACCAGAGTGTGGAGGCCAGCAATACCCCGGGGAGGCCATGTTGCTCGTGTTTCCCTTTACCCCTGCCGCCTCCCACCCACCTTCAAGGGTCTGACCCTCCCCAGGGTGCACGATTACCCAGCAGACCACTGCCTCCCAGGGGCACGTGTGGAAATGGGTCTGGGGCACAGCCCCGAAGACCACAGCCCCCCCAGGCTGACCTCGGGAGGATCGGGGTGGGGGGAGCCGAGAAAAAGCCCGCGCTGCCAAGCGCCCCTCAGGACCCTCCGCCCGGGACCCTCC
>NW_020837978.1:1788078-1788419 GCF_003676395.1 Aethalodelphis obliquidens
CGCCTGGACCCTCCGCCCGGGACCCTCCGCCTGGACCCTCCGCCCGGCCTGCTGGTCAAAATGTAGTCATGGCAAGTGATTTAATTCCTCCACCAAAATGGAGGTGAGCAAAAGAGAGGAGACTCGGGCTGAAGTGGAAGAACACGACCTTCCAGGGCGCAGAACTATTGACACACTGCACGCAGAAGCGTGTCTGAACAGCCCGAATCAGCGCAGGCCTCTGCCTTCTTGGGATTCTGTTCCCAGAACAGAACGTGCACTTCAGACCGGGCGGCAAAGTCACTGAGGAACGGCGTGTGTGTGTGTGTGTGTGTGTGTGTGTGTGTGTGTGTGTGTGTGTG
>NW_020837978.1:1788429-1884488 GCF_003676395.1 Aethalodelphis obliquidens
TGTGTGTGTGTGTGTGTGTGTGTGTGTGTGTGTGTGTGTGTGTGTGTAACCAGTTTCAAACGCAGGTATAAATGGGATTAGAGCTCCTTGATGTTCATTTGATTTAAATGAGCCTTACTTAGTAAATTCCTCTCTTATACCACACAAGACCCGACCTTGGAATGTTTTCACATGAAGTTTACTTCGTTTTATCATCACCTAATAACACTCCCTGATCTCTCCGCGCTGCAGACGGCTTCGTAAGCATTCATTGCACATGGTCTTCTCAGGCTGCTTGTTAATTTTTATTTTAGGTTCGCTTTTATCACCCCGTCCCCTGTCTCCTGCTCCGAGTAAGCGGTGGGCGGCTCAGCCCACGCCCCCCACGGGCCTTCTTGGAGGCGGGCACCCCCCGGGGGGCCCAGTGTTCCCCAAGGGAGGGGCTGTGTGGTCCCTTGGCGGTAAGGGAAGTTCGGAGGTCTGAACTTAGATTCACTGAATGAAATATTTAACCTCGCGCTTCGCCTTTCCACAGCTTCCCCAGGGCAGCAAACTTTGAAAGCACACTACAAAGCGAAGTGGCTTTCAAAGGCTCTCTCTGAAAAACAGTGAGAAGCCGCAAAGCTCTCAAAAAGTCTCTGAATGTGGAATGTAATACAAACTCTGTAAGTATAAACCCATCTGTTATGACTATCCCCAAACATTTAGTTGCCTGGTCCCTTCTACTCAAAGTAGGTCCGTGGCCAGCACCACCACCTGGGAGCTTGTTAGAAATGCAGACGCTCAGCCCCACCACACCCACTGGATCAGAATCTGTGCTTTCACCAATCCCGCAAGGCTCCCGTGAACGCTAACATTTGCGAAGCGCTGGCCTAGGTAACACACATAAGGACTTGGTGTAAAGAAACTTTTCACAAAATATTCATCACGGCCTCTTGTATTGATTTGAATCTTGCCTCCATCCACGATGAGCGAATGTCACGCTTGGGGAAGCTCAGAGGGGGGCGGGAGGGAAAGGGGGCGGAGCCAGGACACAGCTCAGCTGGTCTGGAAACCAGTGGCCTTGAGGGGCGTAGGCGGGGGAATCCAGCACCGTGTTGAACACTAGGGACTTCCGCAGAATGTCCAGAATCTTGACGCCGACCCAGGGGTCCTCACAGGGACTCAGAAGAGAATGCCAGACTTGATACCACGTGCCGAGAACCGGCCACTCACCTCTGGGGTCTCCACTGATGGTGGGAGCTCTGGCCACAGACAAAAGCAGCATTGAGGTGTAAAGGTCCTGCTACGGACTGAACCTTTGCATCCCTACAAAATTCATATACCGAAGCCCTAACTCCCAGGATGAATGTATTAGGAGGCGGGGCCTTTGGGAAGTGATCAGGCTTAGATGAGGTCCTGAGGGCGGGGTCGGACAATGAGATTAGTGTTTTTATAAGAGGAGGAAGGTATCAGGGTCTTCCTCTGTCCCTCTGCCACGTGGGGACACGGAGAAGGCGGCTGTCTGCAGCCCGAGAGAGGGCCCTCATCGGAGCCCGACCGTGCTGGCCCCCAACCTCAGGCCTTCAGCTTCCAGAACTGTGACAGACAAACATCTGTTGTCCAGGCCGTCCGGGCCACGGCATTTTGTTCCAGCCACCCCAGCTAAGACAGGGACAACGAAAACTGTCACAGTGGAAACTCTAGAGAATTAGGGGTATGTTCTGCTCAGCTCCAACCTGCAAAGAACAGTTAGGATTATTAACACAAGTGCTCTAACTTGGTTATAGCAAGCTGACTGTCAACTTTAAAAGGAACAAAAGGTATCTTATTTAGCCCAGTTCTTACGAAACAAAATTTAGAAGCCCACAGACGGTACATGGCCTCTGATACGGTCTAGTTGTCTGTGCTCTTACTCCTAAGGTAGCCTTAAACCCTCAATTTACGGAGAACATAAATACCTTATCGAACTCTTGGTGTTTTTACCTCACTGTCTTTTGTCTTATCGTGGACGTACGGGAAACTATTCAGCGAGCACTTATACCAGTCATTAAAATAGGGAAATGCTTCAATACTGGTTGGTAAATAGTGGGTGTCTTGCGACCTCCAGGGGTCACCCCCAGCTCCTGACCCAGCCGCCCTGCCAGCCTCTGGACCTTCCTAAGACCCAACAACTCGGGAGTCCGTACCTGGCGGGGTGGGGACCTCTGTGTCCCTGCTTGGATGGGTGAGTGACTGAACTCCCAGTTATTCAACTCAGTCCTGCACAGGGAACAGGGATAACGTATGAGTGCCCCTGGACACAAGGGCAGACTCCTGGCTACACAATTTTCACTGTTTGAATAAAGGCTTGTAATTTTATTTTTGCTGCCCCTACGAGTTATCATTAGTGGGAAATTGGAAGGTGTGCCTTGCCAGTCAAGGGGAGAGCCGTGTGTGATGAGTGAAGAGGACGTGGGTGTTTCTACCAGCACCTCCTTTGCTGCCTTAGGCCTTGGGGCAGTGGTTCTGCAGTTCACTAAGCTCCTGCCCCAGACAGCCTTAACTAGTAGCTCTGGGTTGGAGTCCGAGAACACTCTTCACGAACTCTGTAAGTGATTCTGATGTAAATGGTCCAGGGGCCATACTTTGAGGAACCATACGGAATTCCTACTCATTATTCAACACTGTACCCAAGAAGGTTTCCTGTTGTGAATTCTGCCTTGAAACATTCCCTCCCTTAGCCTTTTACTGAAAGAGGAATCAGTCTTTCTTCCATGTGTGTTGGCTGTGCATCTATCATGCATTTATCATGGCGACCCTGCCTAGACACCTCGGTATCCTTAGCATCTAACTCTGTGCTGGATCAATTGATTAATTGATCAATCGATCGATTAGTAAGTGGGGGGGTGCAGATGCCAGACAGTATTTGCTGAGCTCCTCAGTCACCTGTATAAAACGTTATCTTGAGGGATGAGCTAGTTATTATATCCTTTAGTACATCCTCCTCAGTATGAGGCTAGACGTCCAGCGCCCAGGCCACCTAGAAGGCCCCACGCTCACGCAGTGGGCTTTGCAGGCCTGCACCTCTGACAGAGAGCCCATGCTCTGCTCAGACCGCTGTGTCACCAGTTATGTATCATTTTACCACTTTCCCAACAAACGTCTCATACCTCATAAAAATCATTTGCTTTATGTATATATTTCAGACCTATTATTCATACCTCTGTATTGCCCATAACTTCCTTAACATGCTTCAGAGACACTTAATGAACACTTCCAACGACGGAAACGAGAAGAGGTTAGGGTGTCAGCACTGCGACATTTTACTTCAGTAGGATTATGGAGCAATTTTGCCTAGTGAGCAGCAGCTATTTCCTTTGAAAAGTCTGATTAAATCTCTTTGTACATCACGTCGCCCAACACTAAAATAGGTGCTAAATGAATGCCTTTGCCTTTGCCACTGCCGTCCTTCGCTGTGTCTGTCCTGGGATTAAGGAGCCAGCCTGTTCGTTATTCTACTGCTCCCTCCGCTCTCAAAGTCCACGATGCCACGGGATCTAGACGGCAGCTCGGCAGAGTTAGAGAGCACACTCCGAATCTTTGTCTGCGGGCACGAAGACGCCTCTTGGGGGCTTTGTCAAGTACCTTCACCCTTGGAATCTACCTCCTGTTGCGATGATGGTTTAGTAGTAACCAGATGCCTGCGCGGAAATGTCTTTAGGGCAGATCGTGGAAAGCAGTGTGCTTGTCTGTTTGGCTGCGTGATAATTTTCCATTTCTCAGCTGGCGGGGCGTTGCTTCAATGGCGTTGGCTTCTCCCCACTGCATTAGGCCCTGTCAACACGAGGAGGGGGCGGTCTCTTGGGAACTTTACCAACACAGGCCCGTTTCCCCCTCTCCAAGGGGAAGGGAGTGTGGTGGGTTAGTCCTGTTTCTTCCCCAGCATCGCTCAGAGGCAGTGATGCGGGGTGGGCTTGTAAGACGCGCACATCGTCAGCTCCTTTGCAAATTTGCAGTCTCGGGCAGCCTTGGCAGTGAGCCTGTCCTCCTTGTTTAAACAGGGAGCTTCGTTCACTGATTCAAATAAGAATAACATTCGCTTGTTTGCCAAGGTGAGAGATTGCTGCATCAATGAACAAAACCAATACAAGCGACAAGGTAGCATTTTCCACTATGGAAATAAGCTCTTCACTTTCCACAACGGCTGAAGGCAGAACCCGGAGAAGTAGGAAAAATCGGCTTAGACGAAACATCACAGGTTTAAATTAGATTTTAAAAAGAAATTAAGATAATGGAAGTAGTTTGCTGCACAGTCAGGCGGGTGAGATACATAACTGTTCTGTATTCCCAACCACACAATTTACCACAAAAGAACCCAGTATTTTAACAGTTCAAAATAAGACAAAGAAATAGAAAACTTACTAAATCATAAAATCTATTTAGCATTTGAAGAGACTCTGAAGGGCATGTAGCCCGAGCAGCTCAACTGAAAATGAGAAAAATGAGATTCTTCCCAATTCCACCCAAATATAGGAGATTTTAATAATATTTGAAACGTTTCTGCTAAAAGGGGTGGCTCTGGATAATACTGGTGGTTCTTCCTACAACACCTTCATCCTTAAAAGTGTTAACAGGGCTCCATGGAGTACGGACTCTGTCCCCGTTTTCTCTCACTAAACATCCACCCACCACAGTACGTATTCCAAATGTACACACAGTTCTCAATATCCCATTTGTTATTACACAGCAGTTTTCTGTGACTTTTAGAACAATAGGCAACTATAGGTGAATTTATGTTAGGAATTGGTATAAGCATAAGCATTAACCTGTGTTATGGTATTGGTTTGCCAGAGTGAGAAGGACATAGTTAGGTCAAGTAAACTTTAAAGTGCCTATTTCTGTTTGGAGGAAAAACTTCTTCTCAAATAAGACACAATAATGGACAAGACTGAGGAAACTCGATCAGCACCTGCAGGAGGATCTCAAGAGAGTCCCTAGGCTGCAGCGCACAGGGCCTGAGGACCAGAGGGGCTGCTCTGCCTTCCTTGGCTTGCTGGGGCCCCGCATGGAATTCTCTGTGGGTTTCAGGAGAGCAAAACCCTGTGTCGTGTCCTGCCGTAGGAAGCAAAAACAGCACACGCTTGCTCGCCCACCTTCCTGGAGACCGTTTGCTAGACTACGCCCAGAATAGCAGTAAATACCTGAATGGCTCCGATGAGGTGACAGCTGGCCTCGGCCACAGCACTGCACAATCACAGCTGCAAAGTGCAGTCGTGGGTATTCCAAGAGTAGGATTGCAGTCTGTTTTCAGTTAGGAACCTCGTATAAAACCGTACTCCATCTACATTCCCTCCATTCAGCTGTGCCCCCCTCAACGTGCTTAATGAACTCTTTCTTCTTTGTGAACCTGACTGACACACAAAGGTAACCCCCTTAGGTAAAAGTCATGAGCAAAATGCTCATATAAAACCACAGGGGCCGATACCCTTTTGTCCTTTTCCTCTCTTCACTGAGAGGCACGGCATGCTTCATGCCCACAGGCTAGGCTATCTCATCAAATTCCAGAAAATACATCTAAACTGTGAAATGAGAAGCTGCTAAGAGAAAAGAAAAAAAAATAGAAGTAACTTTTTCCATCTATTCTGGTCACATCTCATTATTTTCATGTATTAAAATTTAGGCAATAGTCTAAATATACTTGAATTTCACATTTAACGAGACCAGTTCAATTTGGCATTTAACAATCACTGTAAAATTTTTCATTTTGATTTAGTTCAGTTATAAGCAATATATTTTCCAAACTGACCTCATTATTGGTGGAGTACATTTACACAAATACATAACTTACTATAGCAACATCGGTCAAATCTGAATATGAAAATTTCTTTATATGCTATTACTTTGCTGTTCATTTTCTATTCACTCCCACAAAATTACTTGTATTGGCACCAAATTTTCCTATTCAATAGAGAAGTAGCATTATTTAAAAATAAATAAGTTCAGTTTCCAGGTAGATGTTATAAAAAATATTAAGTACTTTTTATGACTTCTAGTCTTAGTATCACCTCAAAATTTTTTCTCTACTAAAAGTTATGACAATTAATGTCAAAGTCAAATGCAGGAGTTTTTTCTTTTTAATTTTAAAGAAAATTAACCAGATGAGGATTACAACTCCTATAAAAATCCACATTCTATAAAACGAGGACTCCAGCTGCAAAAACTTCCTCAACTCAAAATCCTAAAATCTAGGGGTTTTTTCAAGTGATTAAATAACTAAGACTAGTTTATTGTATAATACGGATATATAATTTTTAATGAAATAGCATACCATTAATATGCATTTCATAATCATCCATATTTTTATTAAATCTTGGTCCCATCAACACTGATTTAACCAAATTCACATCTTCAAAGTGTACATAACCTTTTCCCCCTAGATGATCTAATATCTTTATTAAAATGTAAAAATAAGAATTTTGATAGAATTATCCTAACCCTATATGTAAATATACTTCCTCTAAACAATGTTTTATTTTAATAATTAATAATGTTAAAATAAGTTTCCTTACTAAATTCAAGTACTAATCAAAGAACATCAGCTCCAAACTAAAAACAAAACTTGGGAAAGTTGACTGAATCTATAAACATACTTGTGCTTGGAGATAATAGAAATGTGTTCTTACGAGTGATATTCTTTGATGAAAACTCTGTTTCTTAAATTTGCCTTCAAGCATTACATTTTATTACCTTCTCTTTCAATAGTTTTTCAAACCACTTTTTCAGAGGTTACCAAAGAGTTGATCTTTTCTTAATCAAAGTTTAACGTCACTGATTTGCCATACAACGTAGCCTTTGTCACCATGACTTTTGGCTGTGAAAAAAGGAAAATAAATCACGTCTCACCTTCCCATTCCCTCCAGTGACAGCACAGAAGGAGTTGTCCACTCTCAGATGTGCTGTGACCTAAGCCATCAGTCTCATTAGCCTCAGGTAGCCCAGGAGTTAATTAGGTACTAAGATGCTCAGGGATTATACCAGCTCTCAGCTTCTCACAGGCTGTGTCTTGTTTATATTCAGGACTATATGTTCCTTCCACTTAATATTTTGGCTTCTTACTTTGTACTCCAACTCCAGTGAAAAGTTCTGGTCTCCTCCCCACCCGGCTCCCTCAGTGCAGAAGTCTTTATTAAGACTGGGTTTGCCTTCTGACTGCGGTATTTTCCCTACACAGCTCACATCCTTGAAAACATTATCTGGTTTCTTTCTAAATGAGCACCTCTGGTAGGGCACTTGTAAAAATATCTAAAAGTTAAAATCTAAACCCTCCCTGTGTAAGCCATGTGCCTCTCAGGGTTCAGATGACGCCCTTTCTCTTAGACGATACGTTTTCACCTCATCCCTTTAGTGGTCCTCGTGACTCACGCGTGACCAGGAACTGAGAGGTGTTTGGCATTTCTTCCTGCTTTGGCCTTCATCTACCAGGCTTCTCCATCCACTGGTGTATTTGACATCTATGAGCACTGAGCCCTGGTTTATTCTCCTTGGAGAACTCACCGACACTTTCAGCTAAACTCTATACAAATGATCTCAGAATTCTGTCTCTAATCCCATAATCCCAATGATTGCTAGATCTCAACATTTTGCCATGCTATAAGGCTTTCAAACGGTACAAATCTAAAATAAAACCCAACATCTTACACCTGCATTGGCTTGCCTTCAGTGATTCCAGGCTCTGTCAACAGTGCTGTGACGGTCTTAAGTGTAGATCTGCCAGGGAGCCACAGGGTCCGGCTGAAAAGAAGCCAGGGCCAGGCCTGCGCCTTGCACTAAAGTCCCCCATCCTCCCACCGGGTACAGCCCTCAGAGGAGGCGCACCAACCTTAGACCCAAGGCCACGGCAAGCTCCACCGTTCAGGCATGCGACTAGTACCAGGACCCCAACAAGTGAGCACAGAAAACCAAATGGGAATTCCAAATGGGAAAACAAATCCTGAAAGGTCTGCTCATGGTGAATAGGGCCCCGATGCTAAGCTTGGGTCCCAGGGTACAGCAACAGTCTCTAGGGGGGAGCCCAACAAGGTCAAGATCTAGACTCGGCTCTGACACACGCAACAAAACTTGAAATGGGGACCAGCAAAGCCTGGTCCTAATATCTGGGGTCTCCTTGGGAGATGGCGACTCAGGCGTAGGAGGCTCACATGAGAACTCAGGGTGCCAACGGGGGGAGCTACACATCTGAGAACCATGTAGAGGTCAGGAGCAGCTTCACGCAATGGCCTGATGTACAGAAAGGAGCCCAGTGGCTGGGCAGAGACACTTCATTTCCCAAGAATTCTAATAGGGAGAATTTCCTAGAATAAAGCTCCTCTGTCTAAGGAAGGGCAGAGAGGTCAAGGCTGCCTAGCATTTCCTGCTTCACCCCAAGCCTGTGGGTCCACTGATCCCTGAGGTCAGCCTGTGGGAAGCTAAGGGCCAGGATACCTTGGAAAGGAGGCGGACGCTTACAACTGAAGGCCCTGAGAACAGGTTCAAGGTCGAAATGCACATTACAGGGCAGTGACCTGCAACCCCAGCTGCACCATAGAATCACTTGGAGAGCCTCTGAAAAATACTAGCCCTGGTGTCCCATTCCAGGCCAACTGTATCCAAGTCTCTGGAGTGGGACCCTCACTTCAACATTTTCTAAAGGCTTAGACTTGTCAGACCTAGCAAATGAAAACATAGGATGCCCAGTTAAATTCAAATTCAGATGAACAACAAATAATTTTTTAATATAAGTATGTCCCATACTAAAAAAATCATTCACTGTTTACCTGAAATTCCATTTTAAGTGGCGCCCTGTATATTTTCTGGGGCAACTCATGTTGAGTAAGGTACAGTCAAGGCTTGGGGACAGTTGCCCTGGGGTTGGTTGCCCTCTAATTTGCAAAGTTTGTCTTAAGTGGAAAGTGAGTTCTGTCACAGACGAGACTCCCCTGTGAGGTTTATGAACTAGGGTTTAATTCACCAGACTTCAGTGGTGTGTGCAGGAGACAGCCAGGGTCAACAGCAGGGAAGTAAGCATGACAGTATTGCTGTCCTCCAGGGACTAGCCATCCAGAGGTGAAATAAAATAATACATTATTTCTTATTAAAATAAGAAATAATTTCTTTAAAATATTTACCCAATTAGTAACTGATCATGTTGACATCTCTGTTTATGAGAGAAGTCTATTTGGAGCAAGACTTACAGAAATAAAACCTTTTTGGAACCTTTTAGATGGAGCATCAAAACTTCATTCTTAAAAATTAACCACTTTGGGGCTTCCCTGGTGGTGCAGTGGTTGAGAGTCCGCCTGCCGAAGCAGGGGACACGGGTTCGTGCCCCGGTCCAGGAAGATCCCACATGCCGCGGAGCGGCTGGGCCCGTGAGCCATGGCCGTTGAGCCTGTGCATCCGGAGCATGTGCTCCGCAATAGGAGAGGCCACAACAGTGAGAGGCCCGCGTACTGCAAAAAAAAAAAAAAAAAAAAAAAAAATTAACCACTTTGAAATACTGATTTAAAGCTTCTGCCGTCTATAGGTTTTCTGACACCGACAGCCACCTCCAGGTTCGAAGGATGCCTCACTCCTGCAGGCTGCTCTCAGCTGTGGAGATGGAAGCTCCCAAGCCATGGGGTTCCTTAGGAGATTCGAAGCACACCTCTCAGTGTTCTTTAAAGATGGAGTTTAAAATGTTCAACAGGATGACGCAAGGGACAAGGGGCCAAGTCATAGCACAGACTGTCTTACAATAGCTCATAGTAGCACAGATACTTTGCTACTAATAACGTCCCAGGTACTGAAATCTGCCAGCCTTTCATTTTCCAGATCAGAGTGGTAAGTTTATTCTCAGAATAATGTCTCTTGCACTAACCAGTTTCCAGGTGTGTTTTCTTGAGTGGGAGGGACAGGGTGGACCTGTGGCCAGTCTGCTGGACTGTACGTACCCCGCACACAACCATGGACACAAGTCCAGGAGGGGCACAGCCGTCCTCCACGTGTGCCACAACAGAAAGCAACTGAGGACCATGGCTCCAGGTTCATATCAATGCACAGTTAACATGTATTGAGGATGGTTCTCTAATTAACCACAACTTCACCCGGCTCTTCTGTTATCCAGTTTACATGCCTCTGAATTTCCCACAAGACATGGTAAGAAACTTAATTGCAGAAATTAATCTAAATCATGGCACTCTCACATCAGCCAGTTTAGTAACCCAGGAGAAAAAGGAATAAGATGAATTTAGCACGACATTTCCTTGATGAATGCAAGTTACAAAATTTTTGGTGATACCCGTCCCTATCTTTACCCCGAGATGGTCCATATCCTACATGCTCTTGGCCACCAGTTACTTCCAAATTTTCTCATCAAATTCTCTTACCTGTGGCTCAGTAGAGATGGAATGAAATGAGGGAAAGACTTTTTATTTTCAAACTTTGTTTGAGTATGACACGGGAAGGAAATTTCTGGCTATCCTGCATGAGCTTTTCTGTGGGGTGTCAGCCCCATGGTTCATGAACAGGCTTTAACAGGGTGGTATCATCTGAGAAGCTGTAAAGTGCAAAGATGCTTTGGAAGGGCATCTCATACGTAACATTATCCACTAGTTAAAAACTATTTTTAAGTAATGCTAACGTTGGGTATCTTTGGTTGAAAAGAAATAGGCAACTTTTAAGGTCTATAATTTTAAAGTAGGCTCTGAGGATTTCGTTCCAAAGAGCAACATAAGACTGATCATTGTTTTTCATGATAACAAAAGCTCTTTCCTCCAGTCATGGTATCCTTGACAAAAGGTGCTTCTGTAAAGACATAAATAATAAATCAAAGTTATACATTTTCCGGTAAATATACAATAGAATACATATCAGAGTTGGCACGTGAGATAGCTTTTTCTCATCTTTTGTTTTCAAGCAGAAAAGGGCCTGCTGTTCACTGGTTTATTTAAGGAAACCGTCACCGTGTTCCCACTAATACTCACCGTAACCTAAAACCCTCAGGCACTGATTCTGCCGTCCCCGTAGCGACAGCTTCATCACGCTCTGGGCTCATATTCGGCACAGGCCACCTGAGCTGAGGAATGACCTCCGTGGAGAGAAGCCATAAGAGTCAGCTGGTTGCCTTTGTCTATCAGTGGCACCCACATGCCGTGTCCACAAGCCCCTGTGCTCTTGGCCACTCAGGTCTCCAGCTAGTAAATTCCAGAAGACGGACCATTTATGCGTGGGCTTGCACATTTGCAAATAGCCTGGTGAGGGCTGCCCAGACCTGTGTGTCTACTTCAGGCCACTGAAACTCCAGAAGGAAAACACCAGTCACTCAGAGACCACCGCCAGTGGCACAGAACTTCACATGATCTCTCACCTGAGCTAAGCAGGGCAACAACAAGAGGCCCGGGAAGTTCTTTAGTCTATGACATTCGTGTTTTGAGAAGCTGATTTTAATGATCATGAGAGTCATCAGCAGTGGTTTCTAACCTGAAGCTAAGCACAGTTAACCAGACTGAGTCTCGAAGTCTTGTGAGGAGCCCTGGGTGGTACCCGCTGAGGTTAGGGAGGCCCGGGGGCGGGGGCGGTGCGCCCATCTTCACGGAGCTGGGCTTTACCACCAGGATCTATGGAGAAAGGGCCAGACGCAAAGCTGCGCCTCTGCTGCTGCTCCACGCAATAATTTGCTTCGAGCCGTAAAAAGTCCTGAAGAAAGCAGGCTATTCAGATGCACGAAATCTTAACTCCCAGCGGGGATCATCTCTGTGAAATGGACCACTGGTCCACAGCCAGGATGCTGGGTTCTAGTGGCGTTTCTGTTAACCAGCTGCGTCCCCTGCAGAAGGTACTTCACGTCTCAGAGACTATGGTTCTTGCTGTCAAATGGGCTGATCTCCGCTAGTTCCAAAGATTACTGAGAGGCTAAGATACGGTGACAAATGTGGACGTGGTTTTGGAAAAAAGAAAAGCAACAAAGACACTAAATTGGCGTGGTCTCCTGGAACAAGCCTGTTCAGCTGTCTGCACAAACGGTGTCTGCTCGGATTCCTCCGCTGCCTCGGTCAAGTCCACCTCCAACGCTGAAATAGGAGGAGTGTCCGTGCCTGACCCTGATGCTTGGAAGAGCACTCCCCCATTTACATAAGGGCCAGCACAAAGTTGTCAGCAGTGTTACGTTACAGAGGGCCGTTCCCACCCCAGATTCAGGGCACGATTTAATGGTCAGGAATCCCTGGGGACGTCTCTGGGGCTCAGCACGGCCGGGCGATGCAGGGCTTCCCAGCCAGCTCCTTCTAAAGGTCGGATCCCGTCTTTGGGCCCAGGCGTAGGTTGATGAATGTGCCCTGAGCTGCCATTCGGTGGAGAACTTTGCTTTTATGGTTCCTCCTCAAAACACTCCCACCAAATCCGGAATGAAGAATGCTTTTTCTTGAGTGAAAGGTAACATACGCCAAAACCACAGCGAGATACCACCCCACACCCATCACACCACGGAGCCCATCAAAGAAACAAAAGTAAGTGTTGCTGAGGATGTGGAGAAATTGGAACCTGTGCTCTGCTGGCGGAAACATAAAATGGCGCAGCCACTGGGGAAGACAGTGTGGCAGTTTCTCCAAAAATTTAACGTGGGGCCGCCACGTGACCCAGCAATCCCTCTTCTGGGTATACACCCAAAAGAGTTAAAAGCAAGGATTCAAAGAGATATTTGCACACCCATGTTCACAGCAGCATTATGCACAATGGCCAAGATGTGGAAGCAGCCCCAGTGTCTGCTGATGTGGTCCATCCATACAATGAAGTATTGTTCAGCCTCAGAAAGGAAGGAAATTCTGATACAGGCTGCGACCTGGAGCCTTTTTTTTTTTTATGTTATGTATATTTTTATGTTTTATGTTATGTATGTTTTACTGAGATTTTTAAATAAGTAATAGAAGCTAATTTCATATGTTTCACTGTTTGAGAACTTTCCTAGGAGAAAGTAGGCTGATCCAGACAATCGTGGGCTGAGAACAGCACCGGGTGACGGTTCTCCTGCAGCGTCCAAGGTCTGAGCACAGGAGCTTGTAGTGCAAGGGGAAAGAGCACACCCTCAAGGGCATCTGAATCAAGGCCTTCTGCTGACTACTAAGAGTGAACTAGGCCTGCATCCAGTGTCCAGCCTGTAGGACCGAAATCACAAACAAACATGTTCTGCTCAGGTTCAGCTCTGCTTCGGAGAGAGGTACATCTTTGTACCATATGGAAAATAAAGGCATTTTCCCTGCCAGAGGAGGAGATGAAATGTCCACACAGTAGAAGAACTCAGTGCACTGAAGTCCCTTGGAAAGTCCAGGATTTATGGACCCTCTTCTGTGCTAGCCCGGGGTCCATGGGTTGTTATACCCACCTCCCAGGCTCCCAAGACCGAGGCCGCCATGGGCTTTAGAGCCTTTGTGCTCTGCTCGAAGCCCCCCATGCCCCCCCATCAGCACCCCTCCTCTGCTCCTTTAGAAAAACACTCCAGTGAATGCTTCTTTGTAAATGTAGAAGAATAACAGAAATGAAAGGATTCTGAGTAAGCACTGCTGAGAGCACACTGGCTAAGAGACATAATTATCTCATATCTTCCTCTGTTCCCCAAAGTAGTTGAGGTTGCTACTATGTGGTTAGAACATTTTAAAAACTGGATTTGGGGCTATGATCAATACTTTTAAATGATCAACAATTTTTACGGACACAAAATCGACGGAATTTTCAAGGTATCACAGTTAATCAAAATATCAGAATCACTTTTCATTTTTGATAAGTTGAAAATAGCCCTGTATGTACTAAGCAATGAGCAGAATGTTTAAAAGTGATCCTGTTTGGGTAAATTCTTTAAATCACATACATATATGCTGGTATTTCTAAAAGAAATCACAGGAAATGATTAACAGTGCTCACTGTGAAAAGAAACTTGAATTGGGGACATACAGTAATTTCTCATCATTTTAGAGTTTCCTGTACAGTTCAAATTTGTTACCCCATGGTGTGTGTACACATATTCATTCATTCATTCAGGATAGAATGCTGGGTATGCTCAGAGGAATAAGACAGAGCCCCTGACAGAAAATTCTTATAATCTAGTGAGAAAAACTGATAAGTACATTATTAAAATAATTATCATGTATGTGTTATAGTTGCTTAAGAAACTGGATTCCCATCCTGACTTGGCCGTTTCCTAGCTGTATGATCTTGGGCAACCCGCTTGATCTTTCCATGCCTCAATTTTCTTCTGTAAAATGAGGATAATAACAGTTCTTACCCTACAGGGTTTTCATGAGCATTAAGTGAACATACATAAAGCACTTAGACCAGTGCCTGGCACACAGTAAGCTCTCAACAAACGCCCGATGCTATTACAGTGAAGATACAGACAGGAATTACACCAGCACAGGGGAAAGAGGGATTCCTCCTGCCTGGGTCCTGGGTTATCAAGGATTTGAAGAAGAGTTGCTGCTTGAGCCGGGCCTGAAAAGATAAATAGGTTTTTGCCAGGTGAATAGGAGGGAAAGGCCATCTCAGGGAAAGAGAACAGTCTGAGGAAACGCAGGGCGATGTGGGCGCCTGGACAGCCGCCCCAAACAGGCAAAGTGAACTCCTGAACTTTCCTTCCAGGAGCTTCTCAAGGAAATAAAAAAGAAAGAGAAACTTTGTTCATTTTTGAAGTCCAGTACGTAATTTGTGTAAAGTCCCACCCTTGGTATGGCATTTCAGACTCACTTGTTAAATTGCTTTTTTATAGTCTTCTTGGTAGACGTTCACACCTGATCAAACATCTGTAAATGAGCCAGTATAAAAAATGAAAATCCTGAAATACAAAGCAGACACGCACGCAGACCTCCAGAGCGGACGGGCAGCGGGGAGGGAACTTGCACTTTTCAAAATCCAATTTGCACCTGCTTCTGGGATCGAGCAGTTTACAAGATGCCGTTTGGCACTGGAGATGACCTTGTGGCCGTTCACCCCAGCATCCACCACGTGGGACTCCAGGTGAAGGTCCAGCACCTCACACCTGCCTGCTTGTCCCCAAGTCCGAGGTTGGCCTGTGACCCTGGGCTCCTCGGTTTAAAGCCACCTTGAGCAAGCATCTCTGTGTGGGAGACTCCACGCCGAGAAGCTTTCACAGACCTCGTCTCCATCCCCCTCCCAGAAGCAGATGTTACTATTTCCTCCTTGTACAGGGAAAGCTGCACTTCTGAGAGGTAAAGCCATTTGTCCACGTTCCTGACCCATAGCTCAGGACTGTGTCCACCTCTTCTGCCTCCACATTCGGTGCTCCTTTGACTACTACGAGTTGCCTCCTCTGAGAAATGCTTAAACCCAGCACACCGAGATGCCAGCCCCGTAGAATAGAGTGTGAGGGACGTCTGACCTGTGGTCTCCACCCACACGCTGAGAACCCCCTCGCTGCCCATGGTTCCAGACACACTCTCAGCCTCGTGTCTGGACTGACCATGTCATAGGTTGCTAGCAGCCTATCCAAGGTCCTTCTCCCATCCTCCCTTCTAAGAGACCCCTGGATAATGTGCTCGGCCGAAAAACTACATTCTTCAGCCTCCATTGCAGAGGGGGTGACCACTGAGACGTAAGCATGAAAGAGCAAAAGCCTTTCAAAGGAAAACTTTTTGCCCTTCATTCCTCAAGCTGCAGCAAAAGCAGATGTTGTGTGTGGCAGGAGCTCCAGCAACCTCCTTGGGACCATGAAGAAAAGGCCAGAGGATTTCAGAGACCTTGGCTTTAAACCAACACCCCTGGACCTCTTGCCTGTCAGGGTCTAAACCTTCAGGTATTTAATTCACCAGAGTTAGAATTCTGTTTCTAGAAGTCACATACAATTCCTAAGTGATACACTGACTAAACATGGGCACGTACTAACTCTTACCATTGTTCAAATGTTTGTTTACACTGGCGTGGTTAGTAAAAGTCAAACCTATTTGAAAGAATCAGTGAATAAAGATAGCTTTTAGTCATGTATTTTCTCAAGAGAAAATAGCAGAGGTATAGCTGCTATTATTAGGGAGTCTGTGAACTTTCAGATTTTACATTCATAAGGCTGAATGTCACTAGTCTCATTGGAGCCTTAAAGTGACTCTTGAAGGCCAGTTCTCTGCATTCTCTTTTACTCCACTGACATCACTTAGGACTGCTGTTGTAGACAGGCCAGCAAGGCGCAAGCAGAGTCCCAGGGCTTCTAAGGGAAAGCCGGTGCTCTACACACACACACACGCTCTTCAAAGGGCAGGATGTGCAGCTAAATCTGGGCTTACATCCTTGAGTCACATCCACCCACACATGGGAGAAAGCACTCCAGTCAGCTTCAGGCATAAAGACCAGCACACTGGATGTTTATCAGTGAGGAAGGAAGGAAGGAAGGATGGAAGGAAAAAAGGAAAGAGGGAGGGAGGGTGGGAGGGAGGACAGAGCAATGGGTCATCATAAAAAGAGACAAACCAATGGCACTTCCGGGGACTGGAAGGCTGAGGCACCATTTCCCCCTGAGAGCACGAAAAGAGGGCCAGTCTCACAGGTGAATTTGCGAGTTTGAAAGCAATTAAATATAGTAACTTCCCATCTAGCTACAGAATTGAACGCGCCAAATAATTTTGTATTAATTGACTGTGAAAATGCATGGCATTTTATAGCCCTTGAATTCCTTGCCTGTGTTTAGTGGTTTTTTAATTGTAAATGACATGTTACAGTTCACAGTTTGTCTTTCTGTTCTTTTCATCAGAGTAAACCCTCCACAATTCCAAGTTCAGGTAGACGAAAAGCCTGTAAAAAGAAAAATTTATGAAATTTGCTTAAGGAGAAGCAAGGATTTTATTTCAGTTCTGTTAATTCAGTAATACAGATTAATAGCTAATAAAGTGCAGTTCAGGGCATAGCAAATCAGATTCACATCAGTAGCAGCATTTGTAATCAGAGGAACTTTCTGTCTTTCTGCATAAGTTCTAATAATATCCTTGAATATTTTTTCTCTTAACCAGTTTACCAATCTGCAGTGTCATTTACACTAATTTTTTTAATTAAAAAAAATGGAGAAAGGCAAATTTCATCCAAGTCCATTATCACGAATTATAAATTAGTGAAGTTTGACTACGTGAGGTTTTAACTATACAGCTGACTGTGGTGCCAGTGCTCTCATATTTAAAGAAAACTTGGGTTGATTTTGAGCTCGTAGCCCCTTCTGAATAAATGAAGTGAAGTTAAAATTTCTGCTGATGGGGCTTCCCTGCTGGCGCAGTGGTTGAGAGTCCGCCTGCCGATGCAGGGGACGCGGGTTCGTGCCCCGGTCCGGGAGGATCCTGCGTGCCGCGGAGCGGCTGGGCCCGTGAGCCATGGCCGCTGAGCCTGCGCGTCCAGAGCCTGTGCTCCGCGGTGGGAGAGGCCACAACAGTGAGAGGCCCGTATACCGCAAAAAAAAAAAAAAAATTTCTGCTGATATATTTGTACGTATGTCAATATACACTAGAACTGAAATAGAAGGCCCCTTCCGGTTTAAAACTGACCTCCTCAAAGTGTCCTTTCCTCCCTATCTTACTCTATGCTCTGCTCCTTCTTCAGACCCTATTAAAATAGCAGTAAAGGGATCTGTGAAACGGCAAACACACACACACACACGCACAAGGTCAAAAAATAACAAGAGAAGACATGGCAGTAATAGAATTTTGGAAACTGGAGGCAGATGGATAAGTGGTCATCAACTGGGCACAGCCAGGAAAGCTGGATCTTAAGACAACAGAGGAGGAACATTGAAAAGCAGCTTGAATTGTCCCACAAAACACTGGAAACTTCAAAAACTACGAATCCCTTCATCTTAGTCCCTGAGATTACGATTTAATTGGTCTGCCATGTGGTCTGGATGTTGGCATTTTTAAAGATTTCCTATGTGATCATAATATGCAGACAAATTTTGGGACTTCTGCCCTAATATGAAAAACAGAGGCTAAAACTAATGAAGCAAAGCAAGTTGGAGGAAGCAGAGGTGATGCGGAGAAAAGAAAACTGTTTTAAAAACTCATCAGTATCCTCATAAAACATATTAAATCTCGGTTACAAGAACAGGATTCGCATAAAAGAAACACTCAGAGAATAGGAAAGAGTTCCTGTAATTGACTCTGATAGTTGACAAGAGAACTTAAAGGAGCTTCCACAATAAAGGAATCTCCCTTAAAGCAGAGCAGAGGAGGAAAATTGAAGTGAAAGGATAAGAAATTTCCAGACCAGGCGAGGAGATCTAACACTCAAATACTAGGAGTTCCAGAACAAAAACAAGAGGACATGAAATTGACCAAGACAGTCTGCCAGATGGAAGGATGTGAGAGCCAGTAAACATCCTGCACAGTGGACAAAACACCCATACAAGGTCTGTCGTTGTGAAATTTCACAATATCAGGGACAAATAGAGGGTGTCACAAGCTGCCAGAGAGAAGAATATCTGTCACTTACAAAGGGTCAGGATTCTGAACTCATTTGGACTTCTCAACAGCAACATGGAAGCTAGAAAACGACGGTACAATGCCTACCAAATTCTGAAAAGAAACTATTTTGAACCCAGCCAGATAAACTATTATCCAAGTGCATGTGTAAACTAAAGACATTTTCAGATGTGTAAGATCTCAAAAATATCACATTAGGAAACTACTGGAAGGTGTATTCCATCTAAACAAAGGAGTAAAACAAGAAAGAGAAGCAAAGGATACACAACAGGGGATGCCCTATCCAACAGAGGATAGGAGACAGCGTTTCTCCAGTAGAAATGCTAGGACATCAGCTCTGCTTCAGGCTTAGAGGGCAATCACTGTAGAGTAGAATAAAATTCAGATTGGTCAGAAGTCTCTAGGAGGAATTTCTTCAAGAAGATAAATTTGATAGGATACCTAATGTATCTAAAGGTATGTAGAAAAGATTTGGACAATTAATAGATGGCTTGGGGCTTCCCTGGTGGCACAGTGGTTGAGAGTCCGCCTGCCGATGCAGGGGACACGGGTTCGTGCCCGGTCTGGGAAGATCCCATGTGCCGCGGAGCGGCTGGGCCCGTGAGCCATGGCCGCTGAGCCTGCGCGTCCAGAGGCTGTGCTCCGCAACGGGAGAGGCCACGACAGTGAGAGGCCTGCGTACCGCAAAAAAAAAAAAAAGATGGTTTCGTTTTGAATTCATGATACATACTTTCAAAAGCTAAGCAAATTTTAAAAATCAAGGTGACCAATAACTCCAGGGAAAAGAAGGGCTGAGCAAAAAATGAAAATTCATAATAATGCTCTACATTGCTCTCAGTCATGAATAGAATTTTCAAAATCACAATAATTGAAACACTGAATTTTTATTTAACCAAAAATTATAATATAACTATGTTGGGAGAATGGGGAAAAGGAGCAAAACATAAAAGGTGTGTGTGTGGGGGGGGTGAAGGTAGAGATGAAAGAGACACAATCCTTACCTTTCTCTCCATACCATTTGATTTGAAAAGCTTAAATATGAAAAAGGAAAAAGAACATACCATATTGTTTAGATATATGGAGATAATTGAAAGAATTAGCTAAAACAAATGAAAATATTTACCTCTGGTGAGGGGGGGACATGGGCACAGCAGTAGTAGAAATACTACGTCTCATGAAAAGCTGTGAGGAACTTTACGGATCTTTAGAGTATGTGAATGTATAATGAATACAAAAAATTTATAAGAAAAATCTAAAGATTTTTATGTAAAAATATTTTATGTGTTTTATATAAAAAATGTTTACTTATGAGTGGGCTGTCCCAATTTTTAGCATGACAATTGAAGTCCTATTATATCACCTTAATAATTTGTTTTTATACTGAATAATTCACCTTTTTTTCAATGATACATCAACCTCTCATATTTTCACTTCTTTAATTAAAAACAGAAAAGTTACGTGAGCTCTGATAATTATCAGGCTGATCAGGTAGGGCCCATCCCTGCAGAGCATTGGAAAGAGTCTACTGTAAAGCTTGAAGTTGGAACAGATTTGCTCAAGCAATCCAACACTCAAACACTGGGAGGCACAGAAGGTGCTCAGAAATGCTGGGGGATCGCCCTTGGCCTGGGCGCTCCTGAGGCTCTCCTGCCCTCACTGGCACCCCAGGGGCTGTGTTTGCTCTTTCATTTAGAATCAATTTTCCATATTTCCTCTTCATCGTGGCCCAGCCAAAGCACCTCATAAAGTTAGGGTTTTGGCTTTTCGCATCTTCAATAAGAGCTCAGGTGGAAGTGGTCGGGCTGTGGGTGCCTCTGGCTCCAGCCGTCCCTGGCTAGACAGCTGCCCTTCATGAAGCTGTTAGCACTCGTCGGAGCTTTGCTATTTCTGGGCTCTTCTCCACAAAGTGATTTTGTCTGTTTCCATACCCGTCACCCTGGCTCTCTGGTGGATCACTTTGAAGATGGCCTTGCCCCCCTTCAGTGCCCTGCAGCCAAGAACAGCATTTCTACTCCTCACCCAGCACCTGTGCCAATGGGCTAGGCACACAAGGGGCAAGGTGGCGACTTCCTAGTCATCACCACCAAAGCCATGGATCCTGGTGTCCCTGCTCCTCAAGGTCCAGCAGGGGCTTGCTCTGGGCAGGGGTATATTAAGGAAAAACAACAGGAATCCCAGAGGGTTCACATCCAAAGGGGCTCTGCAAAAAGTGCTTCAACTTTGATCCAGCTGAGGAGAAACAAACACCTACCTCAGGCAGAACGGCATTTAGGGACCCTGGCTGAGGAACAAAAACGCAAAGGGTCAGTGAGAGCCTTCTGAGAAATTGTGGAGGAAAGAAGATAGCTTTTTGGGGGGGGTGGGGGGTAGCAAGTAAAAAAAAAATCACACTACAGAAACTCATCCTTTAGACCTCTGTGGTCAGTTGCTAACCTCATGTGTACTGAGGGATATACATCAGAACTCAACATACGTCAGGATTCAGTATTAAAACAAAATAAAAGACTCCTGCAGCTGCGAGTGGCATTCAGCATGTCTCATCCAAGCTCCTTTTATAACATCCTGACACGTGGCTCCAGCTTCGAGCCCACGACTGCACCAGCCTGTCCTGGGAGGGCATGATCTCAGTATTCGGAAGGTCCTTCTTGTCCACCAAGGTTAGAACTCCTGGGTCTTATCTTCAAGACACCGGCCTCAAGGGTCCACCCAGGAGCAAGTAGGGCTTCTCTCACTGTCAGCTGCACACATTAACCTGGAGTTAAGGGCACTGGGACATTTCTGAAAAGGCTAGGAAGAAATCAGCATCTCCAATGTACTTAGGAAATGTACACTGCTTGTGAAAGTCCACAACTGGTACTGAGACACTGTAGCTGCAGAATTGCAAAAAAAAGGTAAAATGTTTCAGGTTACAGACAGATGTAATAAAAAGCAGAGCAGATGTAGTAGGTGAGAAAGAGGAAGGGGGTCCGGGCACACAAAGCCATTGCCATTTGCCAGGAAATGGTTTAAGTGGTTTGTGGGAAACCAGGTCTCAGTGTCAGGCGTCCGCTTAAGTAAATTCCATCCTGATGTGCTCTCCCTGTGGCCGTTCACACCAACTCAGAGAAGACAAAAGCCGTGCCCAGGGCTGTCAGGTGACTACAGGAGACACAGTGAAGTGCAGGAGAGGCTCAGAGGAGACTCAGACCTTACCATGTAATTACTATGTAATTAACCAAAGGGTAATTCAGGCTAAAACAGACTTCTATGTACACATCTTAAAACTGGATTTTTACCTTGTGGCAGGAGAGACCACTTTCATGATACTCTGAATTGTAAACATGTCACAGGCTATTGTCCTCTGAAATGGCGTCCTTGTAGAGTCCCTGTGGGGCTTCAGAGAACATAGATGTAGGCAGATGGGTGGCAGCCCAAGAGCTTGGAGAATTTGCTCTTTCTGGTCAACCTTCACGAATCTTGAAGAACTGGCTCCATTAACTAAACCAAAGTCAAAGGCTGCTGCCCTTTAAAACGAAATGGATCCAACACAAGCTCAAACACAGGCGTTTGGATTCTGTTGCCCTACGATTCTGGCCCCAAGGAAGAAGCAAGACACTGGAAAGCCCTACAAGGCTTTTGGGGTAAAAATGGAAACTAAGATGGGGGACATGCCAGGAAAGGGGCTGCCCAAGGTCTGGGGGCGGGGCCGCTGGAGAGCTCCCCCTTCTCCCCCAGAGCCTCAGAGCACAACCCCCCGCGTCGGTGGGCGGGAAACCCCCAGAGGTCAGGCATTCTTTCACCGAAAACAAAATCTGTGTTTCCAAAGTTTTAGAATCCTAAGAATCACTGAAGCAGGCATATTAGATATTTGACTTCATAGGTCTGGAGTGATTGGGTCACATCTCATCGTTATTATCATTAATAGCAACCACTTTCTGAGGACTCACCACGGCCTGGCTGCCCTTGTTTAGTCCGCTAAGCGCTCACGTCCCCCCTCCCTTCTACACAGGTAAACTGAGGCTCAGAAAGGTTCTGCGGTGACTCCGACGTCACTTGGGTAGTAGGTAGCAGAGCCCAGATCTCTGTTTCTAAAGGTAACCAGGTACCGCAGTTTGAACAACAAGGTCCCCACAAGGGGCATCGGGCACCAGGCAGCGGTCCTAGGCCGTGGGAAGGCGGTCTTCGTACGTAGGGCGTGGGGAGTCAGTGAAACCTTACTGCTCTCTGCAGAAGGGATGTTTGCACCCCACCACTCTGGAGGGGCCACTTCTATCTCTTTAATTTAACTCATCCTGTATTGTTTGAAGAAAGGGCTTAAACATAAGAAAGTTTGGCAATCGCAGCCTTGAGGAATTTAAGCCCTTTATCAGGCCCTTGGGGCCTTGAGCCCGCCTGCCTTTCCATCCTCACCTCCTGCCACCTCCCGTCATACCCAGCAGCTGCTGGGCCCCTTCTTCTACCTGTGACTTTCTCACCAGGTTAGGCTGGGACTCCAGAACCAAGCGGGGGGCACTCCAATGCATTTCTCTTCCATTCTGGTTATCACGGTGACCAAAAGTCCTCTGTACCCCGCCGGCTTCTCTTCACCAACGTGGAAACCCAGGACAGTCACATCTCCTTCTTCCTGACCTTCAAATCAATCTGTCAGGCCCCCGCCTCCCAGTCAGCCACTCTCTGCCCCCGCCAACCCAGGCGAGAGACCACCCATGGTGCCCACAGGCCTCCGGTGCCTGAGCTCCGCCCCTGCCCCTGCCTTCTGCTGGGCTGTGACAGCCCCCAGAACTGGAAGGACACCGGTGTCCCAGCAGTGGGCACGGGCGCCTCCACTCCCTCCGCTTCCAGCCCACCAGCTGTGCCCACACCTGGCTCCCAGATTCCAGGGTCAGCTCACGGCCACAGGGGCAAAGTACCTTGCGGGCAGCCTGCTCTCAGGCTGTGCCCTGTTACAATGTAACTGAAAAGACAGGAGGCCCCGTGAAATGTGAATTTCAGAGAAGCAACCAGTAGCTTCTGAGTATAAATATGTCCCAAATATTACATGGACATACTTACGCTAAAAATGATGCATTATTTCTCTGAAATTCAAATTTCACTGAGGTCCTGAACTTTATTTGGCAGCCCTGCCCGAGCCCCCGCCTGCAGCCCTGGGCCAGACGCCCTCGTCAGGCCTCTTGGGACACTTTCTGGACTGTGGGCTCAGTTCATCTGATGTGTTTTAGTGACTCTGAACCTCCTGGGGAGACGCTGAAGGCCTCATTTTGTTCCCTCCTCCAGGGCATTTTTCAGCATTTATGCACCAAGACCCCTGGGAAAGCAGTTTTTGACAAACTACAAAGGAGCCTATTAAAGCCTACCCCGGGGCAGTGGGCTCTGTGATTTTTCATTGACATAACCCAGAAGGGTCACTGGAGCAACTGCTCCCAGCAGGAACTCCGGGCCAAGCAGCTTTACCTCGTCCAGGTGGGGACGCGGTCGGCAACCTTCAGATGCTTCCTCTCCTCCCCTCTCGAGCACCGCCTTCCCAGGAAACCCAC
Organism: Aethalodelphis obliquidens; assembly: GCF_003676395.1. Classification (NCBI taxonomy): domain Eukaryota; kingdom Metazoa; phylum Chordata; class Mammalia; order Artiodactyla; family Delphinidae; genus Aethalodelphis; species Aethalodelphis obliquidens. The sequence continues at coordinate 1,812,350 of NW_020837978.1, forward strand.
CACAGTCTTTCGCAAATGCGTTATTTTATTTGGAGTCTTAGGAATAAACTCTCAGCAGTTCAACAGGAATGAGTGGACAGCTGGCTAAGAACAAAGCTCGTCGTGCCAGCGAGACAACCACGGTGTGTGGTTCGCACGCTGAGCAGAGCTGCCGGGGTTGGGGGAGGAAGGTGGGCCGAGAGCCAGCTGTGGTTGAGCTCTCCGCCTCGGGGCTGAGCCCACGAAAGGGACTTCTTCTGCCGTAAGCGTCGTCGGCTGACCAGGATGTCAGGCCACCGGGCACATAGAAGGATGTCCCCACAAATCTACTGCCCTGGGGGGAGCAGTTTGGAAAACTTTGTACCAAAGAACTTTGCCAGCCTGGCGTGACCCTCTAGTCCAGGAGGATCTGGACTGGAGATCCTCCTGGGAGGGTGGGCGGAGAAAGGCTGAGAACACAGAGGAAGGGGTCAAGTCTCAAACACCCAGCTTTCCCTGACTGCCCATCGACTAGAGAACTCCAAACAGCCACAGAAGCAGGTCCCTCCGTGGTTGAAGGCTCTGGCATCTACTTGAGAGGCTAATTCTCAGGCCACATTCTCTTACTCAGCACTTTTCATCAAAATAATCAGTCCAGTGTCTGAGGAGGAACAGGGAATGAATGGGGCAGTGTAAGAGTCCCCAGCTGCTAATGAAATATTTAAAAATCCAGGACAGGGATGGCCTGTACTATTTCATACAAAGGAGGCTCTTACCGTGCCCCCCACATACCCTGTTTTGTTTTGGGTTTTTTTGCAAGGGGAAAAAAATAGAATTTATGCACCTTAAAAAAATATGAAGTGAAAAATTATCCATTGGCACAGCAAAGACCTATTTCCAGGAAACAGGTTTTAAAAGAAAATTCTTGACATCCTGAGGTTAAGCCAGGAGGTGTCATGACTTTGAACGTGGATGATGAAAGAGCCACTGTGTCCAGGTGCCGCGCAGGCCTGACTCGTTTCATCGTTAAGGGAGGCTGGTTAAACCCCTGGTCGTGGTCCAGAAATATCCTGGCAGTTAGCGGCCTGCATTAAAATTTATAAACCACGAAAGACCTTTTCTCACAGAAAAGCTAATTCGGTCTGGAGCGCCTGGAAAAAGAGTGTTTAAGGGGTAGTCATCAGAAGTGGTTATATGGAAAACTAGAGGTAAGTTAATTGTTTTTACTCCCCTAAAACATGCTAAAAATATAGCAACAGTAACTTCAGAAGGAAGGGAAATGGCAACAAGCATAACCTCATTTCTAAGAAGTCCTAGGAACGAGGCCTAGAACTACCAGAATTAGCTTTCGGGGGTGATAAAATAATGGCAGGGGTATTAGCAGGAAGTGGGCCTGACCAAGGGGTGGAAACGGGCCCCCTTGGTATGGGCTCTGCAGCCAGCCCAGAGGTACCCCCGCCTCGGCTCGGGCCAGTCAGTCTGCAGGGGCGTCTATTCCATCTCCCACCGCCTTCCTCCCTCCTTCACTCTGAGCCTTTTTTGGGCTCCTCCTGTATGCTGCCCTGGCTCTGTTCCTGCCCACGCTACAGGTGTGAGCTTAAGAGGCCTTCCCTACTCCCCACAGATTAGGGAAACCCCCTGCATCTGCTCTGCTCTCAGCCCTCTGCACCCCTTCCATCGCCTGGCTTCTCTGTAAGACTGCGGGGGAGAGGGGAGCCCCGTGCTTCTCACCACGGTGTCGGGCCTCACCGCCCCCCCCTCCACACACCCACTGGGTGCTCAGGGAATATTAGTGAGATGGATAAATGCCAGACTCTGTGAGTTCAGTTCTGTGTACCTATTTTATCTTTCATTCCAAAAGGACCTGGAAATGCGGCTCTGAGGTTAGCCTTTTAAGGGGACTGGCCAAGAAAAGTGTCAGCAAAGACTGGGTGACCGTCGAGGTAGCTGGCCGTGACATAACCCTCCTACAGCAGTGAGGGGTCAGCAGGCACCCACCGGACAGCCTGGAGTGACCCACTCTGCTCACCTAAGTGACAGCAGAGAAAGCCCTAAACGGGCCCATCTGCAGGACTGTCCCAGGAAGTCAGCCCGAATTTCCATTCTTGGAGAACTACTGTCCCCAAGAACCACGCTTGAACTGCCCATCTTGTTTTCTTCCTGATTCATACAATCCAACACTTCACCCTCAACTAGATGCTTCTAGAGAGACAGGAACAGTAGTGTCATGGCCATTTACTGAGCACTTGCTGTGTACCAGGCACAGTGCTAAGCGTTTCCTAAACAGTCTGGGTGTATCTGCCCAGCAGCCCTCAGGAGAGCAACGTCACTAACTCCCTGTGCCACCCGCTCAGCAAGCCGCGGGAATCGCTGTAGGTCTGACAGCTAAGCATGATGGGCATTTCTTTGTCCTCCTCTGTAGATCCTAGGGGGTATCTGGGCACTTGGGAGGCATTTAATAAATTCTTCCACTTCGCCTGAGCAGAACGGTACAAGTCCTTGCATTTCTGGTCACAGAAGTTCCCAGCTGGGTCCCACATTCTGAGCAACCATCCGAGCCGGGCCCTGGCCTTGACAGAGTTTGCTGCCAGCTCCAAAGCACCCTGGGGCTGCTGTTCTGTGCCAGCCGTGCTGAGGGAACCCCGAGGCCACCAGCACCTAGGGCAGGTGTGGGCCAGCATTCTGGGAGGGGAGCAGAGTCTGCTGCTAGCTAAGGCCCTAAAACTGGAAATCGAGCGGGTTTTGCAAGAATGGCCAAAGGGACAGCAATGGTGCTTCATTTCTTCTCAAAGTGACCTCGGGCTGCGGAAAGCTTGGCCTTCTCTCCCAAACATGTTCCTCCCAAACATTCCTTCACTCACACCCTCCCTTGACCCTCTGTCCCCATGTGCTCTCTCCATCTATTTGTGGACACGTTTAGTAAGAACTCTCGGGTTGGATTTCATTCAGGTTCTCAAGTCGATTCAAGGAAGGTCCACTTTATTGCAATTCTTCACAGAAACGGGCCCTTCCTGCTTGGACACATGGCAACAGGACTGTCATTTCTTCTTCAAACCTTGTGTAACATCTTCCTTCTGTTAGGATGATTTTTAATCTGTTGGTTTTACCCTCGTGAAACCTCTTCTGCTACCCCAGCTAATCCCACAAAACATTTATTGATACAACTGACTCAAAGATAAAAGAGTTATGGTGGGAACGGAAATGAATACCTAAACTAGCGTTGCCACAGTTTCCCGTGAATTCATAATCCCCGGAGACCAAACGAGCACTGGAGGGGCAAGAAACTTGGTGATATCAGCCAACATTCATGCAATCCTCAGAACCAAGAGCCATCTAACACATGTGTTGTGATCAGCCTTATTCCACAGATGAGGAAACTCGAGTGGTCACAAGACTAACTTAGTTATAAGAGGTGGGTGATGAGTACTCATTGCACAAAGAGATCAAATATTTCAAGTTTAATATATTTTTTATGGCCTACCCAACCCCCAGCAAAGACACATTATCATCTTTTTAGTTGCCAGTTATAACAAGTTCCGAGAGAGGAGAGTGAGCTGGACCGGAGTCAGATGGGGTCCCTAGAAGGGGCCCAGCCAACCGCACTTCTCCCAAGGATCCCCGGGACGGCCGTTAGAAGCACAGATTCCCTCATGGGGATTCTGCTGCAGTGGCTTTAGGGACCTGGGATCTGAGTTTGCCAAGCATCCAACTGCTGCTCACCCGCAGGAGAGGTTGAGAGACGCTGTCCTGGATAAACAAACATCAGAGAGTCACACAGCTCGCTCAAAGTCAAGACCCCCTGCCCAATGTGAGGAGCCCAGCCCAGATGGACCCACGAGCCCCAGACACAGCGATCTTCCCTCCTGACGCCGGGAGCTTCGGAAGCAGTACCGTCCTAAGTAGATGTGATGGATCCAGCCGCTCCGCACACACGCGCTCATGTCTACACACTAGAAAGCCCGCAAAAGGGACTCAGTCACAAGATGAATCTCACGGATTACCCCTTTACTCAGCACACTTTCAATTAGACCACCTGCTGCTTCACAGACAAGGGCAGACCAAGGACTTTCCATGACGCGGTGGCTCATCACGGGCCCCCACCTTTCCAACGGGCGAGGAGCTCGGGGTCCAGACCCATCTGAGAGGCCCAGTGACCTTCACAGGGAGACAGGCCATGCTCAGCACCTCACACGTCCCTCACCCCAGCTTATCTAACTGGCCACAGTACAAGTTTTGTATTTTGTCTGCTGGGAAATCTAATGGAAAGAACTATTATTAGACATATTTATTTTATCAAGGAAAATATGCTCTTAAAATGTTCAAGAAAGGATTTTGCCTGGTTCCCAAGAAACAGCCTGACAGACTCCTGGAAGGATATATACACTATATACACACACATGCACACACATATATTCACAGGCATTCTGGATATGTTTGTGTGTATATGTATGTATATAATATGTAAGCATTATTCACAACTGTGGTAGTAAATGTTTTTCTTTCAGCATGTTTTTACACTAAACTTTAATTAACCCTTCATTTTTCAATTGCAGAAGATAACAAACATTCTACTGTTTCTTACGCTTTAATGCGCACGTGAGCAGGAACCTTGTTCAAATGCAGATTCCTACCCAGCAGGTCTGGGTGGGACCTGATAGTCTGCATCTCTAACCAGCTCCCAGGTGATGCTGGCGAGCCATGGACCACTCTTTGAGTAAAAAGAAGTCCAGTTTGTGGTGAATGACCATCTTCATAACATGTAAAGCAGCAACTGTCAAAGATTAGGATACATAAAAGAAACAAACAAAAACTGTTCAGATTAACTTACTCTTTCTTGGATAATCTCAAAATGGAACTCAGGATCCACACAAGGCCTCTTGGCCATAACTGTAAACACGCTTCACTCAGTTTGATGAGAGCCACTTCAGAGAACAAAGCTGACAGACAAATTTTGACTTGAGAGAAAGAGGCAAAAGGCAGCCAGAGCCACAGGTGTCCTGCTCCTGCGGACACTCTGATCCGTGGGTGAATGAAGAGAGCCCGGGTGTATCAGATCACACCGACCTCTCAAAGTCGACTCTGCCAGTCTAGAAATGATTCAAGTTTCATTCAAGCACATCCTCTTGGAACTCGTGGGGAAAATTCCAGCACCAATATTATTCCAAATATTCTGCTATTTGGAGCTTCGCCCTACTCATTACTTTGTTTGAATAGTTGAAATAAGTATACTAATAATTATCCTCACTTCAAAGGCTTAAAATACGAAACTGTCCCTAAACTGCGCTGGTAATAACTAGAACACAAATGAAAATGCACATGCGTAATACAGGTGCTGTGAAGGTTACAAAGAAATACAGGGGACGATCCCCATGGGGAAGGAGCCCCAGCTTTTTAGGAGCAGAGGCCAAACCTGAGTAACTACCAGAAAGGGCATCAAAGCTACCCACACAAACGGCACAGGGTACTTAAACGGTGTACTTAAAGGATGATGTAGTCAGTGCAAACTGGGGAGGTCGGATTAGAATCAACTGTGCTGGGATTTGAATCTGACCTTGAAGGACAGAAGGATCCCAAAAGGCACAGGAGAGGAGAGAGAATGAGGAAAGGTGTGGTGAAAGGTAAAAAAGTGGGAACAGAAGTTACATTTGGGTCACATCTCTGTGCCAGGCACCAAGCCACTTGCTAACAGGTGGATTAGCTCATTTCATCCTTCAACTTCTCCTGCGAGGTTGGCATCATTACACCACTTTGGGGAACCACGGATGGAGACTCAGGTCACACAGCTGGTAAGGGCTCCCACGGGAATTTGAATCTGGGTCTCTGATACCCAAGTCATTAATCGGTTTTCTCTAAACCAGCCTTCCCACAGGTGCACCTGGTGTCACCCTGCGATATGGTTATGAGTCAGGAAACAGAGACTTCAGTGGTCAAATAAACTTTGAAAGCTCTTAGGATAAATAATACTAATAACATTTCAGATATGAGTTAACGGTTATTGAATGCTTCCCACGTGCCTGGTTAAAAACGGCTTTGTTGCTGTTGTTTTATCAGCGGGACCTCTCAGAGCCTTTAATGTGCTAACGTGCATTGAGAATTTCCAGTATTATGTGTTGGGAATAATATTAATAATCCCACGTAAGATGATGTTGATCGTGCAAACGCATAATATTAAAATAGAATAACTGGAAATGGGCTGATGGGCTTCAGTTTAAGTCATCATCTGCTGGTGGACAAGCTGACGCTTCAGACATCATGACAGGTGACTGTCCACTCTTCCCTCTAATCCCCAGATAATTTCATCAGAATACACAGCTCTGTAATAAACTCTGTGTGGCCCACTGAGCTTGGCCAAGGGACAGAGGGTGCGGAGGTGGAGAGCGCAGCTTCCCCCAGGGTGTGCAACAGCTGGCTCCGTGGGGTCTGGTCAATCACCATTTGAAATATCAAGAGACAAAGGTTCCTGACAGGACACCAATGGAATCCCTCCTGCCCTTTTATCACACCGGTGATCATAATTGTTCTAATCTGAGGGTTTATAAATCTTTGTAAACTCTAGCTATGTCAGGCTTGAACTACCTGTGCACTGCCCCGCTCCCATGTCATGTTGGAAAACATGTTCAGTAAAATAAATAGTCCTGCTTTCTCTCACGTTCTATTAAGCCCATGTTGCTAAATCTTTCTGTGTTTTTCAAATAACACAACCCCACCATTAAGCATTTGGTGATTTTCCAAGTCACGTTCCCAACTAGTCCTGTGACTAGTTGGGCCTCTCGAGAGGGGATTCGTGCAGCCTGGATGGAGTGCTGTTCCTGCCTTGGGATCTCTGAAGATCACGCATCTTATCTGTACACATCCTTGGATGACAGTGAGAGAAATACCAACCCATTCTGCCATCATCCCAGATGTAAGAAACCTTTCAAGAAGTCACGTCCAGAATTTGGTGTTGGACAGGATGTGACAATGGAAGGAAGGGTCAATAGTACAAGACAGTGAGGTCAAGATCACTGAGGTTTCCAACCCAGAGTCACCAGGAAACCTGAAAGGAAATTCTGGGTGGAAAGACAGTAGAGGGGAAAAGTCCCTCGGGACCTGGAGTGCGGGGCTCTCAGCAGGAAAGAGGTCACAGGCCGCAGAAGAGACGCCAGTGCTGTGCAAAGGCTCAGCTGCTGCTAACGACAAACATTTACTGCTTTGTGTGTGGTGCCCTCTCTCTATGCCAAGCACTGTGTTAACTACTTTACACAACAACCCTGTGGGGTCGGTATTGTTAACCCCAGAAGAGGAAGTAGGTGAGAGAGGCTGAATAATATGCTCGGTGTCACAAAGGCAGCACAAGGCAGAAATGAAATCCAAGCTTGTGGTCTCACACTAAACTATGTGCACAGCAAAAACGGCTCACCTTGTAGTGCCTCACTATTAAGTACAAGCACCTGCAAAGATACCACGTATCAATTCTACTGTAAAAGCTAAACAAGACAGCCCGGATTATCCACCTTCCTGATCTGTCATCCACTATCTTCAGTGGAAACTCAATTCCACTCAATAGTCAGGACTTAACTATGATTAATAAAGTACAGAGAGTATAGAAACTGTCGTGTATTGTATAACAAACAAATTAAGTATCTTATGGCATGCTGACAAACAGCATTTAGTGTATAATTTTTCAGCCTTGTTATATGTTTGAGAAAATCATTAGTTCCAATGTTTTGTTTCCTGGCTTCTCCTCTGTCCAGGAATCACAGGCTGAGAACAGGCTGATGGCAGCCTCAAGACATTGGTTTCAACAATTGAAAGGGTGAGAACGTAAACTGGTGCAGCCACTGTGGGAAACAGTATGGAGATTCCTCAAAAAGCTAAAAATATAGCTACCATATGATCCTGTAATCCCACTCCTGGGTATACAGCCAAAGAAAACAAAAACACTAATTCGAAAAGATACATGCACCCCAATGTTCATAATTGCATTATTTTTACAATAGCCATGATATGGAAGCAAGCCAAGCGTCCCTCAAGAGATGAATGGGTAAAGAGGATGTAGTATATATATGCAATGGAGTATCACTCAGCCTTAAAAAAGAATGAAATAATGCCATTTGAAACAACATGGATGGACCTAGAGGGTATTATGTTTAGTGAAATAAGTCAGAGAATGACAAATGCCGTATGATATCACTTATATGTGGGATCTAAAAAAATAATACAAATGAATGGATATGCAAAACAGAAACAGACTCTCAGACATAGAAAACAAACTAGTGGTTATGAAAGGGGAGGGAGAAGGGGGAGGGGCAAATAAGGGGTATGGAATTAACAAACTACTATGTATAAAACAGATAAGCAACAAGGATATATTGTACAGCACAGAGAAATATAGCCACTATTTTATAATAACTTTAAATGGAGTATAACCTATAAAAACATTGAATCACTATGTTGTACATCTGAAGTTAATATTGTAAACCAAACTATACTTCAGTTAAATCATTAATTACTTAAACAATTTTTCAAAACCAACTGGATTACCCAGAGCTGCTCTGGCCTCATGGCAGGGCTGCAGTAACTTTTGTAACTTCTTCCCACTGGAGGTCACTGTTACATTGGTTCCAGAGAAGAGTCTCAATTGGCTGAGAAAAAGAAACTAGCCCGTTTTTGTCTATCTACCCAGTCTGGCTGCGTTTGCATTAAGGCAGTGGTCTCCAACCTCTTTGGCACCAGGGACCAGTTTCGTGGAAGATAATTTTTCCACAGATGTGGGTGGGGGAGGGGGCATGGTTTCGGGATGATTCAAGCGCATTACATTTACTGTGCACTTTATTTCTATTGCTGTTGCACTGTAATATGTAATGAAATAATTATACAACTCACCATAATGCTGACAGGAGGTGGAGCTCAGGTGGTAAAGCGAGGATGGGGAGCGGCTGTAAATACAGATGGAGCTTCGCTCGCCCGCCCCTCCCCCCACCTCCTCCTGTGCGGCCTGGTTCCTAACAGGCCACTGACTGGCACCGGGCCAAGGCCCGGGGGTTGGGGACCCCTGCATTAAGGAATAGAACAACCAAACAAAACAATCACCAAAGGTGAAATGTATTTCAGATAATGTGAAGATAATACAAACTGTCCTTAGAAAATTCATCAGAGGTGGTTTTCAAATACTTAATGTGTAATTTCTGAAAAATAAATTCCAGTTAAATGGTCTACAAATAAACCTAGCTCTCTGTTTCGTGTGCTGGGCTAACTAATCCATTCAAAAAGAGGGATCGTGGTATATAGTTGCATAACTTTGGGCAAGTTCCTGACCTCAGTTTACTCATCTGCAAAACAGAGATGATAATTATACCAAATTCATGGATCACTGTGAGGATTAACTGGGATGAAAAGTGCTCAGCGCAGTGCCGGGAACATGACAAACACAACATAAGTGCTAGCGATCCTACCATCCTCAGAGCTGATCGAAGTAGTGCCCACAAGGTTTACATGAGTTCACATCCGTAAAGTGCCTGAAACAGGGTCTGGCGCACGGTGAGGGCCATTTACATGTTTGTTAAATACAATAGGTAAATACACAGACCCTGGTTTAAAGCATAAATCCTAAGCAGGTGAAGTGCGAACACAGCCTCAAGAATATAGAAACTGACCTATATTATCCCATCAGTTAAACATGCTCATTCCGGAAGGTTAGGAAGAAATGAGACCTTACGCTTGTCGTTATCCATTTTTAAATTTCGAAATAAGTAGAGATCGCCAAGGAGTCTAAAGGAAGACCCTGCCATAAACATCTCTGTGTAGGCGTGTTGAGCTGCAGACCATGTGTACCCTTTAAATAAATGGTCTCGTTTCATCAGATTCTGCCTCTTTTTGAGACCATCAGTGACCATCAGTAAGGGAAACTGCCCTGGTCCTTGGGGCTCAAGCGTCTGCCCTCCAAATGGAGTTGCATTCGGCAACGACTACTGGAAATCCTTCATTCAGTGGGAGCTCAGTGATTCTTCCCTGAGTAAATTAATACAGAATCTAGGCACAAAGATTTACATGAATTCTTAGACTCCGCTACAGGCTGATTAAATGCGTTTATATTCCTGCTTCACCAAGTACATTCTTAAGGAAACCTGGCTCTTTAAAAAACAAAAACTAAAGCTTTGAGTGTCTGGCAGTGAAAAGTGCTGTGGTTACTAGTACACTCTGGTGCCACGGCCTGATTTTGTGTGGAGGTGCCAACAGCTTTACCCACCACTGCCTTTTTGTCACTAGTGCAGATGTCAAGGCAGTGCAAAAAGCAAAAATATTAGAATAGAACAGAAAATAGTTTTGACCGTGCAGACCTCTAGAAGAGTCTTAGGGTCCCCTGGTGGGTTCAGGGACCTCACTCTGAGAACTGCTGGTCCCAGGGAAAGACAGAGCTGGACAGCGTAGATTCATCACGTGTTCCCCTTGGCTGGCCCAGCCTCTCCTTCTCTGGACCATTTGTGAAAACCCCCCGGGGCTGCTGGGACCCTCCTTAGGGTTCAGGCTGGACAGCGTGATAAGTGTCTTCTGAGACCACACCCGTGGTGCTTTCTAAAGCTCTCTGCAGAGAACTGTAGAGGCCTGAGAGATTCAGGGGAGGGCCAGGTTCTTCGGCAGATTCTAGGAGACTTGGAAGCTCCGCGTAAACTCTTCACTTCCTGCTACCTCCCCTCCTGTCCCCTGGCATCCGAGGGAGCTCAAACGCCTTTCAGGTTGGGGAAACATCCTGCAAACCATATATACATTGGACTCAAAGACACCCAAGCTGGACGTGGGCCCCAGAACTGACAGGTTGCCTGGGACAGGCCCAGGGTAGAGCAGCACCTGGCAGGGGTTACAGTCTGCCTGTCAGATCTCCACGGTCAACATCCCAGGGCTCCGCCTGTGCCCTGCCACACCCCAAACACAGCACAACTCAACTTAGAATCGTAGGGCTGGAAGGGGATGCACCATCATAAGCGTCTACGTGGTACAGAAGGTAGAGAACTTTCTTTGGGACACAGAAAAAAAAAAAAAAGAATTAAAATCTTATCTTTATAACTCATTTCTACACTTACTCCTCTCCTAATTTAGTTTGGATAAGCCCTAAACGGTGTAACAAACATAAGGAAAGGAAAGGTGACATCCGTGTTCACTGCTCATATTTGGAATGCAAACCCTGCAAGCTAAAGGTCCACTAGACAAACCAGAGGCTGGGCTCACACACCCCTCACTTGCAGCCTGGTCTCTGCCTCTTTTCAGAATTTCCTGACTCCTGACCACGGACCGGGCATCAGTCTACCCCGTCACGACCTGAGCTTCTAACGGGCTCCTTGTCACACAGAGCCCAGCTCCCAGCTTGAGGCCTGGGGTGTTGTTCCCAGTGCAGCAGCTGGAGAGCAGGGAAGTCAGGAAGGGGTGGCACCGAGGCCAGAGGCCAGGGCCCGGCTGACGGCAGCCACCCTGCGAGGGGCCTGCAGGACCTCTGCCCGCTGATCCAGGGGCTTCCCCGTGGCTGCCGTGCCGGGTCCGCGTGGGAACGGCCAGCAGGAACTTGACAGCGACCTCGCCTAGGGTGGCCCAGGCCCCTGTGAAGAAGGCGGCCTCTGACCTGGACGTGGCTGGATGTGGGGAAAGGACAGTCTCGATGCAGCGACCCTGGGACAGGCCCCCTTTACCTCTCCTGGGCTTTGAGTTCCCTCAGAGAAGGACCTGGGTCAGCTGGCCTCCAAGGTCTCTCGGGAGCTATGCTTCCCAGGCCCCTGACCTCCTTTAACATCCCATCCATCATGGAAACGCCACAGTGGCCTGCGCTCCTTGGAATCCCGGGTGCACGGAGCCAGGAGCCACGCTCTCGCCGCAGGTCTGGGCTGGCAGCCTGTCGTCTGCACACGGTCAGTGGACTAGCTAATCGGACGTCTTTCCCTGATCAAAAGTTGTAAATGACGGGTGCCGTTCACCCACACGCAACTGAAAATGCTGAGGGTTTGTCACCCTGCGGACGGCCCTTGGAGTGGCAGGGGGCTATACAGCCTTCGGGGCTCCCTTGTTCCACACCCCCGGGCCCCGCCCCCGCTCCCACCCCCACTGCCCGAAGTCGACTCCCAGGACAATCCCAGCATCTGCACTCGAGCTCCTGACTCGGCGCCGCTTTCCGCTGGGACCTCAGGAGCGATGGCAGGGAGAACCGGGGCCAGCACGCGAGGGGCACTGGCTGAATTTGACCTGTTAGGGGTTTTCTATGTGTCTGTGTCCAGAGCGGAGACTTTGGGCCTCTCTTCTCTCCACTGCTGTCTGCTTATCACCCCCCCCATCTTTGTTATCATCTCTATGTTTGGGGCAGAAAGTGAGAAATAAAGCCCAAAGTGTCCAGTGGCCCAGGACAAAGACCTGGACACAGCGCCCCGAGGCCAGCGTCCAGCGGCTGACGTGGCATCACCTCCTTACTAGGGGTTTGGGGTGATTTTCGGTTGTGAACTAACAAACCCTTTTTAAAATTTATATATGTGTATGTTATTGTGTATTTGAAAATCTAGAATAAGCACATCAAAAACATGATTCCAGGGACTTCCCTGGTGGTGCAGTGGTTAAGAATGCTCCTGCCAATGCAGGGGACACGGGTTTGAGCCCTGGTCCGGGAAGATCCCACATGCCACAGAGCAACTAAGCCCGTGAGCCACAACTACTGAGCCCACGTGCCACAACTACTGAAGCCTGTGTGCCTAGAGCCCATGCTCCACAGCAAGAGAAGCCACCACAGTGAAAAGCCCGCGCACCACAACAAAGAGTATCCCCCACTCGCTGCAACTAGAGAAAGTCCACGCGCAGCAACGAAGACCCAACCCGGCCAAAAATAAATAAATTAATTAATTAATTAAAAAAAAAACTTTAAAAAAAAAACCACACCCAAAGCACTCCTAATTAGCCCAGCTATCTGTCAGCCTCTCCTCTGGGAAACACTTGGAGGCCACGTCTCATAGCCGGGGGAGTAACCCATTCTTTTCCACGTGCATGATGAAAGCGCACAGTGTTTCCCATTGGAGGTGTGTTCAACAGCCAAAAATGATTGACGCTTGGGCAACAGCGACAGATATCGTGTCAGGTGCACGGACAGGCGCAGGGCCACCACGAAAGCCTGACTCCTTGAGTTCTGGGTCCTCTGCGCACCACCAGGACGAAGAGCTCATAGTTTCTTGTTTGCTTTTGTTTGGTTTTGTTTTGGCTTTGGCCGTGCCACGTGGCACGTGGGATCCTAGTTCCCTGACCAGGGATCGAACCTGGGCCCCCTACGTTGGAAGCGTGGAGGCTTAACCACTGGACCGCCAGGGAAGTCCCCATGGTGGTTTCTTGTTGAATAAGATATAAATCAGGCGTTTATATGCGGGTATAGGGATATATCACCCAACTCCCCTGCAGAAATTTTTTAACCATAAATTAAGGCATTTTCAATACAGGGAATATCCAAGGAGGTAAAAATTAATTCTTTAGGAGGGGTGAAAAAAATCTTACTCTTCTTATGTGCAAAGCACAGATACACCTATAATACACGAACATGAATACAGTGCATCTGTGGTATTAAGGTTTCATGGGAGGGGTCCCTGGAATGGGGGAGATGGTGATGAGAAAGATGGGGGACGCTGTTGTCAGTCCACTTCCTGTGGGAACAAGGATCCAACACGCTCCCTGTAGTATTTGCTAAACTGCCTTATATCGTCTTAAAAATAATTCATCTATGTTAACTGATAAAAGAGTTAAATATGTAGAAAGAACTGATTTCCCAGATATGAATACCCTCTACTGGGAAGAGCTAAACTCCTTAGAATCTGAATGCTTACAGAATTCCACTGTTTTCCTGACAGAATTCCATTCCTAGGACAGCTACGGCATCACAGGAAAGGCATCATGGGGCAACGGTTCAAAGGAAAAGTCACGGAAGGCCGTGCTCGGTAGCTTTGTCAGAAGAGGTGATCACTCTTCAGACACTGCTTTTGCATAGGCTTCTTTGTAAGGGGAAACGATGCTTTGCTTTTGTGCTATTTTGTTTTCCTAAGTCACATAACAGGTAAGAGAAGAAGAGATGCTGACACTATTCTTAGCTCTCACAGACAAAAATAGTGCACGTCAGGGATGGCTGTCTCCAGATTCCCCGAAAGTTGGTGGAGAGGTTGACATATGAAGTGTGCCACCTGCCTCTCCTCATCCCAACCCCCAAGGAGGCCGTCCTGGGCGAGGACTGAGACGGGACATGCCTCCCCTCTGCAGGGCAAGCCCACTCCCTGGTTGGAAACACTCAAATAGGACAGTAACACAGATCCGCCACAGTTAAAAGTGACGACGTTACTACCTGCGTGTCCTCAAGGGCAGGCGCCTGTCTGCGACCTCCCCGTGTCATCACGGACCGGAGCACACGCCAGAGGATGGGAGACGAGAGAAGGCACACGCTGCCTACGATCCAGACGTCTTTTCTTCTAAGTGAGAAGTCCATCCCTGCCTTCCCTCCCCGACCCAGCGCGAGCACGTTCCCAAGCAAAACTCTGTTCTGAGCAGGAGACGTTGCCCAGCCGCAGGGCTCTGCAGGGCCCCAAGGGAGACTCTTCCAGTTACGCCATCAGCGGGCAATCTGCCTCTTTAAAAGGAGAAAATAGGATGGCCCATGTGACAGATCTGAAACAGGTGCAGCGGCAGAGGGAGACGGGCTGGCGACAAGTGACACCCCCGAGAATGTGCTCGTCTCCAGTTCAAGGACAATTAGCACCACGGAAACTGGGCCGCCGCCAGGGAGCTTTCTCCTGCCCTCGCAGTCCGGCGAGGAGCACAGAGACGGGGTGGGGACACGCAGCCCTAAACATCACAACCCCTCCACCCGCAGCTACGCTATTCTGAGACCTAAGTTATAGTCACCATGGCTGCCGCTGAGGGTCCAATTTCATAGCGGTTAGGCAGGAAAGGCCACCTGCGATCAAATGTGCCAACTGCCGTCACGCTTTGCCCCAACCCACTCTAGTCTGTTCACATCCTGTTGAGGGCTATCTTGTTCTGTTTGGTCTTTGGAGCATTTGGAGCGGTTAAACATTCCAGGGGCTGTGATCCCGCCCCCTTGGGACCGTCCTCACTTCTACCCTCCCCTCGGGACCGTGCCTGGGAGTGGAGGGTAGGGGGCTAGGGGTCTCAGGAGAGCGGGGGAAACCAGAGGACAGGAGATGAGCACAGATAACCCCGGGCACAAAAAGCAGGGATGCATACAGCAAATGGGGGCGGGATGCATACAGCAAATGGGGGCGGCCGAGGAAGGCGGACGGAACCGCGGGGATTTGGCCTCGGGTTGTCTGAGAACGGAAGCTCCTTGGCCTTCCATTAAGCAAAGAGAATGTGTGTGTGTGTTTGTGTGTGTGTATCAAAACAGCAAATTAGATCTGAGGGAAATGCAGCACAGGGCTTATTTATATAGCTAATAGAGAATGAACAAAAGAGGAAAACCTGGATTTGACTGTGTAAAAGTAATACTAATTATAGTTATGAGAGCCGTTATCATTTACAAGTTAATGGTACACACACAGTAGCTATTAAACTCATCACTCATATGTGCCACATTAGTTATTTAAGTTTTACTTTATTTCAACACCATATTATGTGGCTTTAGATCTAGCTTATTATAGTGTTATCTGCTAAAAGCCTTTAAAATTCTACACTATTTAGGTGATTTTGAACAGCCTTTGGAATATAAAAGAATGAGAAAAGTCAACTGAAAACAGAATCAAAAGGAAAGTTGGAAAACAAAAGGAACAAAACATAGTCGAAAAGTAGAGTATGTGGAATGTAATCAATTCAACAAAAAATAAAGCAGAGGAAAAGAAGGGAGTTCAAAATAAACCCAGAGGAAGAAAAATGAGTGAAATAGAAAAACCTGGTTAAGAGCAGGAAAAGAAGAATCTGGGCTTCACCAAACTATGTTAACAAACATAAGTTGTTGGATGCATAGATAATTTTTTCCTCTTAGGAGAGAAAAGACTCTTCTAGAAAGAAATTGAGCCTCAAGCCTTCAGAACAGTTTGCGTGTCACTCGAGTGTCTGAAATTCAGTGTAAATTCTTGTCAGTGCACTGCAGGGAGGGTCTCGACTACGGTTAGCTAAGCTAAGCTTCTCAAGGAGAGGAGGGGTAAAGAGAAAGGGGGCCAGGTGGGAAAATGATGAGAGCATTTTTATGGTTCCTGGGAGGAGGGTGTGGTGTTGGGAAGATCTCCCGTGGCCCAGCAGGAGACTGAGCCGAGTCAGTCCAGCTCCGTCTGCATTCCGGAGGACATCCGAGCCGCTGGAAGGCCCTCCTTGCCCACCCCTGCGAGGCCTGCTGGCCGCCCGTGCATCCACCCACTGGGCGAGCGAGGGCCTCTGGGGCCGGGGCCTGGGCCTTGGCAGACACAGAAGAGCTCCGCACCTCCCGACCATGTGCCCATCCGTCCTCCACAAGGCGAGACAGAGAGCCGGGGAGATTGCCGACATCTCTGGGCCTTGAGCCATTTACCAAGAAGAAACTGAATGGGACACACGGTCATTCCTCCCCACCTTCCACACAGCAGTGACCGCAGGGTCCACACCAGGGCCCAGGTGACACAGGGGACATCAGACCAATCACAAAGGACGTTCTTCTAGGGTCTCTGAGGAACAACATTCTCAGTGCTTCCCTCAAAAATATCCTAAAATATTCAACTTCCCAGTCATTTGATTTCTAATATTCTGGAGCGGTTCATCACACAAACAATTCTTCCTAAAAATGTTCATGTTTCTGCTAAGCACCATTTCGCTCTTTAAAGATACAGCCTCTACTTACAAAAATTATATCACAGAACCTGAAGAAAAACAGTCCTGGAAACATAATCAAATTCGTAGAAACTATTGCCAGTGGTTGGTTATTTCACAGTTATCCTGTAAGAATATTGTGTCTCCTCTGTTCTACAGAAATCAGTGAACAAAAGACTTCATTCATTTGTATTCATTTGTATTGTAAGCAGCTCTAATGAGGAAGCCCTCATATCTGACTTAAATTTTGCCCGTGGAAGTTTCTTCTTGGTGTTTGCTGAACAAGATGTTAGCTCATCAGGAAAGTGGAGTCTCAAAACACCCACGTTTCCACCTGACTCGTTTCTTCTATCATTCACGATGAAAAGAGTCCTCCGCCCCTTACATCTAACAGCTTTAGTTCATTGTCTACTGCATCGTTAGAAATGCCCTTCCTACCTGGACAGGGGTTTTCAGAACAGTAGCCAGACAAAGAGGGACGTACTCCAAACCGACCTAAGAATCACTTGCTCTGATTATTGAACATAATGACCCCCAGCCCTCAACCAGAATGCAGGACTCACGTAAATAGACCTGTTTGTTCCGCAAACATTCTTGGGGCCTATTTGGTGCCGTGACCAGGAAAGCAGCCAAGAATGCAAGGTGGAGTGAGGTGAAGTCCTGACGTTGAGGAGGGCATCCAGAGAAGGGTGACAAACAAGTTCCAAACAACTGCAGGTGCTAGAGCGAGGCCCACGCCAGGCGGGCAGGAAGGGTGCTCTGTGGATGGTGAGGGAGACCCAGCGAGCTCAGACAGGGGACGGGGTGCTGCTGGCCGACACCTACTGAACGCCTACCCTGGTGACAGAGCCTGTGCTGAGTGCTTTGCATACATGCAATGTTCCAACAGCTACGGCCCCACTATTCAGACAGGCAGCCCCCGGGCTGGTTTAGTAACTGCCCCAAAGAGCAAGTGGCCAGAATGGGGCTCTGCATGAGGTGTGCCGTCGGCCCTGACTCTGACCGCCACTGTCAACAGCGAGGACCTCAGGGTCCTGAAGAAATTAGAAACTTCTGCAGGGCAATTGTGGCCCTCGCAGTGCTTCTCTGGATTTCATGCCCAAACCTATCCTTTTAAACCATCCTTCCTAAGAAATGTGTGTTTGCATACGTTCACCATCGTAACCTGTAGACCAGCCACCGGGCTGAGGAGCTGCCTGCAAGGGAGAGGTGCACGTTCAAAGGCCTCCGAATGACTTCTGACACCCGCCGATACACAAACCTCCATGAAACAAATGGAAGTTTGCCTGTTCACGAAGTTTCCTTAACTCTACTCAAGTGACCAAACAGAGTCAGAAAACGGTCGTATAAACGGCGACAGGTATTGCTTTATGTGAGAAAAGATAAAGTAGAACTGACACTTTTCAGGAGACTAAATTAGCACAGTTACCTCACTCTTCCCAGATCTCGAATCCTGTTCACTAGAACTTTCTTCCAGAATACACTTCACTTTCTCCACCTCTTCCATGCACTGAAAAAAGGCCATTTTCTCCAGCTGGTCACTGTGGTAACATGTGCTGATTTCTTCCAGCCGCTTCACTTTCAGCATCTTGGTGGTGAGTCCGACTAAGTTCCTGTCTGGTGTGTGGTGTTCGTGCCCCTCCGCCTCCGATTTGTAAATCAGGACGCAGTCGTGACTTCTGAGTCTGCCTTCCCCTTGACTGCAAGGAGGAGAAACAGAGTTCTCATCACCGACTCACACATTTGACTCTGTGGGAAAATGACCACTGGGAATTTAGAAGTCGCTTCTATTTAAACAGAAGGGACCCAAAATTAGGAAGAGAAATGCAAATATCAATACTGAGTTTCAAATGCTGGAACTCTGAAAGGAAAAAGGTTTCTTTCCCCACTTTTTTCTACAAAAGCAAACAGTAAGACGCCACCTTAAGTTTCACTGGGCAACTACAATTTTCCCTCATTACCTAAAATAAGTGTTTATGTTAAGTTTATGTTAAGTGGCTGGTACAAGTATGGGATACAAAGTTTCTCTGGGTTTAACTGGATTTGCTGGTTTTGCTCCTCCTGGCCCTGGTGGGAAGGGCTTGCTGTGTAAGGAAGGGGCTCTCTGGCGCTCCCCCCGGGAATTCTGTGCCCTCGGAGGAGTGCTCTCCACCAAATGAGCCATTTCCAGAGCCCCTCTCTGCCTACATCTTAAAATGTTTGCTGCTTATTTTCAAAAGAACTTCGTTTCCTAATAATCCTCTCACACAGATTAAGATTCCCAGATACCCTTCTTTGCATCCTCATTAGCAGCTAAGTACCAAAGATTTCACACCCTTGTGCTTTCCTTGAACTACTTCCCTTACGAATGTAGGTGATACATGTTCTACTGCTCTGACACTGAAGACCCACGCGATGTATGTGCCTGTGCATCTCCTGATCATCAGGGGAGACCGATGAGAACTTGTGGCCAGTTCCCTCCTGAGGCCCCCTGCTGGAGATTTTCTGGAAATTGCTTCTTCCAGCTTTTTCTCAATTTGAAATCATCTGTAATTAGCTCCACAAAACGTCGTCTTTCATTTTCTCAACTCAGCTAGTAAAAATAATACCTTGAGTTACAAATTATTTAAAATCCAATGCTCTACAAACTTCTACTGAACCACACAAAGACCTTACATTTAAACACACTCAAATGTAAGCAGGGTCAGCCAGAGCTCTGTAAAATACACCATAGACCGTCATCAGTGTTCTTACAAGTTGCCCTGAAAACAGTTATTATTAAAATAAGGATTTCATGACTACGTCTAAGACAAACTACAACTAAAATCTAATGTGTAATTGTAGATGGTATTCAAGTTGGCTCAGGAAGCCACATAAAATTAACATATTAAAACAAAAGCTTGGGTCCAAGATATAAAAATTTTGCAGAGAAAATATTAAACGTTAAGCTCTACCTGGAGTTTGGTACAACTTGTTGTTTAAGGTGATGTAGAAAGACAGAAAATAAGAGTAATTACCATTTATAGGAGGACATGCTGGGGTCCAGACCATTCCAAGTGCAGAGTATAAGTTCCAGCAGATAAAAGGGAGTTTGCAGAGTTCAAAACAACTGTGCAATTCCCTGGTAAAAGTCTTGACTCCCTGTCAGAGTAAGTCTTCTGAAAAGACAAGTGTCCACTCTGAGAGGAAGTATCCTCTCTCTCAAATGCCACTTTGAGCCCCTGTTTAAACTCAGATGGTCCTTGATCTCATGTTGCTCAGCTGTTGCCTTCTTAGTCAGATGGGGAAGAATATTAATTTTAGACACCAGGCTTTTCAAAGCTGACGGCTCCATTTCAGAGGTCAGGTAAGGAGAGGACAGACCGTAACAGTGGATGAAATATCACCTTCACCTTCTTGTCCCGTCAGGGTGGCAACACACTCAGGACTACAACGCTGCATTTGTCTTTGCCATCAGACGCCCCGCTCTCCTGCCCGTTTCAGACTCGGCATTTAGGGCACGCTTCCAGCCAGAGGGTTTAGGTGAGGGAACCGCACAGCCACCTTTTTTGCCCACCTTACACTTTGAACACAACCAACTACAGTGGGAGAGAGCTTCTGATGGCCAAAGCACTCTGCAAGTCCTTAAAATTATTTGCAACATCTCCAGCTGTTTACAGCACAGGGAAAGTTCAAAGGCACAGGCATGAAGGGGAGTCACAAGAACAATAATAAACTCTCCCTACAAGCGGCACTCTGCCTTCCCCTGCCTTCCATCACGGGCCAAGGAAAGAGAATCCAGTGCCGGCAAACCACCTGCCTGATCCCAACAGCAGCGGATGCCTGGATTTCCTGAAGTTGCATAAAGCCTTGATTCCCCAGAAAATCAAACTAATAATACAAGCGATCCTGCAATTCTTTAGCTTTCACCTCTTCAGAGCCTTTGCCAACCCCTCCACTCCCTAACCCAACACCAGTCTCTAGTGCCCTCTTGCTTTTCCAAAAAAAAATCCTTATTTTTAATTCAGATCAATGTATTCCATATAAAATAAAAATACGTTTTCATTTTGAGTAGCATATAAAGAATTATAGCAAGATCTTTAAAAAGCCAAACGTTAGGTATTTTTCTAGGATTAGAGAACTTTGCTCTTCAGGAAGAACACCTAAACAATATTATGTATTTGTGAAAGATAAATTATGTGACACAATTGTTATGAAAAGACTGAACTTATTTGAGGTTATCAATTTTCCTCGGAGTAATTAAACTGTGAAAAAGTACTGATTAGGTGACCAATCCCCACACCCAAAGAAAACCATGTGTATGGCCTTTGGCTAATTTGACAGTACCCTCTACCCAGACCATCCAATCAGTGGAAGCAGACTTTCTGTCCCCTCGGCTCCAGCAAACCAGCCGCAGGCTCTAATCAGCTAGAAGTCAGCAGAAACTGCTCCTTTGCATATTTCCTTAATAATTTTTTTTATATTAGAGTAGTTTAAGGTCTACAGAAAAGGTAAAAAGTGAAAGGATAGCAGAGAGTCCCCCTATGCTCTGCACCCAATTTCCCGGATTTTTAACCTCTTACATGGGTATAGTACACTTGTCACAATGAATGAATCAATGCTGATACATTATTATGAACTCAACTCCATACTTTATTCAGACAATGAGTTCTTCCCTAATGTCCCTTTTCTCTGTTGGAATCTCATCCAGGATTTCATATTCCATTTAGAAACTCTAGGATTTATGATGGATTGGATACAGGGAGTGAAGGAAAGATGGTAGGCAAGGATGACTTTCCATCTCTTTTCCTGAGCACGTGAAGGAGAGTTGACATTGACTGGGATGGAGAAGGTCATGGGAGGAGTAACTCTGGGGGAAGTCAGGCCCTCAGTGTTTGACAGGTCTATTAGACGTCCGAGTTGAACAGGCTGTGATATAGAAATCTAGGCTTCAGGGGAGAGGTCCAGGCTGGAAGTCATCACACGCAGATAAGCTTCAAGCACAATATGTATTCAATGAGCATCTGTCAATTGATTACTAGAGAGAAGGTTTTTAATTATGTCTATTTGTCCTAAAGGAAAAGTCAATTAAAAGAACCCATGCTACTTGCCTTCTAATAGTAAACGACAGAAGTGCAGTTCTGCTGTGTCACTATTTCTAGCCTCTGGCGGCACAGAGGACAAGCAGCCTGGTACAATATGGACCACCAAGAAGAACAGGTAGTGCATGCATACCCACTGTGGTCTACCCACCTAGCCTCAGCACCCTCTGTCCATACCCATGAAATCACTGGAACATCTTTAAAGATGCTCTAAGGCAGCGGTCCCCAACCTTTTTTGGCACCAGGGATGGGTTTCGTGGAAGACAATTTTTCCAGGGACCCGGGGAGTGGGGGAGGGTTCAGGCAGAAACGCGAGCGGTGGGGAGCCATGGGGAGTGGCAGATGAAGCTTCGCTCGCTCGCCCGCCACTCACCTCCTGCTGTGCGGCCCCGTTCCTAATGGGGACCCCCGCTCTAAGGCGTGGAAAAATTCACAGTGAGGCTAGAAGCAGCCCCAGCGGTACTCTTCCTGGATTGCCCTCATATTCTGGAATTGCAAACCTTTTTTAAATATACTCACCTCAGGGGCTTCCCCAGTGGCGCAGTGGTTGAGAGTCCGCCTGCCGATGCAGGGGATATGGGTTCGTGCCCCGGTCCGGGAGGATCCCACGTACCGCGGAGCAGCTGGGCCCGTGAGCCATGGCCGCTGAGCCTGCGCGTCCGGAGCCTGTGCTCCGCAACGGGAGAGGCCACAGCAGTGAGAGGCCCGCGTACCGCAAAAAAAAAAAAAAAAAAAAAAAAAACTAACCTCAGGAAAACAGCATTCCACAGAGCCATAGAAATTGTGATGCTTTTCAAGGGACATTGACCAGCAAGAGACCGTGCCGTCACAGGAGCGGGCGAGGCAGGCATTGCCAGTGCCTCTGTGTGCTGGTCGGCGTCCAAAGCAGCCTGGACAACGCTAATGGTTTCTGCGTGTGCACAGCATTCGGAATGTCTCAGAACAAGGGTTCTTCAACGTCTACACACACAAGTGGAGCAATCTTCACAAACACCAAAATGCAGGTGAAAGGCATCCCTGTATCCACATAGCTACTGAATTTTCTTCCTTTCAAAAAGCACCACTGAGTATGATTGGTGAGAGCAAAAACTGATACACTGCACTTCACCAAAATTCAAAATCTGCTCTTCAAAAGACACCATAGGAAAATGGAAAGACAAGCTACAGACTTGGAGAAAATACTGTGAAATCATTTTGATAAACGATTTTGATATTTGATAAAGGAGTCATATCCTGAAACTCTTACAAATCAACAATATGATGACAACCCAATTTTACAAATGGACAGGAGATCTGAAGGCTAGCTTACCAAGGAAGATAAATAAAAGAAGTTAATATGCACATAAAAAATGCTCCGAAATCTGTCATTAGAGAGATGAAAGTTAAAATCACAATTAAATAACATTTCACACCCGCCAGAAGAGCTATAATAAAAAGGCAGCAGAAGGGAAATGCTGGTAAGGGTGTGGAGTCACGGGAACCCTCAGCATAAAGGTCGGAGGGAGTGTAAAATGGTGCAGCTGCCTTGGGAAATAGTTCCTTAAAAAGTTATTCCCCATATGACCTAACAATTCTTCTCCCAGGTATCTTCCCAAGAGAAATGAAAACATTTGAACACACAAAGCCTCGCATGCAAATGTTCACAGCCACATTATTCACAACAGCCCCAAACTGGAAACCACCCAAGTGTCCAGCAATGGATTCAGTGAATGGAGAAAGGTAACTGATATATCCACTCAAGTGCAATACTACTCAACGATAAAAAGGAATGAAGCACTAATCCCTGCTACAAGCTGGATAAACAAAAACATTGTGCTAAGAGAAAAAAGCCAGAGACAAAGACCGTATACTGTAAAGTTCCATTTGCATGGAATGTCCAGAAAAGGCACATCTATAGACACAGGAAGTAGATTTAGGTTGCCTGAGGCTGAGAGCAGGAACAGGCATTAACTGTAAACAGAATCGTATTGGGGTGATGGAAAGGTTCAAAAACATTTTGAACAACTCATTAAGTTTCCAAACACGTAGTTGAATTGTACACTTACGATGGGTGAATTTTATGATACGTAAATTACATTTTAATAAAGTAATTAAGAAAGCAGAAAACCCAATAATATGAATAATGAAAGGTAAACTTGTTAAAAGAAGAAAGAAAAGCACCAGTGAACAGTTTATGGCCGGCTGTTCCAGGTGACCCAGGCTGGATCCAAGGAGTCATAAATCATACCCGACGTTTGCCGGGTCACCTGGGGCCAGAGAAAAGGAAGAGGAAACGGTGAGTGGGAAAGAGTTAAGACTCTCACTCTTCTCTTCTCCGGGTAGGAATACCACATAGTGTATGATTTTGTAATTAGTTGAAAATGAACAGAAATTTAAAACTAATTTCTACCTCTTACTTTCTATTTGGAGATAGGAAACTCCAAGGCAGGACAGTGACGTTACGGAACATTCAGACTCGCTTACAACCTAGCTGATATTAGACCCGTAGAATGTCCAAGTGACAGTGAGTAAGTAGCTAAATTTTGTGTAATAAAAAATGAAAATAAAATAGGAGGATTGAAAACAATTAGATAAAAATATAGCTGGGGCCATTTAAAAATGAGTCTCCTCAGAAGTACTAAACAGTGTTTTCTGTTCATTACTTCTATAATGGTTGCACAATTTGTTCATCTAATTATAGCCTTTTTTACTTTCTTGTAAAATGTAAATACACGTCACTGAGTTAATATACTGCTTAGAAACCATGTGTGATATTCAATAGGAACAAAGTACACGGTGCAATCCTATTCATAAATTCATAAATACATTTCCAAAGCTCATACGACTTTTATATAATTTTTGTTAGATATGTTTCCTTTCCTCTGAATTATTTTTTTAGAACTTAAAACCTGCAGAGAATTTGCATGAACAGTACAATGAATATCGATACACCCTGCACGTGGACTCACCAAATGTTTATGTTTTCAATATTTGCTGTCTCTCTCTTTTCTAAGTTACAGACCTTGTGAAACTTTATCCCTAAATACATTGGCATATGTCTCCTTGAGAACAAAGACAGGAGCCAACCAAAAATCACACAAGCACATTTCGTTGAGATGTCTTTTTAGTCTCTTTTTATCTATTCAAGGAGCAATAACCCAGTCTTTTTTTTTTTTTTTTAACCTTTCATGACATTGATATTTTTGAAGACTTCAGACCAATTTCTTCATAAAATATCCCTCAATTTGAATTGCCTGATTGTTTCTTCATATTTGGAACCAGGTAAACCTCTAATCATGAAAACCACATCAGTGATGGTGCGTCTTTCTGGGAATGTCTCAGTCGGTGGTACGTGATGTAGCTTGTGTCACGATTCATATAATTTGATATCCTGATTC
Organism: Aethalodelphis obliquidens; assembly: GCF_003676395.1. Taxonomy (NCBI): domain Eukaryota; kingdom Metazoa; phylum Chordata; class Mammalia; order Artiodactyla; family Delphinidae; genus Aethalodelphis; species Aethalodelphis obliquidens. The sequence continues at coordinate 1,837,521 of NW_020837978.1, forward strand.
ACGTGGTGTCTGCCAGATTTCCCCACAGTAAAGTTCCCCTTATTTCTTTTGTAATTAATAAGGAACCCATGAGATTTTTATGGGTATCCTGTTCCACAGTCTATCACTCCATGACTTTAGTATCCATTCTTGCATGAATCAGTTATTACCACAGTGATTGTTCAGTGGTGATTCTCTAATTCTATGTTTTTCTACATTTAGTAACTGGTATTATATTCTATTAAGAAGAGTTCTCCAGCCCATCCGGATCCCCGTCCCTGTTTAGTATCATTTCTAAACGTGACACACATTCCCCGTGTCAGTCATGTGGATGCTCAAACTGTCCCAGATTTGGTCAATGGGAGCCTCTGTACTTCTGACATATCACTATTGTTTGGGGGCGCACTTCCTTGCTTTCTGGCATAATGAGATGTTCAAAGCTCACCATGTAATTTTCCTGCCCTGTTTCTAGAATCTGCCATTTCTCAGAGAAGCCCTGGCTCCTCTTAGGGAAGAATGGTATTTAGAAACCAAGACCAGGGCAATGGGAGTGCTCTTTGCTGCTGGGGTGTCATTGCTTCCGGTCCTTGCAGTGGACAGAGCTGGAAATATAATTTTTTTAAATCCTGAGTTCATTCTTATAGTTTCCTAATTCCAACCCAGCACCATAGGATTCTCTCTGATCCTTCCCCCATTACACAAATGTACCTCCCTCCCATTAATTCATTAAGTCTGAAAATGTAAGAACAAAATAAAATGCCTGCTGTAAGGTAAACTTCATGCTTCTGTTGAGATTGTTCTAAACAATTGGGAAAAGTGAGAGCATTCATGCCCAAATTTAAAACATTCCATTCTACAGCATGAATCATCATTTTTTTTTCCAGTTGGAATTTGAGGAAGGGTATATTTATGTTTCCATTCTTGAGAATGCTTTTCTACCTTCTAAATTGGAAGTGAATTTTAGGAGCTAGAAGAAGCTTATGACAGGAACAAGGCATGAAATTACAGAAGTGCAAAGCCCAAGACATGCTCTTCTGACCAAATGTTGGCCTGCTTTTCCCAAGAGGGTAAGGTTCAGTAGAGAAATTTTCCATGGGGAAATGCTACAGCAGAGAGGGTAATAGTGGCTGAAGGGGAGGTGGGTGAAAACTCCGCATACTCAGGTTTGGGTTATTTCTTATTAAAGGTAAAAGTTGTATCTTTAGGTAGAAGATAAATTTGGCTATTATGTAATGGTTCATAATAGGTTTTTAGGTTTTATGCTACATATTCAAAAGTATTGATGTTTCTTGCTACAAAAGGACCATGGCAGCTGGTAAAATGGTAAAAGGGCATTGTAAGTCCCAGCTCGTATATGGGAAACACTTTCAGCATAAATGAAGCCTGGGAGGGCACAGGGTGGCACGCTCCTACACTTCTGGTTGGAATGTAAATGCCCTCATCTTTAGGGAGGGCAATTTGGCCATTCTCTTTGACCCCATTTGCATTTCTAAGACTTTTGCCCCTAAGAAATAGAATTGTAAAATATTATCTTTGAAGTAATACACGATGACATTATTTACTACATTTAAAACATTGAAATAAAGCCTAAGTCCAAGTTGATTGAATAGCTGTGGTTCTCCCATAAGAAAGAACGTTATGCTTCCATTAAGTCGTGTGCAGAAGAATATTTAACAATGTCAGAAAAAAAATGAGTGTGGTAGCTCAGGGAAGTAGTTGTTGGGGTAGGTTTACTTCTGGGTAGCCTTGCCAGGAGGCGCCGCCCCCCGGGTACCAGCTTCACGAAGGGACATCTATTAGGCCCCTCCGCTTGAGGTCAGACCCCTGGCTCAGGTAGACCCTGGGCTCATGACTGTCACCTCGCCTGCAGAGGCCACCCAAGGCCAGGCCCACGGTGCGCAGAATTAGCAAAAGCCCTCGGGGCAAAAGGAACTCTTGCACTCAGGTCCCTCTGGCCTGTTTGGATTTGGATTCCTTTGGATTTTTGCCAGGTAGTTCCTATTTTATCAGGTCTCTGATACTTAAGATTTCTAAACCATTTGCTTCAGCATTTTTACTTGTTTTCATCAGTTACCTGTGTTGATCTGAAGTTCCTAGCTGCCATTATTGGAAATGGAAACCCCTTGAATTAATTTTTTTTTAATTGAGGTGAAATTTGCTAACAGTGAAATGCACAGAGCTCGGATCTACAGTTGGATGGGTTTGGAGAAATGTGTGTTCCTAATTAACCAACATCGCAGCCAGGATGCAGAACATTTCCGTTATGCCCCCTTTCAGTCAATGCCCTTGTCTCAGCAACACCGATTTCTAACACTCCAGTTTCCTTAGACGTGCCTGTTCTTGAACTTCCTTCCAACGGACTCACCATCTGTGCTCTTTGTGTCTGGTTTCATTCACTCAACATAATACTTATGAGAATCATGTGTGGTTTTGCATGTGTCACCAGTTCATCCTCTTCTAATTTAATGTAGCATTTCACAGACCACAATCTGTTTATCTGTCACCTGCAGATTTACATTGTTTCCAGGTTTTTTTGTTTGTTTGTTTTGCTATTACAAATAAAGCTTCTATAAACATTCTTCTACAAGACTTTTTATACATATGGTCTCATATCTTTGGGGTAAATACCTAAGAATACAATTGATGGGTCATAGGGCAGGTGTATATTTAATTTTATAAGAAATCAACAAGTTTTTCAAAGAGCCCATTTTAGGCTTGCACCAGCAATGCACCGGCAATGCGTGAGCGTTCCAGCTGCTCTGCACCCTTGTTAACATTTGGTATTGACAGTCACGTGAATTTTGGTCATTCTAATGGGCAGGAAATAGGATCTTGCTGTGGTTTTTAAAATCAATCTTATTGAGATATAATTTACATAAATAAACTGCACTCATTTTAAAGGTACAGTTTGATGAGTTTTGATAAATGCATATAATGGTGTAACCATCTCCTCAATTTATACCACATTTCTATCACTAGCCAAAAACTCCCTCATGCCCTGGCCACCAATAATCCCCATCCCTTCACCCACTGATATAATTTCTACACTACAGATTAGCTTTGCCTGGTCTAGAATTTCGCATAACTGGAATCATACAACACATATACTGTTTTGTGTCTGACTTCCTTTATTCAGCACAATGTTTCTAAGATTTATCATTGCTCTGTGTGTCGGCAGTTTAATTTTTTTACCAAGTAGAATTCCACTGTATGAGTAAACCAAACTTTGTTTTTCCATTCGCTGTTGATGGGCGTTTGCAGTGTTTCCAGTCTGGGATTATTATGAATAAGCCTGCGCTAACCATTTGCATACAACCCGTTTTGTGGACACACTTTGAACATGTTTTCATCTCTCCCGGGTAAATTCTCTGGGAACAGAATTAATGGATGACATGGCAAGGGTGTGTTTCCCTTTTTAAGAAAACTGCCAAATGACTTTCCAAAATGATTTTCCCATTTTATGTTCTCACAAGCAATGCTTTGAGTTCCAACTGTGCCTTGTCTTTGCCAACATGTAATGTTGTCAGTCTTTTTATTTTCAGTCATTCCAGAGGGAGTGTAGTGGCATCTCACCGTGGTTTTAATGTGCATTTCACTGTGCCTGTTTCATGTGTTTTTCTTTCCATATATCTTCTTTTGTGAAGTATTCTTTTATACCTTTTGCCCATTTAAAAATGGAGGTGTTGGGAGGAGGAAGGGTAAGCTGGGACGAAGTGAGAGAGTGGCATGGACTAATATATACTACCAAATTTAAAATAGATAGCTAGTGGGAAGCAGCCGCATAGCACAGAGAGATCAGCTCGGTGCTTTGTGACCACCTAGAGGGGTGGGATAGGGAGGGTGGGAGACACAAGAGGGAGGGGATATGCGGATATATGTATACGTATAGCTGATTCACTTTGTTATAAAGCAGAAACAAACACACCATTGTAAAGCAATTATACTCCAATAAAGATGTTAAAAAAAAGATTAAAAATGGAGGTATTTTTTCTTCTTATTGAGTTGCAATAATTCTTTATATACTCCGGAAATGAGTCCTGTGCGGATATATGTATTACAAATATTTTCTCTCAGACTATGGCTTGTGTTTTCATTTTCCCACAGATGTCTTTTTTTTTTTAAACATCTTTATTGGAGTATAATTGCTTTACAGTGGTGTGTTAGTTTCTGCTTTATAACAAAGTGAATCAGCTACACATATGTCCCCATATCTCTTCCCTCTTGCGTCTCCCTCCCACCCTCCCTATCCCACCCCTCTAGGCGGTCACAAAGCACCGAGCTGATCTCCCTGTGCTATGCGGCTGCTTCCCACTAGCTATCTACCTTACGTTTGGTAGTGTATATATGTCCATGCCTCTCTCTCGCTTTGTCACAGCTTACCCTTCCCCCTCCCCATATCCTCAAGTCCGTTCTCTAGTAGGTCTGTGTCTTTATTCCTGTCTTACCCCTAGGTTCTTCAGAACACATTTTTTTTTTAGATTCCATATATATGTGTTAGCATACGGTATTTGTCTTTCTGACTTACTTCACTCTGTATGACAGACTCTAGGTCCATCCACCTCACTACAAATAACTCAGTTTCGTTTCTTTTTATGGCTGAGTAATATTCCATCCCCACAGATGTCTCCTGAAGAGCAGATGTTTTTAAAATTTTAATTAAGTTCAATTTATATATATATATTCATATGTATATTTTTAATGATCAGTGCTGTTTATGCCCTCACTAAGAAATCTTCACGTACCCCAAAGCCATGAAGATATTCTTCCACGTTTCCCTGTAGAAGCTTCATACTTTTAGCTTTTACATCAAGGCCTATGAGCCATCTTGAATTAGTTTTTTCCTGTGGTGTAAGGTAGAAACCAAGGTTCGCTTTTTCTCTTTCACTTATTCAGTCCGGACGGGATCACCTGTTGGACTCCACGTTAACTTTTAATACGCTTCTTCAACAACATCTCTGAGATCCTCTTTACCCTTGCCTCATTCGACTACCCAGTTGCTTAGCAGCTCCCAGTGTATCCCCGACTCATTTCTGGAAATTCCTCGAAGAGCTGCTGAAATGTGCTGCAAGCTGTTCTGTGGGCTGCAGTCCTCACGTGTGTCTGCAGGGTCCCCCTGCCCTGCCAGGCGAAGACCATGGTCAACACCCTCCTGGAAGAAGCCTGGGCGCCGGCACTGATGATGAGGCCTCGGTGCGAGCACCAGGGTCTGAGCGGGGGAGGGCAGAACTAGGGGATGTCGCCTCCCCTCCAACGCAGCGCTGCTGGGTCCTCCAGATCTAGATTCCTGCCCAGAACATCAGCTCATCTTCTGGTCTTCAGCCCTCTCCCCGTAGGGTTTCAAATTCAGTTTGATGGACAAGAAGGAAACGGATGTCACGGCTCACCCTCCACTTTCTCTTCTTCCTTCTGTGAAAAATCCATCTCTCCCCAGAGCAACCCAGTCTTTCCTCCCAGTGGCAATTCTCCACTGTTCCTAGGAGACCATCTTAGTCTCACCTCCCAAAAAGTGCCCTTTCTCTTTATGGAAGGGTTCTCTAAATATCTCCATGTCGGGAGAAAGTCTTCATCTAATCTTTCCATAACTAAAAGCCCCATTCAGGTGGTCTTTCTGGAAGAAACAGAATGCTCCTGCTCTGAACCTCAGGGGAAAGGGTGAAGCCTGCACTTGACACCTGCCAGTCACGGGTCCCGTTCAAGCACAGCCCAGTGCTCCCTACGTGTCAGGCATGGGGCCTGCACTGTCCTATAATGGAAGCTGGGCAGGAGTGGAAACAGACATGCAATGGGCAGTTATAATACTATGAGGCATCTGTCATAAGGGACAGACAAGGTGTCAAATGAGCAAAGGGACCAAACCAGCCTGGAGGGTCAGGGACAATTAACAGGACTTCTCTAAACTGAAGAGTAAGTAGTAACGCAGACGCAGCAAAGGACTGGAAAGCTCTCCAGGGTGAGAAGTGCGGGAAGAAACGACGAATATCTTTAGTGTTTTCATCATTAAGTATGATGGTGGCTGCCAGTTTGAGGAAAAACAAAACAAAAACCATCATGTTAAGGAGGTACCTTTCTCTATTTTACTAGAAGTTTTTTAAAGTCAGGGATTGAAGTAGAACTTTGGCTCTGTCACTTCACTGTTCACTTTATAAGGTAAAGAGACCTGCTTTCTCCAACAGTGTAATAATAACTAGTACTGGCCAATGAAATTCAGAAAGAAAACAAAATAATAGATAAATGTGTTGGAAAGAGGAAAAGCACTGTTCTGATACCAACTCTCCAACGCCAGCTGGGTGTCCTGCAATTTGATTCTGCTCTGACGCCCACCTACCAGAGTTAGCATCAGAACCCACGGATCAGGGCAGAGTCCTCACAGTAATGACCCATTTCAGACTCCAGCCTCAAGGCTCAGGGACCAGCACTCCTACCAACCGGCTACAAAGATGGGGGTCCCACAAGCCCCCACCTCAGGTCTGATAATTCCCTGGAAGAAATCACAGAACTCACTGAAAAAAATTTCAGTTTTTTAACAAAGGATGCACGTAACACGAGGTCTGGAGGATCCCGGACGCAGCTTCCATGCCCTCTGCATGGCGACAGGGCTCATCCCACCCCCACTGCTATATTCACCAACCAAGAAGCTCCACCAGCGTTGGTGTCCGGAGGTTTACTGGGGTTCTACTATGCAGGCACGATTGATTAAATCACCGGCCATGTGCCTGAAGGCCATCTCCAACATCCCTCCCCTCCCCAGTGATGGCTGGCCTGAAGTTCCAACCTCTAATTGTGTGCTTGGTGTTTCTGGTGAGCAGTTCCCATCCTGAAGCTCTCCGGGGACCCACCAGGAGTCGCCTCATTGGCTCTCCAGTCACTCAGGAAATTCCAAGGATTTTTGAAGCTCAGTGCCAAGAACTGATGACAAAGTTCAGATGTATTCTTTTTGTACAAAGAGTATCAATTGAAAATCACTTAAAACTAATAAAAGTTTCCCCCAAAAAAGCCAAATATGAAATAAATTATAAAAGTCAAAGCACTTCTTTTATACCAGTAAGACCAGTAATAAAATAGAACAATCCGGCAGTCTTATTACAGTAGCAAGAAAACGTATTCAATTTACTAAAGTTAATAGAAACGTGGCATAGACTGCAGGGGACACAAGGCAAAGTCAGGAAAAGAAAGGCATATGAGGTTAGGCTAGGCAAGAGGACTCCCAAAGCAGGAAGGGGAACAGACGGCCGTGGGGCTGACTTTTAGGATGGTGACTAAAGATGGCAGGGATGTGCACCATGGTGGGATTAACTGAACTCAAAATGTCCAACATACCTTGGGTATGATTACGAGGGCCAAGATGACGCCTGAGGTTCGATAACACTAGGAGGCGTATTACACGGCAGCACGCGGGACCTGCACCAGCCTGAGGCTTTCCCGGTGGCCACTGAATAGATGGCTGATCTGAGAGTTGAGCCACACGCGGCATCTGTCATCCCCATTGCGATTCTGGGGCAGAGAACAGACATGGTTACACTGCTCAAAGAGAGCGCCAAGTCCGGCTGAAGACAAGAAAGCAGTGAGGGATTAACGGAGGACACTTAAGCCGAGGGCTTACTGCTTTACATTGAACTCATTTACTGCAACCTTATAACAGAGTTTACACTTATTTGTATTTATGCTGATTTAAAAAGGAAGTTTAAACCTGGTTAGAGGCTGGCATGGTTTACTCATTTTATCTTTCTACCATCACCATCTAGTGGAGAAAACTTTGAACTTCAGGCAGGATGAGCTGGGGTTCAGGAAAACAGAGTAATAGAGGGCTTACTCTGGGCTGGGCACGGTACTAAACACCTTTACATTCATAAGATCACTTCATTCTCACAACAGATTGAGAGGGAGGCGTTACTGTTCCCCTCTTAGATTTGGAAGCTGAGTCTGGGAGGGGAAGGAGCTCGCCCAAGGTCACACCATGTCCAACTCAAGCCCAGATTCTAGGGCAAGTCCAGTGCACTTTCACCTCACAGTCTATCCAAATGGTGCGATTTTATTCATGTATGACACCATGGGAGTAAAGTACATATACGTGTATGGAGAGTTGTGTCTTTTCTTCATATGTTTCCTTTTTCTTATTTTTTCTTTTATATATTATATATACGAGTAGAACACTTGTATAAAAATGTGATTATACTACATAGCTTTGTATCTGCTAACTTTTACTCCATATTATGCAATGAATATTTTCCCATTACAGTAAAAACTTTTGAAAATATATATTAGGTTTACATTTATATGTAAATACCCAGTGTAGTCTTGAGATATATTTTTCTTTTTGAAATACATTTTAAAAGACTGGAATAGGGTGCTGAAATATTAACAATGAGAATCTCTGAGCAGATTTTCCATAATAAGTATATATCATTTCTAAAAAAAAAATAAGTTTTAAGCTTTACATTTATTAAAAGACTCAGGAAGCTTCAGAGTTGTTGCCCAGTTTGTTGTCATTATTTTAAAATATTTTGCTTGTGTTAGAGGAGACCACATGTCCATCTATTTCTATACGTAGTGCATATTTCCACACTTAGTAACACTTTCCTTCACAACTCATTTTGAGGACAGCCCTAGAACCTGATGGGCAGCAGAATACGCTGCACCAAACCGTGCCAGTTTGGCATAAGGATTATATTGAGCTAAAGGCAATTAAGCTGATACAAGAAAAGCTCGCTGCTCTCTCCCTACTTCCTAAGAGCAGGACATAAGTTTGCAAAGGTGTCCCCCCCCGCCCCCAATCTACCAGAAAGGGCAGAAGTCAATCACGGGAGAAAACTCTAGACCCTCATCAGCCCAGAGGTGGCACTGGAGGAATCTGCATAACCAACTTTACTAACTAGTTCTTGTCTCCCATCAGTTTCCCATATATTTGCCTTCCCACAATTGGCCGCCCTAGAAACTCAAGGTCCTTTTCCTTTGTCTTGTGGCTTCTCTACAAATGTTTTGTTCTTTTGATAAATCGCTACGTAAGCCCGCCCATCACCAGTTACTCCGTGTGTAGGGGCGCTGCAAATGTTAACAGTCTGTTTTTCTTTTTAATCTGTCTTTTGTCGGTTACATTCACAGGGCCCGAGCTAATAACCCTAAGACAAGGAGAGAAGATTTCTTTCCCCGCCCGCAAACCTCTTCGCAAAGTACTTGCTTTTGTGAAGTTCGGGGGCTGGATGCTCTGGGCGATAAGTAAAAGGCTATATAAAAGCTCATGATCCTACATTTCAAATTGTATGATGGCCAAACAATAAAAGACTCCACAACTCATTCTTACTTACCTTTTCTACTAATGCTACTTTTTTTTTTTTTTTTTTGCAGTACTCGGGCCTCTCACTGCTGTGGCCTCTCCCGTTGCGGAGCACAGGCTCCGGACGCGCAGGCTCAGCGGCCATGGCTCACGGGCCCAGCCGCTCCGCGGCATGTGGGATCCTCCCGGACCGGGGCACGAACCCGCGTGCCCTGCATCGGCAGGCGGACTCTCAACCACTGCGCCACCAGGGAAGCCCCTACTAATACTACTTTTGAGCCTAACATACGTAGTTGGAAAAACTATCAGAAAGTCTGATTTCAGTCCTCTCAACACTTGCCAGCAGGTTGGGACACATGCTTCACAACCAGTATCAACTGAAAAAAACACACTTCCTTTGCCCTTTCCTTTCATACTATCTTTTACCTAATTCTAGTTCTTTGTGAGGCATTCCTTTTTGTAAAATCATCTCATGTGAAGAGGCTCATTTAACCCTTAGGGGTCTGCGTTTGGGTAAGTTCCAAGGAGATGTTCTTGTGCAGATTAAACATCCCAGTTTTGTCAACTTTTAGGAAAGTCCCTTCTTTTCTAAAACTGTCTCACTTCTGTTTTCATTCCCCTTCTATTTTCTTCTTTTAAATACCAAAAATGCAGGTTTGTGTCATATCTGAAGGAGAAGTTTAGAGAAAAGCAGGAACGCGTGTCAGAGACGGTCATCCCGTCGCCCCAGGCCAGACCCCTCGCGTGACTCAACCCGACGTCGCTCGGCCCGGGGGCGACGCGCGCGGCGGAGCCTGACGCCGCCTCGAGATGCCCGGCCATTTCTAACATTTAACTACAAAACGGCCGTGAGACACCACGTGTGCGAGCGCGCGTTCCGGGTAAAAGGCCAACAATCTGGGGCGGATGGTTCCCTTTCCTTGTCTCTGGCGGCCGCAGCCGCCGCCGCCCAGGCGAACACGCCCACCCGGAGGACCTTCGTGTTCCCTTTGCTCCGTACACCCCTGCTCCCCGCCGGCGCGTCCCGCGTCTCTCCCATTTCTCCGCCCCCTGACCTCCGCCACGTGCGGAAAGCCACTCCCCTCGCGCAGCCGCGGCGCGTTTCCACGGCTCCGCCGGCGCCCCGTCCACGGAGGATAGGCCTGCGCACGCGCAACCCGCTGGCCTCTCGCGAGGCCGGCCGGAAGGGAACGCACTGCAGCCGGGAGAACGTCCGTGGACTACACTTCCCGAAAGGCCGCGCGAGCCGTTGCCCCCGGCGGCCAAGCGAACCTCCGTGGACTACATTTCCCGACAGGCCGCGCGAACCGTTGCGAGCGGCCGCGGACTACGTTACCCGTCAGGCCGCGCGGGCCGTGGCCAGCGGCTGCCGGGCGAGGGGCCGCGGACTCTGCTTCCCGGCGCGCCGCGCGAGGCGCCGGGGCTGCCGGCCGAGGGCGGGCCGACGCGGGCAGCCCGGACGTGAGGCATGAGCGGCGCCCTCCGCCGGCCCGCTCGCGTCCTGCCGCCTCCCCGAGCGAGGGTCGCGCGGCGCGGGGCCTAGCGCGGCGGCCGCCATGGAGGTGAGCGGGCCCGAGGACGACCCGTTCCTGGCGCAGCTGCACCGGGTGCAGTGCCCCGTGTGCCAGCAGACCATGCCCGCCGCGCACATCAACTCGCACCTAGACCGCTGCCTGCTGCTGCACCCGGCGGGCCACGCGGAGCCCGCGCCGCCCCGCGCCAAGCGGCGCCGGCCGTCCGAGAGCTCCGCGCTCAAGCAGCCGGCCACGCCGACGGCGGCCGAGAGCAGCGAGGGCGAGGCCGAGGAGCCGGACGACGGCGGCGAGACCGAGAGCCGAGAGAGCTACGACGCGCCGCCCACGCCCAGCGGCGCGCGGCTCATCCCCGACTTCCCGGTGGCGCGGCCCGGTAGCCCCGGCGGGAAGGGCGCGGGGCAGCGGCCGGCTGCGGCGGCGGGCAGCGCGTCCCCGCGGAGCTGGGACGAGGCGGAGGCGCCGGAGGAGGAGGAGGCGGCGGGCGACGCAGATGGCGAGGACGACGCGGGCCGCTGGGACGCGGACGCCGCCGCCACCTTCGAGGCCCCGGGGGGCCGCCCGCACGCCCGGGTCCCCGCGGCCGAGGAAGTGCGGCAGCTGCTGCAGGGGAAGCCGCTGGCCGACACGATGCGGCCCGACGCGCTGCAGGACTTCGTGGGGCAGGGCCGCGCCGTGGGGCCCGAGACGCTGCTGCGCTCGCTGCTCGAGGCCAACGAGGTGCCCTCGCTCATCCTGTGGGGGCCGCCGGGCTGCGGCAAGGTGAGCGCGTCCGCCCGCCCCGCAGCGCCCCCGGGCCGCAGGCGCGTTCTCCGGGCGTTAACAGGGTGAAGGTGTCTGAATGCGGGGGGTGCGCGGGAATCGGGGGACGCCCGTGGCGGGCCGCCCAGAGCCGTGGTCCATCCTGTTCCGGGGGCGGGTGGAGTCAGGTGTGCAGCCAGCAGCCGGGAATTGTAGAATTTCTGTTGTGCTGCTTCCGGCTCCTTGTAGCCGTTGGTTTTTTCAGCAGACGGGTGTTCGTTAAAACTTGAGACTGTGCTCGCTTAACAGGACTGACAGGAGAACTCCTTGCCCCTGCGAGCCGCCTTCATCTGCCGTTTCCATAACTGTCCTTAGGATGGCTTATCCTTTAAAGAAGCAACATCGGTGCATTTTGGTGGCCAGTGTTTTCTTAGGGGCGGGCACAAGCCCAGAGGAGGGCACTTAGGATGTTGGGGTCTAGAGAACACGTCACTGGAAAAGCGCTGGGGAGCCTGGGAAGGAGCCCTAAGGAGACAGGAGCTAGACGGAAAAAAGAGAAAGCGAGGAGGTGCTGAAATACATATTTTCCTGTCTTCAGGGAAAGGGAGGAGAGGAGCACGAGGGAGCGAAAAGCAAAGCCCAGGACGAGGCACGAAGGGGCTCAGAGCTGTGAGCGGGCCCAGAGCCCTCAGCGCACAAGGGCTTTTACGGATTTCCTCCAGTTGTTCTTTCCAGCTTCGTCTCCCACAGCTTAATCGCATCTCCGTTTATTCCAGTTCCTAGAGTGCGTCCTGCTCGTGGTGTGCCTTCTTGTTTGCACTGGAGCTTCTGAAGCCAGGAACAATCGGAGTTGACCCAGGAAGCATGGCAGCACGCGGTAGCATTCTTAGTGATTCCCTAGAGCTCTTAAGACGGTCAGAACAGCTAATCAGGTGGCGGGCGTAGAGGCAGATGGCAAGAAAAACGCCCCTGCGGAGGGGCGCTCAGAGCGCATGCCTGGCAGGAGAGCCAGTGGGCCGAACCGTTCAGAGTAGTGGTTGGTCCCCGGTCACAGCGAGGCAGATGTGGCCTGTGGCCGGGCTTGCAGAGGAGCAGCCGCAGTGCATGATGGTGCTGTGCGACTTCAGAAAACAGAACGCCCCCTTCCCACTCGTTCAGGAGCACATTTGTCCCTCGTGACACGGTCTTCCGTTTTTCTTTACCTCCGTCCTTAACTGCTATACTTCACTGCTGACAGTAATAATAAAGTTAATAACAGCGTGTGTGTGTTTATCAAGTACCCACTAAATGCCAGGCGCCGGGCGTCGCTTCCCGGGAAGCGCTGACAGGGTCGCGGTGCTGCTGTTCCGTCTCTGTCCTCAGTGGACAGTCCCACGGGGCGGGGGTCGCCCTGAGCGCCGGGGGTCATCACTGGGCTCTCAGTTCAAGGGCTGGCTCTCCTCTTCTGAGCTGCCCTGCGGAGCTTTCGGATGTGGCCCCGCCAGCCCCGTGGGTCTGCGCCTCAGCCGTCCGTGGTGCTGTGTCCTTGGCTGGGAGAGGTCACGGCTGTCGCCAGGCTCTGCCGCCTCAAGGTGGCCGCTCCTTCCGGGGGTTCCAGAGATCTTAGCGTCCCCAGGAAGGCATCAGATGGGGTTAGACACCAAGGAGAGGAGATCAGGATCGGCGAACTTTCAGCTGCTTTCCTGTTTTCTTTGTAACATTCTTTTCCACTTGGAAGCGCGCTGCGCGGTTTCCGAGCGTATCTGCTGCCGAGCGCGCCTCAGGCCGCGGGTGAACGCTGCCGCGGCAGCCTAGGTGCGCGTCCCTCCATCTCACCAGCTTCCACGCTCTGCCCTCTGTCGCAGACCACGCTGGCCCACATCATAGCTAACAACAGCAAGAAACACAGCGTGAGGTTCGTGACGTTGTCGGCGACCAGCGCCAAGACAACCGACGTGCGCGACGTCATCAAACAAGCTCAGAACGAGAAGCGCTTTTTCAAGAGGAAAACCATCCTTTTTATTGACGAGATTCATCGGTTCAATAAGTCCCAGCAGGTATGTTCACTTCTTTTTACTTTCTTGTGGTCCTTGTGAATGCTGACTTGAGTGTAAAGCCCGTGAGGTCACTGCATAAATGCTCGGGGCTGGGGGTGATGATAATTCTCCGTCCGCAGAAGCCTAGACCCTCAACCCTTCTCCTTTGCCTGTGTCCCTTCACTTTTTCTTAGCGTTTTTTTTTTTTGGTGACCAGAAAATGCTTCCTCTATCTGATAAATGAAATTGTTGGTATACTTCTGAGCTATACATATCAGAAACACCACTTTGGGTCAAGCTTCCAATTTTCGTAAGTGTTTAAACGTCAGGACTCACGGTGAGTCTAAGTTCCTAACCTAATCCTGAGCGCAGAATTAGGAAAAGGAAGGAACAGCCGACTTACCCAGGATCCTGCAGGGTGTCGACGGGGGTCAATTTCTTTTGTTTTCCTCCACGATCAGGACACGTTCCTTCCTCACGTGGAGTGTGGAACCATCACGCTGATTGGGGCGACCACGGAGAACCCCTCCTTCCAGGTCAACGCTGCTCTTCTGAGCCGCTGCCGGGTTATCGTTCTCGAGAAGCTTCCGGTGGAGGCTGTGGTGACTGTCTTGATGCGGGCGATCAACTCCCTGGGGATCCACGTCCTGGACTCCAGCCGCCCTGCCGACCCTCTGGGCCACGGCAGCAACAGCGGCTCTGAGTAAGTGACTCCGGCTCCGGCAGGGCCCTGGGGTGACACCTCCCGGAGAATCCCCGGCTGGGGCTGGAGGGGCGGGGTGGAGAAATGTCCTCCTAGGAGAGGCGGGAATGGAGGAGGGAAGTGCTGGGTTACAGACAGGCAGACAGGTGTGGCTTTGTCTCTGCAACGGGCTCCTGGCTTTTCACATGCGCATTAGAGCCCATTGCGGGCTCATCTGTAGTTCTTCCGGCTTTAACTGCTTAGCCCCTTGCTTTAGTTCTTGGGTGTTTGCTTTTGTGCTGACAGATTGGGGTCTTTTCCTAGCACACTTCTTTTTTAAGGCTTGGAAGACCGACCATGAGAAGCCTTATTGATTATTTTCTTCACAGGATAGACTTACCTTATGAATCTTTTGAAGTTTATGCTCAGATCCCAATTTCCTGTTCTTGCAGTTTTTTTTCTTTTTAAGACACTAAGAATTAGTATAAATATTACCATAAAACTCCTTAAATCTTTTTAGGATGACGTTTGAGCACTCTAGAAGTCAAACTCAGTTCCGTGAAAGTAAAGAAATTTTAGCTGAAAATGATGCCTTAAAGGCTGCCCCTTTTCTCCTGGTGATCTCCTTCTGTACTGTGAGAGCTGTGCGACGCACGGGGTGTGTATCATGGATGACTGGCTGGGTTACCTGGGGCAGAGGTTTTACCTTCTTTGTATTAGGGCGCATTCCTCAGCCGCCCCGGGGTCCCGCGTCAGCAGCCATAGCGCTGGGGGCCGATGCCCATCTGCCTGGGGCTGGCGCCTGCACCCTCACCTCCACTGCTCTGGGGCTGCTCCTCTGTGACGATTAAAGCACAAGACCGAATTTCAGGCTCGGGGCGTGGGTTTCAGCTGCCCCTCCCCGTGTGTCCGGCCTCCGCCGCTCGCTGACCCCATCAGCACCCAGGCTGCGTGGCTTTAGGGTAGAGCCGAGGCGGGACCGCCACCCACGGTGGGAGCTCCAGGAGGGGCCTCTGCGTGCGGGGCGTGCGCCGGGGTCTGCAGGGCTGCTGCCCGCTCTGTGCGTCCAGTCCAGCTTTCCTCCAAGCAGCACGTCCACTGCAGACTCGCGGAACCGAGTGATAAAGGGAAATTGAGAGGGAAACAATCCTGACTTTTGTGTGTGTGTTTTTTGTGCATGTACTGGCTGTCGTTATGTGTCTGCAACTTTCTGTGCCATGTTTGTGTGTATCTAGGGTCATTTATTTATTTTATTCACGGGATGACTGTCAGGTTATCCCCTCCCCATCACGGCCATGCCGTAGTTTAAGTGAAACGAGGACCAGAGCAGCAGGCAGGGTGCAGACGATCAGGGGTCTACTCGTTAGCAGTTCTGACAAGAAGTTAAGTTGGGAGACATCATAGGTCATTGGCTCAGGAGGCTGAGACGCAAAAAGGCCGAGTCATGTGCCCCAGATTACACAGCTTGAATGATGGAGCTGGATTTTGAAAGCGTGCTTCTAACCCAGTTGGAAGAAGGAACCTGAAGTTCAAGGAGTTACTTAGTACCTCCTTGGTACTGAGTGAAAGTGCTACTGGTGAGTATTAACATTCTAACCTTTCTCTGTGCTGCTTCGTGTCCAGGCAGACTGTATTAATTTGTAAAGGATTAGGAACCAAAGGCTTCCATGTGTAATTTAGCAGTTGTGTCTTTTGACCAGATCTGCACATCACACTTACCATGGATATAGTTTGAAAAGGCATGTGCCCGGGGTCAGGCCCTGGAGGCTGTGGAGTCAGTAAATCTGTGCTGAGATCCACACACCTGGATTTTAGGAAAGTTCTCTGTAACGTGACACACGTCGCTCTTGTCACCCTGACCGTGGAGTGTTCCTTTTCCTTAGAGAGTCACAGAGCATTGTTTTGTCATTCAGGGAGCGGGTAACTGAGCCACGTATGTGCTTCTGCATGAAATAACAGGCGTTTTTTCACTTACTTCACTCCTCCTGCAGCTTAGACATCCAGCTGTAGAATCCTCCAGGTCGCAGGAAAACAAGGTGCACAAAGATGCAGGCCTTGGAAGGAAAGGGGGAAGGATGGCGCTGGCCTTGCCGCCCGCGCCCAGGTTCCGGCTCAGACCCCATGCTGCTCTCCAGCTAGAGGACGAGGCTGTCACTTCCTTCCTCTCTGGGTCTCATTACTTTGGAATGTGATCTTTCCCAGTGCACTTAAACCATTTTTTCCCTTATTATGGCACCGTTTTTTGAATCACATTATAACGATATAGTTTATGGTCTACTGCTTATTTCTCTGTGGGATGCTGTGCAATTTCAGGCAATCTACCCAAGGTAGATTGTGCCTTCTTTAATTCTTTTATGACTTTGGAAAGTTACTTCCAAATGAAAAACATTGTAGAAGTGTACGCTTCCGTTTTACAATAGCCTTAAACTCTCGAGCCGGAGCACGATCCCCGTGATCTGTGCAGTAGTGGCTGTTTGTTGAGGGGTTTTGCCAAAGGCGGTGCACGCGTCCCTGCCTCTGTTCTCGCGTGACCCTCCTCCGTTCCCTCTCCTGAGGTCTCAAGGTGTTCTGGCGCATTTATTCCTCTTCAGAAGCTGGCTGGAGTCGGCGGGGGTTGGGACGGACTGGTGGCAGCAGGGACCTCTGGCCGTCTGGAGTCGGCGGGGGTTGGGATGGACTGGCGGCGGTAGGGACCTCTGGCCGTCCTGTGCGGCTTTCTTGGCAGCCGGTTCCCATCAGAGACTCGGCGCGTGACTGTCCCAAGTGGCACCTTGGTTAGTGGAGCCCAGGTGCTGACAGATTCATTTGTGTTTACAAAGACTCATTTTGGGCGGGGCTGAAATTGGGGTGTGGCTCACATGGAAGAGGGGCTGTGGCGCACTGGCGGCCGGGGGGGTGCCCTCCCGTCCCCTGACTCCAGACCTGATGGACAGGGTGACAGTGGAACAGTGTGGACCTTGGTTAAGAGTCTAAACAGCGAAGGAAGGATTTCCTTTTCCACTCACGTAAAACTCGTCCCCGTTTTTAAAGGCTAGCTCACAGTCTGCTAGTCGGCTTCTCTCATAGTTAGCGAGGCCCGTGCGGAGGTGTGGAAACGCGGGAGCAGCGGGAGGGCCGGGGTGTGAGGCCACCCGTCTGCCTGTTCTCTGCCCCAAAGCACTTCATGCCTCTCGGTGCATCCGGTGGACAGTCACACAGGCGGGAGGTGCGTGCACCAGAGCCCTGACCTGAAGGTGGCAGAGCAACAGGGGACTTTACCCCTTTGTTGCTGGTGTTTACATTTTTTATAATCCCATTTGGTAAACAAGTAATATTCAGAGTTCTGAGTAGCTTGCTTGTATTTCAAAATAATAATTTTTTTAGTAAGATTGTAAGCGCTATATGGTATGGCCCCAATTTTGTTTTAAAAACGAGACTGGATATTTATAGGATAGAAATTCACAAGGTGTTCAGAAGGCTCTCTCTGCCACCCGGTGTGTCCGGAGCTGCAGGTCACACCACCCAGGTCCAGCGAGGTTGACAGAGACGTGGGTGGACGGCCCATAGAGCAGATCCAGCAAATGACCTGGTAGCTGTCATTCTCTAGGTGGTACGGATAAGGGGTTTTTATGGCTTTGGTTTTTTTGTACTTTCCATGTGTCACCATGTTTAAAAATACATGTTTCACTCTGAGATTGTGGGAAGATTGAAGTTAGTCCGTTCGTTGTGCAGATGTGGAGTGCACATTCATAAAGAATGAAACATGATTTCCGTCCTCGCGGCCCGGCGGTGGCGGGGGTGGAGAGACGGCATGTCACCACCAAATGGCCCGGCTCCAGGTGACGCTCGCTCAGGGCTGCGGCTCGATCCCTTTCCTCCTGCAGATGGCCCTGCGGGCTCTTTGTTGCTAGGAAGCCTTCCAAGGAGATGGAATGCGTTGCTTTTATTAGTTCTGAAATGAGATGTTCAGGCCGTTTGGGTCTCCCTGCCCCCCCCAAACACACACAGATGCATATACACACACGTACACATACGTGTATACAGGTAGACACGTATATACACGCACACATGCATACACACATGCACACATGTATACACACACACAGATGATGTGCCGTCACTGAGCCCCGACTGCCCTCCCTCTCAGGCATACCTGGGCTGCCACACCCCCTCTGGTGTGGGCCTGTGCCACACATTCTCTTTAGTGTGGGTTGTCTAGTTTTTTCCAAATCATCAAAAATCTGCTTCAGGGCTTCCCTGGTGGCGCAGTGGTTGAGAGTCCGCCTGCCGATGCAGGGGACGTGGGTTCGTGCCCCGGTCCGGGAAGATCCCACATGCCGTGGAGCAGCTGGGCCCGTGAGCCGTGGCCGCTGAGCCTGCGCGTCCGGAGCCTGTGCTCCGCAACGGGAGAGGCCGCGACAGTGAGAGGCCCGCGTACTGCAAAAAAAAAAAAAAAAAATCTGCTTCAGGAGCGGGCCGTCAGCTTTACAAAGAGCCAGTGAGGTGGCCTTGGTGTGTGTGGTGAGTGTCAGATGAGGAAGGGAAGAGGGGGCCCTGCAGGCGGTTCGCACGGCTCTGGGGCCCAGGCAGCTGTGAGGGGTCCTGGGAGAGTCACTCACAGCGCAGCTAACCCCTGGGGTGGGAGGCGTTCCCCGGAAGGCTTGGCTTTGGTGAGGGGGCAGGGGCTCGGGGTCGTCAGGGAGTGAGGTGCAGACCGGGGTCGTTCAGGCTGTTCACCAGAGCGAGGGGGGGTGGGTGTGTGGTCAGGACCTCTGCATGGACCTCGTAGACAAGCTGGGCCCCTCTTGTGGCCACCTCCCGCTCCCCGCCTTGGCCCAGCCCAGCGGCTGCCTCGGAGCAGCTGATGAAGGCTGCGGGCGACACGGGCGAGCCGTCGCTGTGGACGGTTACGTTTGCTTTGCACGCGCAGCGGACACCTAGCCGGGAAGAGTGACCCCTCTAGGCAACATCGTGTGTGACTAGACTGGGAGTAGGAAAAGTAGTTCAGTTAGAGTCGAAAAGGAGTCGTGGTTAGACCTCCTTTACGAAGGTCCGCGTGTGCTTAGTACCCCCGTGGCAGCATATGCCCCAGGCCTAAATCCCAGAGCCCTGCTTCTGGGTCCTGCTGTGCCCAGAGGGGCTGGGGACCTGGTGGGTCGTTTGTAAAATAAGGAACACGTGTAGGCCTATGTAGTTGTCACTCAGTATCTGCGGGGGAACGGTTCCAGGGCCCCTGCCCCAGCAGATACCAAAATCCGAGGGTGGCGGATGCTCAGGTCCCTTCCGCAAGATGGCGTAGTGTTTGCATAGGGCCTGAGCACATCCATATACTTCAGATCATCTCTAGAGGACTTGTGATACCTAACGCAATGTAAGTGACACGTAGACTGTTGTAAATAGTTGTTGATATGCAGCAGATTCAAGCTGTGCCTTTTGGAACCATCTGGAATCTCCCCCTGACGTTTTCCATCCAAGGCTGTTGAATCCGTGGATGTGGAACCCACGGATGCAGAGGGCAGAGCGTCCAGTGAAATCACCTCGCGACTGCAGGGCGAGGCAGTTCTCAGTCTTGATGCCAACCCGTGTGACACCGTGGACCCGCTTTAACACAGTGGTTTGGGATCCAGGGCAGAGGCTTGAACCTCGGGTGCCTCGTTAGTGGCCTTGCAGGGACAAAAGGTCACAGAGTGCTGTGGGGTGAGCGTGTCCCCCACGTGTGACGCGCTCTCGGTGGTGTTGCAGGCCCTCCGTGTTCATAGAGGACAAGGCAGTGGACACACTGGCCCGCCTGAGCGACGGGGACGCGCGGGCCGGACTGAACGGGCTGCAGCTGGCGGTGCTGGCCAGGCTGAGCGCCAGGAAGGCGTTCGGGAAGAAGAGCGGGCAGAGCTACCCTCCCAGCCGCGTGCTGGTCACCGAGAGCGACGTGAAGGAAGGCCTCCAGCGCTCTCACATCCTGTACGACCGAGCAGGTGAGTGACCGCCCGAGCTGTGCGGCCCCCGGGCAGCTCCGTGTTGGTCATAGAGGCACCTCCCGCCCAGAGCCCCGTGTCGCAAACCTGCTTCCCGGTTCCTCGGGTGCACAGCAGGGCGGCCCTGAGAGCGGGTGAAACTGCGGGAAGTCGGGTGCGCCTCTAATTTCAGAAGCTCAGTTCAGTTAGAGTTAGCTAAGTGAGTTAGAATCCTTAATTCTTAGAGTCTTCACGCAAAATTAAGTTTACATAGAACTTGGTGCTTTCATTTCATAATAGCTTTTTAAAAAATTAAAGTTGACGTGTGTATTTATCTGTTTTCATAGAACCGTATTTACAGGTACCAAATGTGATCCCGGCTCTTTTTAAATTCCTGACCTGGCAATATTAAATGTCGTAAGCACAGCCCGTTTGTGTCTTTTTATAAAAGACGCGGGTGCTGAAGAGAGTCTCCTGCAGGGGAGGCTGTAGGGTAGACCTGGGTCTGTGTGATTCTCGGCAGTCACACGGCAGGAACCGGAGTAGCCTTCTACACCTTTGAGAGGAAGCTGATGGCTCGAGTTGTCACTGCGTGCCGTGTCTGCAGTGCTTCCAGATGCTTCTTGGTGATGGAAGCTCCTTCAGCTGTCCGGGGCGGGGCATGGGGGAAGCTTGGCAATGACTGGTTCCGGGCATGGCCTCCTGATGAGGCCACCAAGCGGGCCATGTGGCCTCTGGGAAGCGCCTCGGCCGACTGGGGGCACTCGGGACATGCTGGAGGCCTGTCATGGCCGCTCCCGTCTCCGTCCCGATGCAGCCCAGGCATCTCAGCCCCCAGCACTTTGTGCCCCGAAGTGGTATGAATGCTCAGAAAATCTGGACAGTAAGCCATTCTGGGTGTAGAGCATTGCTTCGCTTTGGCCAGGTGCAAGGATTGGCGATGTGAATGAAATGTAAAATTTCCAGAGGTAGAAATGCACCCACGTGCTGGACTCCCGTTGTTTCTGGAGGCTCTGGTCTTCCTCCTTTGTGGTTGTACTAAGGTGATACTTCATTCTGACGGGACCCGGTGGAACTGCTCTCATGTGTCATCAGACTGTCAGCTAAAAACCAGAGAGCTGCCATCTAACGTAACGGTAGCTAACGTGGAAGTTTGTCTTTTAGTTTTCAAAACCTTAGGCAGTTAGGTAACTATTAATGTTACCCCAGTTTACAGACGGCAAAGCCTGAGTTCACAAAGCAAGTGCTAAAACTCATCCTCAAATCCAAGTCTGACAGATCCTGAGGACAGGACCTTCCCCCGTGTCGGCGCTGCCTGCACGCCAGCCCGCCCCACGGTCACCAGCCTCACCCCTGCAGCACATACCTACGCACGTGCACGCACACACGCACGCGCGCTGTCAGACACATCCCAGCCGGGGGTTCCTGTTTCTCGGGGTCACGTTCCATCACGGGGAGCCACGCACAACGGGGACCCCCGTTCTCCACAGCTCTCTGCTGCCCGCCTGGGCCAGGCCTTGAGAACCTGCACATTCTAGAAGCCTTCCCCTTCGTGCCGCCCCCGCTGTCACATCCCCACCCACAGTGGGTCGGCAGACACAAATACACTTCAGAACCTAGAGAATCATCCTCTCACAGGCTTTGTTCCATAAATACGGATAATAGCGGCCTCGCCCTGGAACCTGCTCGCTGGTACTCTTGGCCTTTTTTGTAACTCTGCTGAGACAAAGACCGCCACCCCCAGGATTTTAATTATTTCTTTTCATGTCATCTAGCATATATGGGATTTGGTAGCTAGCTCCGATATTTCTGTGTCAGAGTGAAGAGATTTCCAAATGAGAACAGGTTCTCTGCCCTGCGTTGAGGTTGAGGTTCTACACAGATAGTGTGGAATTCTAGGCTATAAAGTGGTGTATGGTAAAAGCAGAAATAGAAGCTAGCGTAGAACGTCCAACTCACACACGTGCCTACAGCGCTTGCCCTGTGCCTGGCGGCCGTTATGAATACAGCCCCGTGAGCTAGCTGGTGTTGCACCCATTCTGCAGGTGAGGGACCAAGACACAGACGGGGTCAGACTTGCCCACGGTCACGTGGCCGGTGTGCTTGGCATTTAAACCCAGGCCGCCTGGCTCCAGAGCCCGTGGCCTCGACCGTGTTACCTTCATCGTGGACCTAGTAGAAGTGTGAGACCCGAGGACCTCTGCAGCGGGGGAGAATCGGGGCCGCCTCCTCGCTCACAGTCGGCGAGGCGGGCGGAGGAGAGCTGTCCTGCGTGCTCCATGTCTGCGGTGGGCCGGGCCCGCACTGCCGGGCCTCGCGCCCACATCCAGGCTCAGCGTCCCACACCGGTCACCGGGCAGCTTGAGCGCGGCTGTCCCACCTCGCTCTCCTCAGGCCTTCCTGGGCCCCGCGCTAGTTCAGGCTTCCTTGAAGTCAGCCGAGTGAGAGCAGCGCGTGGCTCGGATGGCATGTGGGCGCGGACCCCACGTCCCGCCACGGCTGAGCGGTGCTCTCTGGTGTCCAGGAGAGGAGCATTACAACTGCATTTCCGCGCTGCACAAGTCCATGCGGGGCTCGGACCCGAGCGCCTCCCTCTACTGGCTGGGGCGCATGCTGGAGGGGGGCGAGGACCCGCTGTACGTGGCCCGGCGGCTCGTGAGATTTGCCAGCGAGGACGTGGGTGAGTGACGGGGGGCCTGGGCCCAGCGGTGCTGCTGCCTTTCGGCCTGGGAATCCCTTGGCTCCGTGTGGGGCAGGTGGGGAGGGGGAGAGTCAGTGTGAGCACAGCCGCTTATTCCCGGGGGGCGGGGGGTGTGCTCGGGGTGTTTGTCTCCCAGAGTCACCATTTTCTGCTTCCTCTGCGGAATGGACCACGCAGGAGGACAGGCCCCCTCGTTTCATCTGCACTTTGCTGCGTGTCACAGATAGTGCGTTTTTTACGAAGTGAAGGTTTGTGGCATCCCTGCGTCAGGTGGGTCTGGCAGCACCCTTTTTCCCACAGCAGCTGCTCCCGTGGCGTCTCTGCCACACTTCGGTAATTCTCGTGGTATTTCACACTTCTTCACCTCCGTTATATTTTTGTCATGGAGATGTGTGACAAGTCATCTTTGATGCCGCTACTGCAGAAAGATTGGCTCACTGAAGCTTCAGATGATGGTTAGCATTTTTTTAGCAATAAAGTATTTTTAGACATAATGCCGTTGGTGACGGTAGCATGTAAACGTAACCTTTATGTGCACTGGGAAACCAAAAATTTCATGCGACGTGCTTTATTGCGGTATTCACTTTATTGCAGTGGTCTGGAACCAAACCCACAGTCTCTCTGAGGTGCCTGTGTTGAAATAAAAGAAACATTTTAAATTTGCTTTGCGGTCAGGTGTTCTGGTTCCATCAGACAGCTCCTGAGAAAGAGATGGAAGATTCTGGACACTATTTAAAGAAAACGACCAGAAAGCTCTACCTTGCTTTGGTTTAGTAAATGTTCTGCTTTTAATGTGTCCGTCCTTGTGGCTGTCTTCACGGCCTCGGCTCCTTATGTGGGTTGTACGTAGTCTCCTGTTTTTCCTACTAGCTGTAGAGTTTTTATCCATGAGGAGACAATTCTTGACGCTGCACAGTACCCACTCAGTAAATGTCTCCAGTACGCTAGTGAGATCAGATTTTGCCAAGTGGATTCTTTTGGTCAAAGTCTGCAGGCAGTGATGGGTCAGGATGGGGGTGTGCGTTACGACTTACACGTGCCTTTGTCTCTGTGTGTGTGGCAGGTCTGGCCGACCCTTCTGCATTAACACAAGCAGTCGCCGCCTACCAAGGCTGTCACTTTATAGGCATGCCCGAGTGCGAGGTAAGGGAACCCGCTCCGTTCTTTGCAGATCGGTCCCTTGCTCTCACGCTGTGTCCCTTCGTGGTCCCTCACCGTGGGTGCCTGGGACACTGAAGAAGCTGCTTGGCTTTCTCACTCGCATCTTAGAAGCTTAAGACTCTAGAGAGGGGACTTCGGGTGTCAGCAGGGTCATGTGTTCAAACTGGGGGAGTCCTGAGTGCCGAGGATGTGCCCGGGGTTTCCTGGGGACAGAAGTGTCAGAGGGGCCAAACAGGAAATCTCCGCAGGTTCACCCACAAACAGGGCTGCTTCTGCTTAGCTCTATATATTCGGGTTTCAAGAAAAATTTCATGTAATAAAATGTTCCTTCAGTTTAAAAAAAAAAGAAAAGAAAACCAGTGGTCTGGTTCAGCCTCTCGTCTCAAGCAGGAATGTCTTCTTTCTGTCCTAGGTGATCCAGACTGTGGGCAAAGCGGGGGAGTAAAAGCCTGGGGGCGGGGATGGGGCGGGGATGGGGCGGGGGGTCTTCTCAGAACTAACCAGGGGCGGCGCCTCTGTGACAGTGGTGCCCTCTCGCCCAGGTGCTCCTGGCCCAGTGCGTCGTCTATTTGGCCCGAGCCCCGAAGTCGATCGAGGTGTACAGCGCCTACAACAACGTCAAGGCCTGCCTGCGGAGCCACCAGGGGCCCCTGCCCCCCGTCCCCCTGCACCTGCGCAACGCGCCCACCAGGCTCATGAAGGATCTAGGCTACGGCCAGGGCTACAAGTACACCCCCGTGTACAGCGAGCCCGCAGACCAGGACTACCTGCCCGAAGAACTGAGGGGCGTGGATTTCTTTAAGCAGCGGCGGTGCTGACTCGGAGGCTGGGCCAGGGAGGGGAGGCCCTGGATCGCCGGTGGGTGGCCTGGCGGGCGTTACAACAGGCCGACCTTTCGTGCCAGAGGTGTAAGCGTTCCTGGAGGGGGGGAGCTTCCTTCAGCCGAACGTGTGGCGTCGAAATTGTGTTCGTTTGCACCCTGTGCGACATTATGCTCATGAAACGGTCTGGCAGCTTTGTGCAATTAATTAACGTTAGGAGGGATTATCTATTTTGTCATAGTATTTAAGTCATAATGTCATTTCAGAATTCAGTTCTGTAGGGTTTTTTTCTTTTAAAAAATGTATATTCTGGGTAGTTTCAATTGGCAAAGAAATGTAATTGTGATTTAATACTGCATAGTGTTTTGGGTATTTTTTTTATATGCAAAGGTCTTATGAGCCAATAAAACTATTTCAAAGTACTTCAGTTTTTGCCTGTTTTTCCACCTGGGATCCAAGGTGCCAGCATCTGTCACCATCACAGTTTGGTAGGTAAACGCTGTGTGAAAGAAACATTTTCATAGGTGACGTTGGAAAGTTTGGAAGTCCGTGTATCTTTCGAAAATTAACTTCTAACCATTTTGAAGGATTGTAAATGGCTTCTGAAAGGATCAGCAGCCTCCCGGCCCGGGCCTCCCCACTTCTCCAGACTCTTGAAGCCCCGTGTTTCTAAATGATATATCCGGTTTTGCCTCAGTGTTTGCTAAAGCTAAATATGCCCCCGCACGCGCACACACACACACACACACAACACACACACACACATCACACACACACACACACACACACAACACACACACACACATCACACACACACACACACACACAAACACACACACACACACACACACACAACACACACACACAACACACTAACACACATCGCACACACACACACACACACAACACACTAACACACATCGCACACACACACACACATACAGAGCTTCGTTTCCTTTGTATCTACTGCTGATGTAACCAAAAGGGGGGTCCAGCAGCTCACTGTGCAGAAGCCAATAAAGAGGCCAGGTTGGTGGAAAGGAAAGTTTGCTTTATTTTCGATGCCGGCAGCCAGGGTTGGGGGAGGGTGAACTCGTGTCCAAAGGCCGACTCCCCCCTGACAGTCAGGGGGCAAGGGCTTCTATAGGTGGAGGGAGGGGGCTACACGCAGAAACAGCACAGGCAGCTCTGACAGGCGTCTTGATATTGGCCACGCGGTGCTCTGACCGGCGTCATCTTGATGAAGTGCAGTTAGTCTTCAGTTCCAAGGTCGGTTGGTTCCCATTTCCTTGAGGCCAGTTCTCAGAATTGTGGCAGCTTGTGTCGCGGCTACAGTCTGGTCATCATGCAGTTCACTTCTTCCACCTGGTGGGGTTTCAGTATCTGCAAGATGGCTCACAGGATGTGGCTCAGAATATCATCTGTGGCCCCTGAGGAGGAACTACAGGGCCTTGACTGCGCTTAACGACTCAACTATTGTCTTGTCCTGTTTGGCCGCTTTTCTTTGTTTCTGCGTTTTCTCACTTCTCTGATTAAGCTTATTCCTTGCCTAAAGTTTTTCCACAGACAAAAGGCAAGCTGAGGACGTGGGGGGAAGGACCGTAGGGCCCTGCTCCGTTTCACTGATTCTTCTCCAACTCCTTTGACACCCAATTTCCCAAGGACACTACCATCTACTCGTCTGTCGGTGGTCTCCCCCGCGCTGTGACCCCTCCTGAGCACCTTTGCTCCATCCGTGTGTCACATCTGACCTCAGGATCCTGTGCTCTCCCTTCTGCTCCGGTGGTGCAGATCCTGCAGTCGCTTTAAGGAGCGTGGACGCCTGGAAGGCAACATGATTTTAGACCTTGAGAGTCTGGAAGTGCTCTTACTCTACCTTCAGACTCGCCTGGTGGTTTGGGAACAAGTTCTCGGTGGGCAGCGTTTGCCAGTTGCCTCCCTCCTGCCCACGTTGCTGTCGAGAAGTTTGACCTCTGCAGGCCGAGCGAGTCTCTCTCTGTTCCCGGGGTCGGAAAGTTTGCGATGATTTTCCTGGGCGTTAGGTGGAGCCTTTCAGTCTGGAAGCTCAGGTCTTTGAGTCCTGGGAAAGTTTCTTTTCTTTTCATTCAGTGAACACTGAGTGCCTGCCTCACACTGGGCTCTCGTTGGGAACATAAGTGAACAAACAACAGCAACAGACGACAATCCTGTGCTCGTGAAACAGCGTGGAAAAGAGCATTTCAGTATGGCAGCGGGATAAGTGCTAAGGAAGAAGTGCTGCCCCGGGATGGACGAAGACAGGAGCGGGTGTGGTCCAGATGTTCGGGTGGCCAAGCAGACCTCCGCGAGAACGAGAGGGGGAGTGTGGCCGGAGGAGGGCCTGCCAGGCTGACGGAGGGGCGAGTCCACAGGCCCTGAGCGGGAAGGTGCCTGGCCGGCTCGGTGTCCGGTGAGGCCGGTCCAGCACATGAGCAGAGATAGTGGCGTCGCCGGGAGATGACGGTGTGGAGGCTTCTTGGTCGTGGGAGACTTGGCTTCTACTCAGGGTTTCTAGCAAAGGAGTGATGTGGTGGGACTTAGGTGTCGTGAGGGTCACCTGTGCTGTGGCCCGGAGAGAGGACGGAAGGGAGGAGGGGCGGCCAAGGGCCAGGCGGCGTCTGTGAAGCCTGGGCGGTGCTGGTGCGCAAGCGGTGGTGGCGGAGATGGTGCGGCTGGTCTGGTGAGGAGGGCGCTTGAAGGACGAGCCAATAAAATCTGGTGACAGGTCGTGTATGTGTGAAAGAGGAGCTGGCGGTGGCTTTCGTTTACTGAGGTCATGATAGGCACCAGCTTGGTTCTTAGCGCTTTGCAGGGACTGCTCCTTTGAATCCTCGTAATAACCCAGTAAACTACCCTTACTCACATTTTCGGGGTAAGGAGGCTAACTTGCCCTGGGTCCCCCAGCTCATGGGGGGGACCTCGGACGCAGAGGCCCGCTCTCACCTGTGGATTCTTCTCACCTCCACCCTCTCTGGTCCGTCTTTTCTGGAATAGCCGCTGGAGCTTTGCTCTTTGGACGTTGTGTATGTTTCTTTCCTCATTTCCCATCGTTTGTCTTTTTGCTCTTCTCCCTGAGTTCCTCAACTTTATTTTTCCTCTTTGCCATCATCGTGCTATAACTTTCCGAGAGCTCACTTTTTTGGTAATGTCTTTTCTTGTTGTAGCCTGTGTGTGTTTGGTGATTACTTATCTCCGTGAGGATGTCAAGTTTGTTTTTAATTTCCTCCCTGCACGTTCTCGTTGCTTCCACGGTTTTTCTGTTCGTTTTGGCCTCTGTCGCAGCACTTTTTCCTCAGATGTCCAGCAGCCCCGGATTAGGTGTGCTCGCGTTCAGCTCGAGAGCAGATTGAAAGCTCGGAGCATGGGTCGGGGACGGGGCACGGGGTGTGGCTTTGATCCTCAAGGAGCCATTTGTTGGAAACCCTGGAAGCCAGGGTCTTCAGGGCTATTCCTCTGGGGCTGGTTAGAGCCCCAGAGAACCTCTTCTGTTCTCTCTCCAAGTGGGGAAAAGTCTGCTCCCTGCGTTCTAGGTGCCACGTGGGCAGACGTCTCCCAGCGAGCAGTGTGTGTGTGTGTGTGTCCCCTTGGTCTCTGCGTGTGACGTGGGACCCAGGCCCCCAGCTCTACTGGGGTCCAGTTCAGAGATCCTCCTGGAGTGGGAGAGGATGACCAGTGCCGTTGGAGCCCTGCAGACGCCTGCCGCGTAAGCGAGGTGGGTTCTTGTCCCCGCCGGGACCTGCCCAGTGCGTTGCCAGGTGCCCGTCCTGTCCCCGGGCTCGGCACTGTGCTGCTGTGTGTCCAGCGTACGACCCCTTTACTGCACGGTGGGCAGGGGCTTGGGAGGACTTGAAGTGAGACATGGGGTCAGTCCATCGCCGTGACTAATATTCAGGATAGTTAAGGTTTGCAGCTCACAACCGTCGGGACTCAAGGCCTGGCCTCTGACCAGAGTGGGCAGGCCGTACGTAGACGGGGTGGGGTCAGGGGGGACTCAGCCTCCGCTGCACGTCCTGGCAGGAGTGGGGGGAGGGTGGGAGAAGGAGGTGAGTGCCTGACCCCGCGCCCTACCGCCTGACTCGCTGGTGCCCCCGTTGCAGAACCTGCCAGATGCTCCCTGGTAAAACAGGACGGAAAGGGTGGAGCGTGGGTCTGGAGGGACGGCGGGGCGGGCACACCTAGAAGGGACAGATCTCTGAGCCCAGACGCGTAGCGACTACATCTTAGATGAACCAAAGTTCCGCCTGATTGTGTACCTTGAGAAAACTAATAATAGGACCGGGAAAATTGTCAGATGTAAACCATTTATGAAAATCGGTAGCTTCTGGACTATAATTGTAATCAGGAAATGTACCAAGAAAAATCTGCCCTTCTCAGTAACAGCATGGAGGTAAACGTACTAGTTTCCGAGGAATAGGACCAAGGTGGAGACAGAAGCCTCGAACAGAAGCAGGCATAAGCTGTATTCCTAAACATGATTTTATTAGAAACATCATTAGTATAAACAGTATTTAAATGTGGTTTTATATTCCCACCATGCTTGGGAATATAAACACGGGCGAGGTGGTCAGTGTGTATTTAAAAGGTGGTCAGTGTGTATTTGTTGACTGACAAAATGAGTGAATAAACTGTCAGTGAGACATTTATGTCGGTGTCTGACGGGGGGGGGGGGGGGCGGGGGCGGGGCTGCCCTCGCTCGACGTGTGTGTCCACCAGGAGGCGGGCTCCACCGCGATGGCCGGTCTCAGCACAGTGGCCGCCTGGTGCCCGTGACCACACTCAGCTGACTGGTTCAGCGTTTGTAGCTGACCTCACGGGCCAATCACCAGGTTTTTAAAAAGCTTACTGTTTATCTGTACCGTCACACTTGGCAATGTGACCGTGGCCAAAAAGGTATGAGAGGAGATGCAGCCAAAACCAGAAGAAAGCACACGGAAAAAACATAATAAAAGTCAACTTTAATTTTTTTTCTCAACAGTAACCACTGCTAGCTTTTTAGTATGCGTCTCTGGGGTATCTTTTCCCACGTGTGTGAGAGAATTGGAAACAGCATCACCCGTCTCCTAGCCTGCTTGCCTTTTCTCGCCTCGCCGTGTGGCTTGTCACGTCCTGGAATTGGCCTCAGCGGGTGACTCTCAGTGGCTGCACACAGAACCCCGAGGGGCCACTTGTTCTGTGTGACGCAGAGCACGGGCTGTGACGTCGGGCTCCTAAGAACCAGGAAGATGTGGTCTGGACCTCGGGCTGCTTTCTCCAGCGCCTGGACTGCCCCGCCCTCGTCCCTTACCTGGACCCTCCCCCTGCCCTCAAGCCCACCCAGGGAAGGGTCTGATCACATACCACCAACCCCTCCCCGCCCCACCCCCCGCCCACCTAAACTCCCCACACTCTCAGTATAAAGACGGAGTCCATGCTTTAGTCCCCAAGACCGCATCTGCCCACCTGGTCTCACCCATCGGGTCCCGCCACCCGTGCAGCAGCGTTCCCACCTCGCTCCCTCCCTCCCTGCCCTCAGCCCCTGCCCCCAGGTGGTGAAGAGCCAGGGCTCAGATCTGTCTGCTTGGGTGCGAGTCCTGGCTGTGCCACTTCTCCCCTGGGTGACCTCGGTCAGGGTTGTCATCTTTGTTTTCACTCTCCTCATCTGTAGGATGGGGATCAAAATACTACCTAATCGCAGCGGGAATGACCTGCTGAGAACCATCTGCTCAAGAAGGGTGAGTTATGAGCGTTTCTCGTTCTCCTGATCTCACCTCAAACGTCACTTCCTTCGGGAGGCCTGTGACCCCTCAGGCCACGTCAGGCCCCACCCCAGTTGCACACCCACCCGATGTGCTCGCACAGCCCGTGCCCTCGTGCTCAGAGCTCAGGGAGCGCTGCTCCTCTTGCTGGATGTTGACTGCTCTCCCTCTGGACCGCGCAGGGTACGAGGCCAGCGCCCGGCCTGCAGCTCCTTTCATCTCCTTCCCTGAGGGGCCGGGCTGAGCCCAGGAGGCCAGCCCGGGGATAGGGAGGGTTGCAGTCTTCCAGGGACACTTGACGTGTGTGCTGCCTGCTGTACGTCAGGCACTGTTGGAAGGGTTTTACATTTATCATCTCAGTTTCCCAAATGACCACCTGAGCCTCGTCTGTGTTGTATCTAGAAGAGGACTTGGGACTCAGAGAGGCTGAGTGACCGTCCCGGGGCCACAGAGCGGGTTGAAACCCAGGCAGCCTGAGTGCTCAGCCGCCTTGCCCCTGGTTCTCGGACTCCTGTGCGCATCAGAGCCCAGAATGCTGGTTCAGTCTGTCTGTGGTGGGGCTGAGAATGTGTTTCTAGTAGGTTCCCCGTGAGGCCGGTGCTGCCGGTGCGTGCAGACCACACCTGGAGAGCCCCTGCGCCACCGCCATCAGTGCCCAGGAGGAAGTTTCCAGTAGCCAGTGGGCTCCCCTAGATGTGGGTACAACTGCACTGTTGCCTTTGCCCCCGCCTGCCTCCTACCTGGACACTCATTTATCCTTCCTTTCTGGTTCCAACCACTTCGGTGACTCGGGAGGACAAGTCCCTGTGTCACCTGGGCCTGCCCACCTCCCTTCTGTCGGACCCTTCAAACCGCGGCTGCTGGCTTTCCCCAGCGGGGCTGGTTTAAATCATCCACCTTGAAATGGACTCGCGCGTGTTGTGCTGGCGAGGCCCCCCCAGGCAGGGGAGGGTCGGCTGACGCCAGAGGAAACAGCACCTCTCTGCTGCTCACGGAGGCGCCACGGTGGCCAGCTGGGCCCTCGGGAAGACGGAGATTTTCAAGCAACTCGATTTCTGTGCTGCTTGCCGACTTTGATTAACTTTTCACTCCCACTGTAGAGCGCGGGTTTGTTCACTTGGCTTCTCACGGAGGAATAGGAGCCTGCGGCCCTCAGGCCCCCGCCCGCCCTGCCACTTCCTCGCTGCCACACTTCCTCCATGTCACACCGTGGAAACCAGTATTGTGAAAACAAGAAGTCTCTTCTCGGGCCGAGGGCTTGGAAAACCGCACACTTGCCCATGGGCATCGAAAGCCTGAGTCCAAGTGCGTGGAGGAAGATGCCTGGTTGCTCCCCAGGGGTTACGCCTGGGGCGCCCAGGTCCGGGCAGCCTCTGCTTCAGCAACGGCAGAGTCCCGGCTGGTAATTCGTTACTGAGGGAAGTTACATAACCGGCCACCTTCTAACTGTTCAGCCGTTTCCTGGAGCAGAAAGTATTTGAGTTGGAATCCTACCTTTCTTCCATTATCTATTTTTTGAAGTCTTGCCTCAAGCCAGCAAAAGTGTGAAGGCTTCACTGAACCATCCAGTTAGAACAGACTCTGCTCCCCCTGTGCTGACATCACGCCTGGCAGCTGGCGCTGCAGAGGTTCTGGCCTTTCGGCTTCGGATGCTAAGCCTCCTGAGGGCAGCCGTAGGAGTGACGGTGGTAATCTCACGACGCCTGGCTCCTCGGAGGTCTTCAGCAAGCGCTTGTGTACCGGACACATTTAGGAGACGTGGTTCTGTCTCAGCCGGGCAGGTGCGAACTCTCCCTGGTTCGGGGAGTGGATCATCGTGTCGGGGGCGTTCTCTCGGCCGCCTCGCTAAGCTGGGGAACGGCTGGGAGTGACCGTGTAGGATATGGTACGAATTTTCTACTTCTGCACTAAAAGCAGGACCACCCAGGTCTCTTTTGCAGTATCTTTATTGAAGCAATAAACTGATTGCAAAGCCAGTGCTTCCTTACCTCTCCATGTTCTAATGAAGTGAAATAAAAAGGATATAATGAACATGCTCAAGGTCGTAATCGTGAGACAGAGCTGGACGGCTTCTGGAATCTCAGGGTATCATTTAGTCTCTCCCAGCCTCAGGCTCCTCATTCCTCGAAGGGGGATGGGTTACAACAACCTCTAAAAACACGCGCAGTTTGAGGATGCGTGGTTTGTGTTCACATCACAAAACCACCTAAAGGAAACTCCGCATTTTGCTGGTGAGCCGTTCAATTCCAGCCTCCGTTCACGATGGGAAAACTAGATTTGAGACAAAGCCATTGTCCAGCCGGTGGCAGGTCACTTCACTCCCTTGGGCCTCAATTTTCCCAGCTTTAAAGTGAGGACAGGGGCTTCCCTGGTGGCGCAGTGGTTGGGAGTCCGCCTGCCGATGCAGGGCACGCGGGTTCGTGCCCCGGTCCGGGAGGATCCCACATGCCGCGGAGCGGCTGGGCCCGTGAGCCATGGCCGCTGAGCCTGCGCGTCCGGAGCCTGTGCTCCGCAACGGGAGAGGCCACGGCAGTGAGAGGCCCGCGTACCGAAAATAAGTAAATAAAGTGAGGATAAGAGAGGCCGCTGGGCTCTCTTTTACTTTGGAAGTTTCTTATGAAAATCAGGTGAGGTGACATAGGTACTGTCTAAAAGTGAGGGACCCTTCTTGCCATTTATATAGGAAAGGGTCAGGGATCATCGGCAAGTTTTCAGAGGCCTGACGATTGGAAGACAGATGTTTTTCATTCGCTCGCTGGACATTCACGCAGGAATGGACGGAACCCCAGCTGGTAAACCGTCCTCCGGTTCTTAGCCTCTTTCTCCCTGCAGAGCCGGCTGCTTCTTTCTCGAGGGAGGACAGCCCTGAGGGCACAGGCTGGACGGAGTTCTGCTGTTGTTTCATCTGCCCTCTTAGCAGCCACAGCCAGTCTCTCCTCGCCCGTCTGCCCACACCCCACCGCTCCTGGGATAGGACGCTGCGAGCGTGTTGAAACCGCGGAAGGCCAGAGGCCGGTTGCTACCCGGAACCTCCTCCAGCCCCTCTGCCAGGTAACCGTCACAGCCGTACGAAGGCAGAACCGGGGAGAGACCGTCCCGGCACAGAGGCTCGGAGCTCCCTGCAGCCCTTCTCCCAAGCCAGGCCTGCCCGGAGGTGGCGTCTCACCCCGGGGCAGATGGTGCATCATCTGGGATTCTGCAGACCCAGCTCTGCCTTCTACGTCAGGGCCACTCTGGTGAGCCTCCCGGCCGGCACAGCCTCCCTGGGGCCCGTGAGAAGTGCAGGAAGCAGAGAATCCAGCCCAGTGAAGCAGCATCTCTAAGGGCTGGGCCCAGGAATCTGGGTTGTAACAAGGTCTCTCGGGATTTCTGCACCCACTGCATATGGAGAAATGACATTCTAAGTTATTCGGGGACACTCTGGTGTCGTGACACTGGGTGGACACCTAGAATCCTGTGTGCTCGACCCGCCCACCCCTCCCTGTGGGAACCTCCTGCTGCCTCAACTCTAAGCGTGTGATGGCAGGGTTGCTGCGAGCGAGACTCCATCCAGTGGCCTGGTGGGCGCCTCTCCTCCAGGCCCAGCTCCTCCTGGGGCCAGAGAGAACAGGCCTGGGCGCCCCTCTGGTCGTGACGCCCAGGTGTGCCAGTGTGGAAAGCAGGGTGAGGAAATGGCTGACCCCGAGGACAGCAGCCTGGGCGCGTTCCGGGCCGCAGTGCAGGTGTTTCCTGGTCCAGCTGCGTCCCCGGACACACCCTGGCCATCTCTTCAAGGTGCCATTAGACACCCCTCTTCTTTCCTCTTAACCAGGTGAAGCTGGGTTTCAACAACCTGCAGCAAGAGTTGTGATGATGGCCAGTAGGGCTAAGGAGGGCCGGAAGCCGAGCGGCTGGGATGTGGGCAGGATGGAGGCTCGGACCTGACGCAGGGTGCGGGGGGCAGGGGGCAGGGGGCACGGCGGCTCTTGAGACCTCACACCCGTCCTTCACTGGTAACTTGGGATTTCCAGTTTCCTATTGAAAAGGCTCCTAATTTATTTTGAAATGGGGGCCGAAAAGAGGGTCTTTGTCTCCAAGAACTATACCATCTGCTGGGAACCTCTGTCTCTGTCATTTTTTGAGATGTGTCAACAGCAGCCGGGGCTGGCTGACGCACCCCTGTGGCATCGGTCCCTGTTCCCCCAGGGCCCGTCCACCCAGCCCTGCCCCGAGCCCCGACACCCCACTGCTCACCCCGAGGTGCAGAGGGCCAGTGAGGGGAGCTTGGGGGTGGACTCAGGTGCCCTAAGTGTACACTCTGCACCTTGGCCTCTTCCCCGGTGAAGCTGAGCTGAGGGGTCCCACTTAGAAGGCAGAGAGGAGTGAGAATAGTAACTCTGAAACGCCTGGCACATAGAAGGTGTTTCGTTAGAGCTCTCGAAAGACCCCCGTGTAATACCCCTTTCTACTGAAAGTACAGATTTTTCTTTCTGATCCTGGCTGTTTTCAGAAGTGGCCAGTGTTGTTTGTTTGCTGGGACCAGTCCAGGTGTGATTTTTCCTTCCACCTGGGAAGCCAGGTGTGCCAGACGTTCCTTCTTACGACTTAGTGCTGGAGATCCTTTTCCTTGTGTGGTTAAAACACATAAGTACGTAGAGCCGGGTGACAGTCTGTTTCAGCCCTAAGATCAGATCACTTGTAGATAATCAGTGCTGTCTCACAGGCATCGTAGGACAGGAAAGGAATTTCTGAGTTTTTGTTTGTTTGTTTTAAATACGTTTATTTATTTATTTTTGACTGCGTTGGGTCTTTGTTGCTGTGCGCGCGCTTTCTCTAGTTGCAGTGAGCGGGGGCTACTCTTCGTTGCAGTGCGTGGGCTTCTCACTGCGGTGGCCTCTCTTGTTGCGGAGCACAGGCTCTAGGCACACGGGCTTCAGTAGTTGTGGCTCGCGGGCTCAGTAGTTGTGGTGCACGGGCTTAGTTGCTCCGTGGCATGTGGGATCTTCCCGGACCAGGGCTCGAACCCGTGTCCCCTGCATTGGCAGGAGGATTCTTAACCACTGCGCCACCAGGGAAGTCCTTCTGAGTTATTTAATCCACTTCCTGCAGTAATCGTGCATCACCAGCTGTCACTCTGCCTGCGTGACAGAGGCTCAGCTGTGGAGGGGAAAGAACAGAGCAAAGTCAGTTATTCTGATGGATCGTTTGTTCTATCCTAACTGTCTCCATCAATACGCCTAACAAACACCATTTCCTAATTCAGTCATCCTGATAATACCGCTGCTTGAAACAAACAAAAAAACGCATTAAAATAAATAACAGTAGGTTATGGTCATGGAGGGTTTAGCCTGAGACCGGCCTCCGCCCAGTAAGTGTGTGATTCACTGAGTCAAATTCCTGCAATACCAGCTAGTTCCGTCCGAGTTTCTACAGGTGTTCCGGGTTCGCTGGAGAAAGGTCCAGAGTGGAGAAGGAAGGAGTGGGGACCAGCCTGCCCTTCAGAGACCTCGCGGCATCACGTCTCGACTTACACCCCTTGTGATCACTGGACCTGGTTACCTAGTTGTATTCACTCATTTATTCATTAAGAGATTGAACGTGTAAGTTCTGGGAATATCAAAATCAGTGAGAGAACTTCCAAGCTAAGTTAACGGCAGAGGCCAAATGTACTCGTAATTAAAATACTTCATGTAACTGGGAAAGAGTTGGCGCTTTACGTCAGAGAGTAAATCTGCTAGTAATAGGCAGGCTTGGTTCAGTGCCGTCTCCTACCATCAGAATCCATCTTTCTCTCCTTCACACTCCAGCAGGGCTCATACAGCATCTTCGGTACTATAGTACCGTTCATGGTCTGTTTTGTATTTTAGTTGTATTATTAGGATCTGAAGAAGGAACAGAAATAAGAAAGAAATGGGTCTTTGCCTTCAAGGAGCTTACAGTCTACTAGCAGCTTTAAGCCGGGGTCACAAGTGATGATTCAGAGAAGTATCTGGTAAGTGTTAAAGGAAGCCGCAGAGGTTAAGCGTGCGGGTGAGAACGTCAGTGTATCAGGAGAAGGCTCGTGAGGGAGAGGCGTATCGACAGGGGGCTTGAAGGTTGAGTGGTATTTCCACAGGTACGGGTGTAGAAACCAGCATTCTGGAACGAGGAAGGGCACAGCTCTGCTTCCACGTGGAGAAGGGTTTCTCAACCGCGTGCGGCACTGTTGACGTTTGGGGTCAGATCATTCTCTGCGAGGGGCCGTCCTGTGCACTGGAGGCCGTTCCCACCTCCCCGCTAGATGCCCCGGCACCTCCCCCGAGAAGATGTCTCCAGATGTCGCCACATGCCCCTGGGGCTGGGGGCAAGACCGCCTCGGTCAAGACCCCTGATGGAGAACATACACAGACACAGAGAGGCAGGTGTATGAGGAGGGGTGTTTACATCACTGAGGACAGATGCAGGAGAGAAGCAGCTGACGACCCTGGCTGCATTTGATTGAGATCTCAAAAAGCGACGGAGGAGGACGATGTTGCCCCCAGACTTTCATAGTCCTTGCAGACAGAGACCCACTGGGGCCCATTATTTTGTCATTTTCCCCAGAGCCCAGTGTTCTCGTGGTCTCTCTCCCATCAAGCTTGTTCTCAGACCCTCAGCCCTACAAAATGTGATGACTGATCTTCACTAGGACATCAGTGGTGCCTGAAGACAGTTACTCCTGTAGCAAGCATTTTTATTTTAAAGCACGCCTGATTCTTCAAGGCAACAGGATGTAACTTAGCCGTAGAATCTCAGGCATTAGTGAGAGGGTCTGTGGGGGCAGAGGACATGGAGCCCCCCAGGAGCAGCTGCAGATGGTCACATGTCTCCCTGGCTCAGACCGGCCCTCTTTCAGGTACAGTACATGCTCAGCGCCCTCCAAGTTTGAATGACAACTGCTTAAGAATCTGCCAACGTTTTCACCACTAGAAAAAGGAAACATGCCTTGTTGCTTTGTGTTGAAAACTCAAAGCACCACATTCCTCCTATTCCCCAGGAAAATCCAGCTCTGACCAAATTCCTTCCAGCGCGTGACCCTGAGCCCCAACGCGAACTTCACCTTCGTCTCCCCCAGAACAGCGGTGCGCTCCACCACCAGCCTCACAGGTCACATTTTAAAAGTCAGCAGGGATTTTTCCCGCAATGCTTCAAACTCAAAGTTGAGACGCAGTCATAGCAGTGAAACTCACTCAGCCTCTTAGGATGAAGCCTGGTGAATGTCACTCTGTTTCTGTGCCTGGTAATTCAGGAATGTAAAGAGACTTTATTCTGAGTAGGAGGGAGCAGAATAGGGATAGATTTGCTGAAGCTATAGAAGCCATGATAAGAGGAGATATGAAATCAACAAGAAAACGGTTGCCAGGCAACATGCTTGGTTGTCAGAGCGACAGAGCCATCTTCAATAATAACCCACAAGCGATCTTGGATAACAGCCCGTAAAGCTCTGAGCGAGAAAGCGTCGATGTCAGGAGTGGGTGACAGCAGATACTCTTCCAGAGAACGAAGGCATACGGCTCCCTCGTTCCATTCCATGAATGTGGACCATGCTGTAAACACAGGCCCCAGGGGTCTGCACGTCTGAGGAGGGTAGTGTCCCTGCTACCTGGAACGTTTTGTGGCTTTTGTTTTTCTTATGGTCGCAGCCCTGTCTGCACATTATATTTTTACTCAGCACGGTGAACTGCAGTCACAGGAAGCACCCAGTTGTCCCCAGTATCTTGCCTTGCAAGCCTGGCACAGTCTTGCTGACTTGATCACCAGCATGTGGCCAGTGGGGCCCATTCCTGAGCAGGATGGTGACCAGGCATGAAGATGGCAGGATGTTAGGGTTTGGGGGAAACTTATGGAACAGGGGCCTCATTCATCACTTTTCCAGGTGGGGGATGTGACTCCTATGATGGATGTACCATTGCCCACCTCCTCTTGCTCTCTGGGTCTGCCCTTTGAAGTAGAGCCTGGTCTCTGTGCTCTGAGTCCTCTGCAGCTGACCTCGTGCTCCTATTTTCCTCCGTAAAAGGACTCCTTGACAGCAAGGACTCTGCCGTGCTCCTTCCTGGTCCCCGGCCGCCGGCCCAGTACATTCAAACGTCGCTACACAGGAGCACTAATACCTCCGCCTGACCAGTGACCTTCAAGACAAGCAGTAAGTCGTGGTCAGCACATCCCAGCCCTGCGTTATCCCGAGTGCAGTACAGGGGCGAAGGGCTCTGCAGGCCAGACTCCAGCCTGAACCCTGGCTCTCTGCGGCCCTTGACTTGCCTGATGTCTCTGTCTCTCGGTTTTGTCGTCTGTAAAATGAGGATACCGGTTATACCCAACTCATGAGATCGTCTAGGGGATTAAGCAAGCTCATAGCCAGTTTGGAGAAGTTCCCGTCCCATGAGCACCGTGACTCTAAAGTGGGACGCTACCTTCCTCTTACAGTTTGGCCCTTGCGGGAATCACGTCAAAGCAGAATCTCCCCAGGTCACAGGCTGGAACTCGGCAGGACTGCGCCAGTGGGCAGGGTGGGTGCGTGGGGACGTGGTGGAGGAGGACAGGCCCCGTCCCTCTTCTTTGAGGTTTTCCCACGTGAAACCTTGATCGCTGGGTTGGTGGTTCTTAGCAATATAAATTAAGCCATCGTTCGGCTTTCCCTCATCGCTGGGTTGGTGGTTCTTAGCAATATAAATTAAGCCATCGGTTCGGCTTTCCCTCACTGGGATTTTCCATGTCCATGCTGATTTTGATTTACTTTTATTTCTTCTAAAAAGCAGCGCGCAAAGAGGCCTTACCAAGAGTTTTATTCGTTGTCATAACAAAACTGTGGTGGAACCGCTCAGAAAGACAGCGGTTTCCTGTGTAACTGGTCACAGCCTTGCTCAAGACGAGAGGCTTTTTCTTAACACCTAACAGAGAAGAGCCAGCTAGGGATAGAAAAGCCAAATACTTTATTTGATGAATAGATTTTTAAATTTTTATTGAAGTCTAGTTGGTTTACAACGTGTTAATGTCTGCTGTACAGCGAAGTGGCCCCGTTACACATGCAGAGGTTCTTCTCCATACTCCTCTCCGGTATGGTTTATCGCAGGATATTGAACAGCTCCCTGTGCTAGGACCTTGTTTACTGGGGGCATATGTTATCATCACATGTGCACACAAAGCCTGCAGAGCCTCATTCCTCCAGGGTGGTGCTTTCTCCACAAGGCAAGTTGTCATTCAAAACAGATTCATCACAGGCTCCACACACAATGTCCATATATCCACAAAATGTAACATTAAGGAAACTCAGAGAGTATACAGACAGAACTCCTCTAGGTCTTTAGGAAGTAGAGGAGAGGGTACCTTGCCAGGGCTGTGACACCCAGAGGGCTGGGAGAATTCTCCTTCTTGTTCTGGGTGCTGAATACGTGGGTGAGCTCATCTCGTGAAACATTTTTGAGCTGTCCTACTTACGCTGGTTGATTCCTAGCAAATGGCCTTTATCAAAATACAGACATTTTTCAAAAGCTTAATAAGCTTTCTAAAGTCAAATAAAGGTGATCCCTAGTTAGGAAAATAGGTGGTTGCAATGATTAAACAAAACAAACATTATCCAAAAGCAATGAAGAGAATGGATGGTACTGCGTGGACAGTCACCCCGTTCCAGGATTACCTGACCCCCACCCCCGGGGCGTCACTGATCACCTCCCCCTCTGACGACACTGTGCCTCTGCCTCTGTCCTCAGCTCTCATGCTTTGTGGCGCCGATTTCCTTGTGGTAATTGTCTTCCTAAGTGGATGGCCACCTCCAAGAGAATCACTCTGCCTTGCTTATCCTCTATCTTCAGCAACCAGGGCAAGGAGAGGCACACGCTGGGCTCTCATGTTCCACCTTACGAATGGTTGGGTGCGCTTTCCCTGTGGGTCCTGTGGAATCATAGGACCACGTGGATGAACCCCAAAAACATGCTAAGTGAAAAGAGTCAGACACAAGCACATATTTTATGATTCCATTTATATAAAATTCTAGAACAAACAAAAGTAATCTATAGTGACATTAAAAGATCGGTACTGCAGCTACCACTGGGGTCAGTTTACCAGAGTTATGAACTGGACATAAGCTACCCTAGAGCAGGGATCTTGTTTGGCTGGTTCATTGTGGCATCCTTAGGGCCTGGTTCGGAGCTTAGCGCGTAGCATACGCTAAGAGAACGCAAATTAAACCAGTGAATGACTTTGAAATCAGAGCAAAGAATTCATTTGAACAATCGGAAGAGGTGCCTCATGCTGTTGTTCAGGGGAAGACTGTGAATCTTGTTCCAGATTAACAGTATTTCTGGAGTTAACGTATGTTAATTTAAAAAACCCACAATGATGAAAAAATCATCAATTTTTGAAAATTAGTTCAGCAGGCAACAACAGCAAGTAGTGTAGGACATAAAATATAGTAAGAAATTAATAAGTTTAAAAGGCACGTAAGTCCTTACCTTTTAATATATTTAGGTCATATGAAAGCAATCGAAAATTTTAAGTATCTACTGTTTTGCCTTTATAGAAAACATCTGGGTTTACTTAAAAATGGGAAAATTTTTATCCAGTTTCCTAAATAGTTCAGCTAATTATCAGATTTTCACAGAAGGCTAAAATTTGCGATGCATTTATTCTTTGAAAACTGATTTTTTAAAATATTGTGCAATCATAAAACATTTACATTTCTAATTGACGGGAAACTCTTAGGTATCTGCTGAAGCAAAAGTTCTTACTACCAGAATTTATTATAACAGATTTACAAAATAAAGGAAGGGTTGTCATCAGAAGTTCCGGAAAAAACTCTTTCAGTAACTTCCTCTTGCTATGCAGGCCGGTTTTTTAAATGCTCTCTCCTGTGTGCTAGAAAATCACCTGTGTTCCATGACACTTGTGGGATTTCACACTACAAATTATCCTTTTTGGCAGAGTAACTTGACAGATTCATTCACTCCACACGCTCTGTCCACACCCTGTAGGCTGGGCTCCCGTCACACCAGCTACGGACTATTTATTCAGGTAGAAAGGATCTGGTGTCGCAATTCTGTACATGTGATTAGAACCCTGCAAGAAATGCTTTTATACTTTGTAACCTGTACATGTCTACGAGCCATCGACCTCTCCAAGGTCGAAGTACAACAGATCCTTCCTTAGTCCCGAGTGGTTTTTTAAATGACAGATTCATCCTCCAGTATATTTCTTATCCCCAACCGATGTACAGTTTTGTGCCGAGATCTCGGCTCTTGGCAGTGACCCTGGAGGGGGACAGGGTGCTGGATTTGTGCCACGGTTTTGAGAGTAAAAAGGGCATTGCTAATAGTTCCAATAGAGTCGGACACACGCTGTTTTGAGCTGGGACGAGAGGCACACATCATAAAGCAGGGCTCATGCTGAGTGAAGCTGTTTCTGGGCTCTCTGATCTGTTCTATTTCTGACCATCTTTGCACCAAAACCCGCCCTATGTTATTTATGCAGCTTTAGGTAAGTCTTGATTCGATTAAGTATGTCTGCCTTTCTGGTTCTTCTTCAAGATTGCCTTTGTTATTCTTGGCCCTTTACATTGCTGTATAAATATTAGAAGGAACTGTCACGTTTCACCAAAAGCGAAACAAAACAAAAGCTGGGGTTTTTTATTGGGCTTGCGTTGATTTTGTAGATCAGTCAACACTTTTGAAATAATGAATCATGACCATGGTATAGCTCTCCATTTATTTAAATCTTTATTTTCTCTCAATACTGTTGATAGCTTTCTGTACTATAGAGGTCCTGAACATCTTTTGTTGGTTTTATTACCAGTCACTTGAATATTTTTTGA
The DNA here is from genome assembly GCF_003676395.1 of Aethalodelphis obliquidens. NCBI lineage: Eukaryota > Metazoa > Chordata > Mammalia > Artiodactyla > Delphinidae > Aethalodelphis > Aethalodelphis obliquidens. The sequence continues at coordinate 1,879,907 of NW_020837978.1, forward strand.
CGTTTTTGTAAATGCTGTTAAAAAAATTTTTTTTTAACTGTTGATGTTACATAGAAATACAAATCAACTTTAAATTGCACTTGTAACCAGCGACATCGTACTTAACTCACTTTTAAATTCTAATAATTTAGACTTTTTATGAAAATAATAATCTAAAATAGGGAATTCCCTAGCCGTCCAGTGGTTAGGACCCTGCACTTTCACTGCCAAGGGCGCAGGTTCGATGCCTGTTTGGGGAACTAGAATCCCATAAACCACGAGGCACGGGCCAAAAAATAAATAAGTAAATAAATAAGTTTAAAAAAAAAAATACTATTTTCTTCCTTTCAAATCATTATATATTCTATTTATTTTTCTCGAGTTACTGTATCAGCGAGAATCTTCATTGAATTATTGTATAAATGGTGGCAACATACATTTTTCTCGAATTGCAGACCGATTTCTCATTTCTTTCTTTCTATTTTTGCTAGTTTCACTTTGAGGGCGTGGCGTTGGGTGCATGCAAATTTAGAATTGTTCTGTCCCCTAGTGGGCCGAACCTTTTTACCATTATGAAATGTCTGTCTTTATCTCTGGAATAAGAGAAACTACTTTGCCCAGTATTTTTAGCTGCCTCTACTTTTATGGTTGGCATTTGCATGATATTCTGTTCCATTCTTTTCCTTTCAAATCCTATTTTTATGTTATAGATATATGTCCTGCAGACACCATCTAGTGTGTTTTCAACCCTGCCTAACCATCTGTGTCTTTTAACTAGAACATTTAGTCAACTTCCATTTTTAATTATTTGGAGTTTAATATACCATCTTGCTCTTTGTCATGCCTGTTCTGTGTATCTCTTTCTCTGTTTTCTTTCCTCCTTCTGGATTGATTGTGTATTTGTTGTTATTCCTTTTTTCCTCTCTGGTTTATTTGGGAAATTATAAACCCGTCTGCTGTTCTTCTAGTGGTGACCTTAGACAGCACAACATGCATCCTTGACTTAACAAAATCTAATGTAATTGTACTTATACTTTTATTCTCTTCCCAGACTCTGCAAGGACATTTGGACTTTTACATCCATTTTCTTCCCCAACTGCTATGCTATATTTTAATTCTGTATATATTTGAAGGTCTATAGACATTATTACTGTTGTTTAATATTGTCAATATTTGTTTAAATTTACCATATTTAGTTTTTTCCTTCCTCTTTATTCTTTCCTATAACTCTGACATTCCTTCTCCATAAAGAATATACTCTAGAATTGTTTTTGAGTCTGCTGGTGGTGAAGTCTCAGTTTTTGTTTGTCTGAAAAAATCTTGAGGGATATTTTTACTGGGTGTGGAATAATTCTAGGTTGGCAGGGTTTTCTGGTGCTATTTTCCCCAACATATTAAAAGAATCATTCTGTGATCTTCTGGCTTTCATCATTTCTGTTGATACATGCGTTATCTTTCTAACCACTGCTCCTGTGATGGTACTTTGTCCTTTTCCTTTGGTTATTTTATGTTTTCTGATCATCTCTTAGTCTTTGGATTTCTGCTGTTTTCACTGGATGCATCTAGAGATGTGTTTCTCTGTAGTATCCTGCTTGGGGCTCGAGCGGGACTTGGAGAATCTGTGAATTGATGTCTTATCAGTTTGGAACCCTCATGTTGATTGTTAGCTCTTTATTCTGCCCCACGCTGTCTCTTTTTTTCTCTTTTCCTGTGGAGTGTCTTCTTACTGACTTATTGGAGTTTTTTATCTTCCCTTTTGTATTTTTCCATCCTTTCGTCTTTCTGGATTTTATTTATTTTTTCTTTCCGGAAGAAATTATGATTTCTCCTGACCATGACAATTCAGTTTCTCTCTTTTGCTATATCTAATTTGCTAATAAATCTTATCTATTTAGTTCTTCATCCATTACTGTCTATTTGAGCCCTGGAATTTCTATTTCATTTTTATTCAAAGATGGCAGTGTCTCTTTTAGGTTTCCAGTTTTCTGCTGAAATGTTTAACCTTGTCTTTTGTCATCTTGATCATAGAAAACCGTGTTGTTTTATAATTTGTGTGTGATGATTCTAATATTTGGAGCCCCCAGTACTTCTGTTTCTATTATCTGGGGGTTTTTTTTGGGGGGCGACTGTTTTTTTGCTTTTTATCTTTTTTTGCTGGTTTTAATATACATTGTCATGGCTCTTCACCCATTCAGTTATCTTTGATTGTATGCTGGGTGTTGTATAAGAAAAGCTGATTATAAAAAATAATTTGAGGTTTATGGGTAATCTTTCCCCAGAGATGATTTTTGTTTGCTTCTGCCATATGCCTCTGGGTTTTAGCAAACCAGGATGAATGTAATCCAATTCTAGGGGCTGGAATTTTCCAGGCTGTCCGACAACTTATAGCAGGGCTGCATTCCGAGACGGTTCACTCATACCTGTAGGGTGTCAAACAAAAGCACAGGAAGTATAACGGGGCCCCTGCTCCTGACAGATCCAAACTCAGCCTGCCTAGCCTAGAACATTGCCAGAATCCCTGCTTCACACCTCATTTATCTCTTTTGGATTGGGAAATGCACATGGGGCAAAAGTGATTTCCAACTGCACCCGTTTCTCCTGGATCTTGGCCCAGTAATTTGTCATGATCATGTCAACCTTCCTCCTATGGGCTGATGCTAATTTTGTTTGGTTGCTTTTTCAGTTGGTCTTAAAAGAGGTTTGAGTTACCTACTTCACCATTATGAGAAGCAGACGTTTTCCACGTAAAATATGAACTGGGGGACGTCCCTGGTGGCCCAGTGGTTTGGCCTCCGCACTCTCACGGCTGAGGGCCCAGGTTCCGTCCCTGGGTGGAGAGCCAAGATTCCATGTGCCGCATGCAGGGAGGCCAAAAAAAGAAAGAAAGAAAGAATTGGATCTAGTCTCTGCTCTTGAATTTACTAGTTTTTCTGATTTCAACAACTGACTGGTAGTCCATGGGCCTGTTCCCTCAAATACAAGAAGGAGGATTGAGCAGATGGGCTTGGAGCCCATGTAACTCGATTAACATGATTTAGTCTAAATCACTGAGTAGATTTTAGGATGAGGAGGGCTTCCCTGGTGGCGCAGTGGTTGAGAGTCCGCCTGCCGATGCAGGGGACACGGGTTCGTGCCCCGGTCTGGGAGGATCCCACATGCCGCGGAGCGGCTGGGCCCGTGAGCCGTGGCCGCTGAGCCTGCGCGTCTGGAGCCTGTGCTCCGCAACGGGAGAGGCCACAACAGTGAGAGGTCCGCGTACCCCAAACAAAACAAACAACAACAAAAAAAGCGTAGCAGAAGGCAGTGACTGTGGCTTTTCTTGTTGTCCCTGTAGCTAAAACGACCTGGGACATGGCAGGTGCTAGTAAGTATCTTAAGGAAAAAAGAAGGAAGAAATGCTTGCCAACATGAGATTTGCTGAAATTTTGTTTTGTGCTGTGGAGTCACTCCCTATCAGGACAGACGTGATCGTTGGTGAGGCCAAGAACCCCCTTTTGCAGTCTTGGCTTGTCTGAGATCAGGGAGAAACAAGAAGACGACTGAGGTCAGTCTGGTTTGCAGCATCTTAGGAAACTTTATTAACCAGCCCACCAGCTTTATGGGAGCACAGAGGTGCAGCATTTCACGCCCCCTTCCAAGGAGTGCATTAACAAAGCGTTCTATTAATCAGAGTGCAGCCTCACCCCATCTCCCACCACAGCGTTGCATAAAGCCGTACCATTACCATAAAAACCTGTACCATACTATGGACGTCAAGAGCCTTTATCAGAAAACACGGCAGAAGCCGGTTAACAATGAGATCTCTGCGCCACCTCTTTGCTTAATAGTATCTCCGACGACATTTTTCTTTTTGTCATTTCTTGGCATCTTTCATGGTGAGACACCTACTGCTTGATTCCTTGTGATCCCACACCAACTCATATCAGGAAGGAAAAGGGAGAACAGAAAAAAAGGAGGGGTTAGTTATCACCAGGTGGCTCTTTGATAGTTTGAAACCTGGAGGGCTGTAATGGGATACAAATCCTGCAGAACACAGGCTCAGAGACATTGCCAAGGCAAGTCTGTCTTCATCACGCAGACCCTTAATTGCTGCGCTCTGCGGTATTTCAATTGAATATCTGTTTTTAAGCCTCCCTTCAACAATCAGGGTATCTCTATATTACGGCTTCCAAAGGTCTATCTATAAAACAGATGACAGAGTGACCGTGTTCCCCCCGGCTCTCAGGAAAGTATAGCAACTACATAGATTTCTACGTTGTCAAGAATCTACACATCTGATTTTTTCTTTCCTTTTTTAACTTGATGCATTCAAAAGAAATCACTGGATATTTTTAGCATAAAAAAAGAAGAGGGCTTCCCTGGTGGCGCAGTGGTTGGGGGTCCGCCTGCCGATGCAGGGGACACAGGTTTGTGCCCCGGTATGGGAAGATCCTACGTACCGCAGGGCGGCTGCACCCGTGAGCCATGGCCGCTGAGCCTGCGTGTCCGGAGTCTGTGATCAGCAACGGGAGAGGCCACAACAGTGAGAGACCCGCGTACCGCAGAAAAAAAAAACAAAGAACAGATACCCATGCCAAGTTAATGGGTGTAACCAGCCAACAGG
>NW_020837978.1:1919488-1959519 GCF_003676395.1 Aethalodelphis obliquidens
GTGGGAGGTGGGTCCTACCTTGATCCCCACAGGACACAGAGTAAGGAAGCTTCTCACAGCCCCTACGGAAGGAGTGTTAGAAGCAGGAGTCATTGCCACTCGTAATGTGAGATCATACTGGGGCAAATTTCTTTTATTTATTTATTTATTTTCATTTTTACATCCCCAGCATCTGGGCCAAAGTCAACATTCAAAGTGTTCGTTAAATTAAGCTTTAAAAAAAGGAGGGATTGGGCTTCCCTGGTGGCGCAGTGGTTGAGAGTCCGCCTTCCGATGCAGGGGACACGGGTTCGTGCCCGGGTCCAGGAGGATCCCACATGCCAGGGAGCGGCTGGACCTGTGAGCCATGGCCGCTGAGCCTGCGCGTCCAGAGCCTGTGCTCCGCAACGGGAGAGGCCATATCAGTGAGAGGCCCGCGTACAGCAAAAAAAAAAAAAAAAAAGGGAGGGTTTAGCAAATATACACTACTGTATAAAAAATAGATAAATAACAATGTACTACTGTACACAGGGAACCATATTCAATGTCCTGTAGTAACCTATTATGAAAAAGAATATATATAACTGAATCACCTTGCTGTACACCAGAAACTAACACAACATTGTAAATCAGCTATAACTCAATTTAAAAAGAAAGAGGAAACTGCCTCAAGCACGAGGCAGTGTTTGGCTTCTAGGCGCATGTTACTGCACAATGGGGCGTGTCACTGCTCCGCAGATCAGTGCAGAGAGAACCGAACGGAAATGCATTTGCTGATGATTATTGCTGTAACGCTTTTTTTTTCTTTTTTGTCTCCCAGAATAATTAAAAATAGAGCGCTTTCCCTTATGTAACGATCTCACCAATTTGTGCGTGGCAGAAGTGTCCACGGAAATCGTAAGAACAACAGAAGAATTAAATCTCTCCCTGCAGCCCTTTCTGCCTCCCAGGCATGTATGTGTTATGTGGACGCCTCCGGCTCGTCTGGATCAAATATCTGGCAAAACCCTTTTATTTATTTATTTATGGCTGCGTTGGGTCTTCATTGCTGTGCACAGGCTTTCTCTAGTTGCGGGGAGCCGGGGCTACTCTTCCTTGCGGTGCGCGGGCTTCTCATTGCGGTGGCTTCTCTTGTTGCGGAGCATGGGCTCTAGCCGTGTGGGCTTCAGTAGTTGTGGCTTGCGGGCTCAGTAATTGTGGCGCACGGGCTTAGTCGCTCCGCGGCATGTGGGATCTTCCCAGAACAGGGCTCGAACCCGTGTCGCCTGCATTGGCAGGTGTATTCTTAACCAATGCGCCACCAGGGAAGCCCCCTGGCAAGACCCCTTAAAGGCCTCTAGGGGAAAGACCAGTCTTAAAACAATCTTTCTGATCCTTAAAGGGTTGATAACTTTTCTGAGAAATGAAAATCCTAAAAATCACGCTGACGAGATAGTGCATTTCCGACTGACTGTCGCAGACTGTCGTCCATACAGGACCACGCCGTAAAGAGGATGGAGACCGTGGCATGACTGGCCGCTACACCAGGGGACATAGGGACAGCCACCGTGGCCCTGTGGTCACTTTTGTTTTGTGGCTGGATTCACGGTCCTTAAAGGTGGGATTCTGTCATGTGCTTTGCCTTTGACATCCAGCGTGGAGCTCGCTTAGTGCTGGACTCCTCACTAGTCACCCCACCCTTTTCCAGGCTCCCGAAGAGGTTATTTTCGCTGAGGTTTGTGATATAATAAAAAATCATGCATTTGGTCTTTGTTCCCAGTCCCTGGCACAGAGCTCCTAAAACCAGGGTGATTGGAGGGTTGGAAGTTTCAGGTCCACCCACAGACCTCTGCGGAAGGAAAAGGGGCTGGAGACCGAGTTCCATCACATGGCCGATGATGAATCCATTATGCTCACATAAAACCCTCAACGGTGGGGTCCGGGGGACTCCAGGTTGGTGAACACATGGAGGTTCTGGGAGGGTGGTGCCCCAAGAGGTTAGGAAGCTGTGTGCCCCTCCCCCATACCTTGGCTATGCAGTTATATTCTTTGTAACAAACCAGTGATTGTACGTAGGGTGCCTTCCTGCGTTTGTCATTCTCGCCAATTATCAAATGTAGGGTGGGCTGTGGGAACGCTGAGTTTGTAGGAAGCGGGGTAGAAATACAGGCATCCTGGGCACCCCGTTAGCAGCTGGAGTCACCCCTCCGGGGGCAGTCTCGTGGGGCTGAGCCCTTTAACTTGTGAGAGCTGAGCTAACGCTGGGTAGTTAGTACAAAGTTGAGTTGAAGATTTGGACACTTGGTGTTGGAGAATTGGTTGGAGAACCAACCTGGAGGTTCTCAAGGGTCTTTACTCCTGCCTACTCATAGCATTGCTAAGTTCACAGCTGTTTTTTCTTATTAGTCGTGATCTCTTTAGGCAAGACTTACTGAGAGGAAATCAGTCATACGTCTTCTCTCCAAAAACCTGTGAGCCATTCTAAGCAAGTTCTCAGTTCCCGGTTTCCTAACGTCAGTAAGAAATGACTGGAAACCTTCACCTCTATCAACAGACAGTACCTTTCAAAGAAAGAAAAACACAGTTTGTTGTGCTGCCCTTTAGCTTCCAAGAACAGTGATGGTTCACCAAGGAAAGCTTTTTACTCAGCTCCACTGGGTCTCTTCCTGTCTTAGCAGAGATGGGTTGACTCTGTCTGGGAGAGTCCTACATTTGGGGAAAGATCACGTGACAAAAGTAGGAAGAGACCAAGCAGCAGGATTAATATTTGGTGGACTGAAACTTGCTCTCTTCATGAGTAATCAACCATGAATAAATCGACGATTAGAACATCCGATCTGAATATGTACAGAAGTGCCTTGGGCATAAGCTATCATAAAAGTGTTATGTTCACATATTTGTGTGAATCATTTGTGGTTAATGAATAAAAGGACGTTTGGAGCACTTTGTGGGCTCCCTGCTCCAGTCACGCAAGTCGACTTGTTCCTCAAGACAGAGCTACATACACAGGGTATTTGGGGGAAGTCCTACCATGTCTTTGTTCAATAAAACTGAAGTAACTAATATCTTCACTATTTTTAATAAACACAGAAAACCTCTTACTATTTTTAATAAACACAAAAAACCTATTACCTTAAAAATTTGGTTTCTCATGTTAGTTTGAAATAAATTCCAAAATGGATTAATAACAAAAAATAAAATTATAAAAACTCTAAAGAAAAATATAGGTGAATATTTATATGACCCTTTGTTTTTGCCTTTAACAACTTGTATGTTGGTGTTTCAAGCAAAACTGAAACAGAAAGATTTCCACTCTAACATCCTGTTGTGACACGAATCAGGAAAAAAATGTGGTTTCTCTTTCCCTTTTTAGCCAAAAATTAGAAAGTTGGAATGCTCAAGTGTTACAAAACCCAGAGCGTGTACTTGGCTTGTGAGATGAGAGCTCTCCAGGCAGGGCCAGCTTCGCAAGCAGATGACCTTGTGTATTTGCAAAAGACCCCGCACTCAGAAGGACCCACCCTTGATCCGGGTTCGGCTGTCCTGTCCTGAAATTCAAACCAGGGACCTCTCAATTGCATTTTGCACCAGGCCTCATAAATTATACAGCTGGTGCTGGTGGTGGGCTCTGGAGATACAATAGTTCATTGGAATCCAGTGTAGCAAATGCTTCAGCTTCAAAGAATTAAACACACAGGGGGAGCATTTAACCCTCAGGGCTTAGTGAGGGTCAGCCAGTGATGCCAGGGGCGGAGCTGGGGAGCCTGGTGGAGGGAGAGGGGGGTGGAAAGGGAAAGGGTAGAAAGTGGAAAGTGCAGAGCCCCAGAGGAAAGACAGAGCATGGGATAGTCAGGAAACTATGACTAGTTCAGTTGGGATGGAGTCAGAGCTGTCCTCAGAGGAATGGCGAAGGATGAGGAGGATAGTGGCTAAATTAGGAAGTGCCTTGTATTGCTTTGTGGGGCTGCCATAACCAAGGACCACAGGCTGGGGCATAAACAACAGAAATTTACTTCTCACAGTTCAGGTCCGGAAGTCTGAGATCCAGGTCTCAGCAGGGTTGGTTCCTCCTGAGGCCTCTCTCCTTGGCTTGCAGACAGCCGCCTTCTCACTGTGTCCTCATGTGGCCTTTCCTCTGTGCATGTGTGCCACGGTATCTCTTCCTCTTCTTATAAGGGCACCAGTCCTATCGGATTAGGGCCCCACCCCATGACCTCATTTAACCTTAATTACCTCCTTAGAGACCCTATGTCCCAATACAGTCTCATCTGAGCTCCTGGGGGTGAGGACTTTGACATATAACTTTGGGGGGAGGACAACTCAGTTCATGACACACCTTGTTAATCTTTATCCTAAAGGCAAAGGGAAACCACCCAAGCTCATCTCAAGTCTCAGGTGTTCTACCTGGGCGCACAGCAGGACCACATGTTCTAGGCTCCCCCCTGCAGTCAGGTGTGGACGTGAGGTTCAGTCTCACTGGCAGGAGCAGTGGATGTGATGCCGTTTCCACGCACCACCCTGCACGCTCCTTATTCTGCAGCGTCCTTGGAAGGTGGGTGCTGACCGTGCCAGAATCTTGGTCTCCGAACCACCACCTGAATAACTTCCATGACTTTACAGTGGGCGAGAGATAGTTTCTACTGTGGTTAGTTATAGAGACTGCGGGGTTAGGCTATAGCAGCTGGAATTACCCAGATTTACTGTGGGCAAGACCTCCCTGCCAATCAGGAGAATGGGTTGAAGAAAAGGAGGACGAGAGGGGAGGCCGCTGCAGGAGTCCGCCCGCCGAGCAAGGACGGCAGCCTGTCTGCAGCCTCAACATCTGCAGCTGGGGTGACAGAGGGGAGAAGGTGCCCTGCCTCTGGCCTGGTAGCCTTCAGGTCACTCCAGTTGGTATCTGACGAGGAACACCAGGCACCAGTGCCCGGGATGCAGACTTGATGGCGTGAACCCCACTGCTGCTCTCGTGGATCTTACGGTCCCAGAGCTGAAAACAAAAGAGGGTTGGGAACCTAGGCGATGATGTCCCCTTTGCATGAACTGACACAGAAGCGCTTGTCAGGGTGTCCAAATGGAGGAGGAAGTGGGCACCTGGAGATGTGGGAGCTCAGGAGAGAGACCTGAGCTCAACACGTCAGCTCTGGGCGGGCAGGTGGACCAGAGACGTGAAGCACGTCAGCTCGGGATGGGGCGGCTGGGAGAGGGCCAGGCCAGCCCTGTGAGCAGCAGGAGCACTGGAAGGCTGGACAGAGGATGGCGCCTGACGTGAGACCAAGCAGGAAGTGGTAGGAAGGTGCAAGGACGATCGGGAGCCCTGGGAGGAGGAAGTCCCCAACAGTAGCAAATGTTGCCCAGTTATCAGGAGCCTCTTGAATCTAGGAACAAGGAGGGCGGTGGCGACCATTTGTGCAGCTCGAGCGGGCAGTGCAAAGAGACCGTGTACACAGGTGCTCTATGGACGCCTCTTGTGGCCAGGCTGCAGTCTGCAGGGAAAGGTGGGTACCGACCTCACACTTTATCCACATTAATTCCCAGATGGATCAAAGTTTTAACTTGAAAACAAATCATTAAAATATTGGAGGAAAGGAGACTTTCTAAGCATTCACAAAACCTGGAAACTATGAGACTGATACATTTAACCACGTATGAACTTTAAAAATTTTTAACATGGTGAAAACACCATGTAAAATAAAAGACAAACTAGGGACATACTGAAAACTCATTTCCTAGACAAAAGGTGAATTTCGTTCACATATAAAATGCCCCTACTCATGCACGTAACCCTAGGGAATATATGGGTGAAGGATATGAAGTCAGTTCACAGACCAGGGAATGAGAAACGGCTCTGAAAAATAAGGAAAAAATGGAAATAAACCTTACTCATGAAAAGAGAAAGGTCAATGTTTGACTGGCATTCTTGTTAAAAATTCTCTTATAAAAACCAAGGATAAAAGGATATTTTTAAAACCATTTATGTAGATTTCATTTCAATTTCAGTACCTTGTCACTCAGTATTACACAAATGCTTGTATTCTGGAGATCTTGTTTAAATTATGTGCAGATTACAGAATTATATTTTCGTTTTTTAAATTTTAATTTAATTTTTAAAATTTATTTATTTTGGCTGCATTGGGTCTTCGTTGCTGCACACGGGCTCTCTAGTTGTGGTGAGTGGGAGCTACTCTTCATTGCGGTGCGTGGGCTTCTCATTGAGGTAGCTTCTCTTGTTGTGGAGCGTGGGCTCTAGGTGCAAGGGCTTCACTAGTTGTGGCACGTGGGCTCAGTCTTTGTGGCTCGTGGGCTCTATAGCGCAGGCTCAGTAGTTGTGGCGTACGGGCTTAGTTGCTCTGCAGCATGTGGGATCTTCCCAGACCAGGGCTCGTCCTCTGCATTGGCAGGCAGATTCTCAACCACTGCGCCACCAGGGAAGTCCCCAGAATTATATTTTCTTAGTTAAAAATTTAAATAAATGGACATATAGAGAGTAAAACAATGTAAGTTTTCCTCCTATACCCCCTACTCCAATCTGTCCCAGAGATAACCACTGTGCAGGAAAGATGTAGCCCCTTAAACTGTTTCTTATGGATTCACATATATAAATTCACATGTACACATACAGGGTTTTGTTCACAAAAATGACATCATACTATATACATTGTACTGCAAAATACATTTTTTTTTTTTTTTTGCCGTATGTGGGCCTCTCAGTGTTGTGGCCTCTCCCGTTGCGGAGCACAGGCTCCGGACGCGCAGGCTCAGCGGCCATGGCTCACGGGCCCAGCCGCTCCGCGGCATGTGGGATCTTCCCAGACCGGGGCACGAACCCGCGTCCCCTGCATCGGCAGGCGGACTCTCAACCACTGCGCCACCAGGGAAGCCCGCAAAATACATTTTTCACTTAATTTGTTTTCGTGATCTTTTTCGGGAACTGCACACACATACAGGGAAGAGCCGACTCGGACTCCATGTTGGATCTGTTTCTTTTACTTTAACCTTTGCTTCCCGTTGCTTTTGTTCACCAAAAGGATACTGTCTATACGTAATGGCCTGCCTCGGGGAACCCTGCTCCTCTGCCTGAATATTAAACCAAAGTGGTTCAAAGGACCCCTGAAACACCCCAAAGAGAGATATGAACTAATTAGGTTCACTTGGTATGTTGAATTACATGGGAAGTGTTGTCAAATAAGTCATAAATCTTCTTAGGTTATATTGTATGGCAGATGGTAGAGGTATTCTAGGGATTATATGGACTTCCTAAAATTTGATATGTCCTGGTAAAATGTTATCAGTCATAATTCTAGCTATTGTCTGAAAAGTGTTGCATGTCACAGCAGTAACCAAGTTACTTTGTCAGTTGCATTGTAACCAGATTTAAACGTGCTTCTTAAGTCTTTCGTCATTATAGACAGTTATGGTTTCACTCTGACGCCTTTGCAAAAATGTTTCCTCTTCAAGACGTTTTATAGAAGGGACCTTTGGGTAAATATAAGTTTCTGGCTTTCAGACAATAATGCTGAACTGGGTAAGAAATTGAAGAATTCTAATGGGAAAATTGATGGCTTCTTAAAGCTGTTTTTAAAAAAGGATTAGTTACATAGGACTGAGTAAACTGGTGAATATGGTTATAATTTTTATAGTTTCTATCTGAAAAATGACTGGTTTCAATCTGTTTTCCAAGTGTAAGGAGAACCTTCCCCTTAAACTAATTATAACTTAGAGGAATTTGGTAAATTATACCTTCATAAGCAGAATTGAAACATTTATCTTTTTCTCTCTACTTGGTCGATCCTGCCTGTAGCATAGGCTTGTCTCAAAGATTAAGCCATGCATGTTTAAGTACGTACGCCCAGTACAGTGAAACTGCGGACGGCACCTGTGGCGAGCGGGGAGCTACTCTTCCCCTGCCTCTGGGAATCCTGCCCCTCTGCCTGAATGTTAAACCGAAGTGCCTTTGTTCAGCGAAACATCCGGCCCCTGTCCACTTGTGAATGGCTGCAAGAAAGAAGAAATTAACACATCCCCTCCCCGAGGCTGGCCATTCCAGGAGATATTTGCAAAACGTATGGCCTTTTTACTTTACTTCCTCATCTCCTCCCCCTCTCTGTGCTATAAAAGGAACTGGCATCCAGCCCGCATAAGACGGAGACACTCATCTGCTGTCTTCTCAGTCTGCCAGCTTTCCGAATAAGGTCTTATTCCTTGCTTCAGCACCTCATCTTGCTGTTGTGCGGCGAGCTGAGCAAGCTTGTCTCAGTGACATATAGACCAATCACATTTTTTTTAAATTTCCTGCATCATATTCCATCATATAAATGAATTACATTCTTCTCCTATGGAGAAAAAAATTAAAATTGGATTAATTCCATTTCATTGTATTCCTTTCCTCTCCTACCCTTCCTCCTTCCCCCTCCCCTTCTTTCTTCCTTTCTTTTTCTTTCCTTTTTTGCTATTAAAAAATAATGTTAACTGTATACTTAGAAATGATTAAGATAATAAATTTTATATTATGTGTGTTTTTACCACAATTAAAAATAATAACTTAAAACCCCTGTAGATCTGAATTTTTTAAATAATGCTGAAGAAAAGAACCTGGAACATATCTGAGCATGTGTGCAAATGCTTCTGTACAACAGATAATCTAAAAGTGAGAGTGCTGGCCCCAAGGGAACATTCATCTGAAATTGAAAGACTTCCAAAAAGTCTTGTTAACTTCCCTCCAAAAAGCCGAATTTATACCACACTTCTTCATAGTCTGATGGGCACTGGGAATTACCAAGCTCTAAATTATAACAAAGGGCAGCACAAGGATTCTTATGGTGATTGCACACTCTGTCTCAGAATTCCTGGATAGTGCAAAAAAGACCAAGACAAAACAAAACAAAAAACAAATTCTAAAAACAGGAACCAGGAGTGTATGAGAAGGATGTGCTCCCTCTTAAGGTCATTTGCCTCTTGCATAACCACAGAGCAGAAAACCCAAGAGAATGTATTGAAAACTCTTAAATGACTAAGAGTTCACCAATTTGGCCATATATACAATAAATGCTGTGATATAATAAGAAATATGTATTGGTCTCTGCCCATCCCCCAGATCCCGACACAGAGCTCCTAAATCCCTTGGCACTTCCTGGGTGACAGGAGCATCACTTGTTCTAAGGAGGCCAATCCTGGTGGCTCCCGGATGGCTGTAGGGTGGGGCTGCTCTCCAGAAAGGTCCAACCATGATGAGATGTTTGAACTTTCAGTCCCATCCCCCAGGCTCCAGGGTGGGGAGGGGGGCTACAAATTAATAATCGATCACGCTCCATGAAAATTCCTAAGTGACGGCTTCTGAGAGCTCCCAGGACGCTGAACACGTGGAGGACCAGCCTGGTCTGTGCATCAACTGAGTTACCCGACAATAACTCTGGAATTTTACCTTCAGGGAAAAGTAGAGAATACAAAGCATGATGAATCAACCATGATAGGGCTTATTGGAACATCCTTGATGATTAGTCTAGAACCAAACATTCTTTTTTCAAATTTTCTGAGTTTGGATTGGTATACAGAGAAATCACACACGCGGGTGGTGACATCGGGACATCTGCAAAGTCAGTGATGTGAACCACTTCCCGGTCACTCAAGGAAAACTCTGCTCCAGGTGGGAGAACAAGACAAACAGGAAATGAGGGATGGGCTGGAGAGACTACGTCATCTCATGTGGTCAAATGCCCCAAAGCTACGTCCAGGGCAAACATTCCACGACTCGGCACAGGCAGCCACAACGAATGGCTCGAAGGGGAAATCACCAGCCATGGACAGCGTGAGTGCATTGATGAACTTCTGGAAGCCTCCAGAAAAGATGCTGGGTCTGGAGCCAGAGAGCGAAGAGGAAGGAGGCCACCTCAATAAACCCTGAATGCTGTTGACCTAACACATGGCAATTTTAGAATTGTACTTTTTTTTCATTTTAAAGCTCAAAAATATTTTATGGAGGAAGATCCACTTATTGTTGCTCTCCATCCAAAAAATAAGTCCAATATTAAGGTAATTAGCAAAGTGTGGTGCTGGCAGCAGGTCAAGCCAGCTCGAGAGCCTTGGGAAAATCAACAGAAATCACTCACAGGTGCACTAGCGCACGCGCGCGCACACACACACACACGCACGCACGCACGCACGCGCACACACGGCTCCTGGGAGCAGTGAAGTCCAATCCTTTCCCATCTGAAGAGGAGGACAGGGTCAGGGAGGAGGAAGGGGAGGAAACCCCAGATGAAAAACTGGTAGGTACTCTGCCTGGTCCCCACACACCACGTCTATTCTTTTGCGGTACGCGGGCCTCTCGCTGTTGTGGCCTCTCCCGTTGCGGAGCACAGGCTCCGGACGCGCAGGCTCAGCGGCCATGGTTCACGGGCCCAGCCGCTCCGCGGCATGTGGGATCTTCCCGGACCGGGGTACGAACCCGCGTCCCCCGCATCGGCAGGCGGGCTCTCAACCACTGCGCCACCATGGAAGCCCACCACGTCTCTTCTTGCAGACGTGAAGACTCCTCGTGAGATTTTCAGTTGTGACTCAGGCCATGGTCTCCCCATGTGCCAGCTGATACTTGAAAAATGTATGAGATGCCGAATTGTATCCAGACAGCCTGGAAACGGGTATAAAATGGGCTGTGAAGCAAACAACTTTCACCTACAGTGGCTGCTCAGTCTGGGGACGGCCCTCGGCTCCCTCTGGCCAAGCATTATCCAATAACCCATAACCCAGCTCAGAGCGCCTGCCCTTCCTGTTCTCCAGACCTCCGGTGACTCTTGGTCACTGGAAATGGGGCCGAGACAGTGTGCATTGTTTTGTTCTGTTTTTTTTGTTTTTGACTCAGAAACACGGATTTGGAAGCTTCCCTCATTCCTCCCACCCAAAGCCTCCAGAGTAGGCTGAGCATGACAGGGGAAACGAGTGCCTGGGAGACATCGGAGTGGAAAGGCGAGGAGGAAGGGGGGGGTCCAGGAAAGGACAGTCGGGGTGACGGGGTACAGCCAGCGAGAACGGGGAGGCTGTGTCTGTGAAGCGGGGAGGTCGGCGGTGTTCGCGCTGGTGGGCAGGTCGTCTGAAACTGGGGGCACATCTGAAACTGAACGAGGCACGGCCATCGTCCCCCAGCCCACATTTCTCCGGCCCACCTTGGAAATGAGACCCTCTCTCACCCAACCAGTGGCCTCAGGCCCCCTTCATCCATCACACGCGTCACCACCAAGCCTTGCCTGCTGCCTCCGCGCCGCCGGTTGAGAGCCTCAGGACAGAACGGGTCCCCCACCTCTCCCCACATACACTCTGCGCAGAGGAAGGCGTCGTCCTGGCCCTCCACGCAGCTCTTAACCCGCCCACGGCCCCTGGGATCAGCGCAAAGAGCACTTGCCCTAAACGACCCAGCCTCCTGCCCCGGCCTCTGGAACCCCTGCAGCCCCTCCAAGCCACGTGTGAGCCTCCGAAAGCACTGTTTGCCCGACTCCGGTTAAGGGCGTTCACCCTTCCCTCTCCACGCAAGCATCACGGCCTCAGGCGGCGTCTGAGTCCCCACCCTGCGCGACTCTCCCAGACCCTGCGCCCCGGACGCGCGCCCCGGCCCGAGCCGCACAGCCAGCGCTCCGGTAAACAGGCCGCCCCGCCCGCTCTGCGGGAGGGGCCCCCACGCGCGCGCGGGCCCACCTGCCTCCTCTGCTCCGCGGGACCCCGACCGCCCGAGGCGCAGACCCCGCCGCTGCAGCGCCCAGTGCCGCCCACCGCCCAGGACTTCCCGGCTCCGCGGGCGGGGCGGGGCGCGGACGGGAACTGGCGCCGCGGGCGGCCGTGCCCCGCCCACCCCGCCCCGCGCCCCGCCCCGCCCCGCCCAGCCCGCCCCGCGCCCCGCCCAGCCCCGTCCAGCCCCGCACCGCCGGGACGCACGGTTCCGCCGGGACCCCGACCGCTGGGACGGGGGCGGGGACAGGGACGGCGGCAGAGGCAGGCGAGGTTCTGAAAGGGAAAGCGCGGCTGCCGGTGGCTCTGTGTCCAGTGAGAAGGGACACCAGGGGCGCGTGCAGAGGGGCGAAGAGGACCCGGACCCCTGGGTTCTTACACTTGCATGAAGCGGACACAGGTGCAGAGGCGCGCTTCTGCTGTAGGTGCGGAGGGCCTGGGGCTCTTTGTAGCGGGGCCGATTCAGCCAGGACGGAGGACTCCTGTCCTCCAGGGCCCGCCGCTCATCAGCGGACCCGAGCCCACTTACAGAGGCCAGCGTCCCTGGGGTCCGAGCCCTTGCCCACCGCCGGGCTTGGGCTGTGGGGCTGGCTTGTAAGCCGAGTGGCAGAACAGATACGGAGTCAGAGGGGCTCGGCCGGGGCCTCCGAGGGGGGCAGGCTTCCAGCGGGTCTCAGTGGTTCAGGGTCATCAGGGCCCACACTCCTCCCATGCCTCCTGTGTCAGCCTCACCCCAGGCCGGCGGCCAGAGGCCCCAGCCACCAGAAGCATGTTGACAGGATGATATCTTTCTTTCTTTCTTTTTTTCTGTTAAAAGTGAAATTTATTACAATACAGTAAGTACAAGTGTTATTTTAAAAGCTGGTGAAAATTATCAAGTGTCTATATAATTTTTCTAATATAAATATTGGAAATAACAACTTGAACAGTTCTATACGTATGTAGTACATTGAAAACATAAAATCATGCACAAGGCTAAAATATCGCTTTGCATATTATCCTTTTAGGTATCACTCCTGTCTTCTGATTCCAGCATCATTCCAGAATATGAAGGGGTTACAAACTTCAGGGTTTCAGTGTTTTGAATGTATGTCAGTTATCACACATTAACAATGCTTTAAGATCATTGCTTATGTTCTAATCACGTGGTTCTAGTTCCCGCCTTTCCCTTTCTCCATCTCCATAAGGTCTTGGACAAAAAGTTGAGCTAGAAAACCTGTGATTACAGGACCCAGCATGACATGAATTCCCAATGATTCATTTAAAAGTGGCATAAAGTGTTATATATTTTAAAAGTCCTACAGGACATGAAAGACAATAAATACATCACATGTAAATAAGATTAAGCAGCTCATGCTCTGCTTACTTACTTGGCTCCGTGTCTCTACAGAAAGGAGAAGCCGAGCTGTGAAGAAGATGGGGCAAATCAGAACTGCTGGGAGTGTGTGTGTTTTGGGGGGGCTGGTGAGCAGCATAGGGAAGGAACTGGGGAGAAATGTCAGATTATGAAAGGAAATGAAACAGCATTACTCATCCATTCTTCCCCATCCTGCTAGAGCAGGGGCCGGTTCCAGCCCAGCCCCCCTCCCATGCCTCCCAGTGGGGGACCCGTCCCCCCAGCACTGTAAAGGCAGCCACTGCCTTTCAGACAATATGAAGCCGTAGCTGTTCCCTGCTGAGAACACTTCGCAAATTTGAGGAACAGCCCATAAAGTATAGGTGTGGACATTTCACAAATTCCAAGGACAGTCTGAAGCCGGCCTCAATGTGAGGGGCAGGGGAAACAGTTTTTCCAAGCAGCTAACGCCCGGAGAGGCTCAGGGCTTCAACCAAGGGGAAGACAATGCTGCTTCCTTCCTGACAGCGCTTCCCAGACTTTGATGTGCCTGTGATTCACCTGGCGTCTCATCAAAGTGTATTAGATTGAGGGTGAGGCCCAGACCCTGCATTTGTCATAAGCTCCTACGGACCACTGAGGCGCTCCAAGGACGCCCCAAAACGGCGGGCACAGCCTGGGAAGGGAGCTTTCCCAGGGTATGTGGGGAGGGCAGGACCACTCAGGGGTGCCCCAGATGCTGCAAGACAGACACAACCTTTTCAGCCACACCCGTCACACCTCTGACGCCTCGGCTGCTCCCAGCAGCTGCGGGATGCTCAGCACGAACGTTCAAAAGCACTGAGCACACACTTTTTTGGCCATTTCAATTGCTGCACTCATTGGATCCCTGATTTCAATTAAGGCAAGGTCGGCAGAGGGGAAGGTGTGTGGATAGCAAGGGTACCTCTTTCTGGAGAAGAGAACCTGCCGCAGAGCGAAATGCTGCTGGTTTCGCGGCACCTGATGGAGGGAGGGAAGCCGAGCACCAGGTGCTGAGCGCTGCCTCCCTCGCTGGCCTCCACTGAGCGCTGTGCTCAACCTTGGGTGACGCTCCCTAGTGAACATTCCAGGAAAGTCGGCCTTGGCCTTCTCAAACACACCAGTCATTCTTGAACTGCAGAGGAAAGACTCCAAGGCACAGCTCTCCTCCAGCTTTAATCTGGGAAGGAAAACTTGAACTTTAGGTGAGCCTACACACGCACGTATTACCCTCACCCCACTCCTCATGCCCGTGCCCCAGAGCGCTTAGGCACTGAGTTCTGGTTCAAGAAAATCCACAGACTTCTTTTGCTTTGTATAAATACACCAAGACTCTGCCCCAATTCTGGAGTTTTCCCTGCCCTATGGACACAGGAGTAAAACAGCTAGGAAACACCCGAGACAAGCAGAGATTTTAAAAAGAACGATTTGCCCTAAACTCATTTTAAATGTTTTTTAATTTCAAGTATTCTCATAGCCAATTGCTGTATTTATATTCGTGTCATACGCATTACTGTGAGTCAGAGGATGGTCTGATAGAGGACAGACGAAGGTCTCTGACTGAGGAAGAGAAGGGCCTCGGGGATCCCCGGAACAGGAAGGACGGGGTGCAGCTTCTGCCATCCCTGTTTGCCCACACACACCAACTAACAGCCTGCCCGCGAGTTAGCGTCCAGCCGTCTGAGCCCTGCCTTGTTCTACGCGTCCACGAGGAAGGAAGAAAGGAGAGAGGGGGCTTCTTCTTGCATTTCGAGGCTCCTTCCCTGCCACTGTGCTCTCCCCCGTTCCCTCCTTGAGGCACCCCCCTCCCCTGCCCCCCAGACCTCCCAGGCCATTCCCAGAGGACCTTCCTTCTGGGCGTCTCCTGCCACCTGGAGTCCAGGTGAGCGCTTCTCCCAGTGACAACTGCTTGGACACTAGCTCTAGTCCCAGCCTCTCCTAAACAGCAGATCTCATCCGTGCTCCCATAAGGGAAGTGCCTCTGATCCCAGGAGGAGGGTCAGGGAAATCGGCAGGCCCGCTGCAGCGTCCTGTGCAGCGATGAGCTGGACCTGGCTCCTGCAGGCGAGCTGTTAAACATGTGGTAACCTCAAGTCAGCCGCGGTGAGCTCATTTACACCCGGAACCAGCAAACATGAATCGGGCATCCTCCCCGGCCCACACCCCTACCTGCTCCGGTTTTGCAGAGCCAATTTGCCCTGGAGCCTGCAGCCCCTCCTGCAAGCTTCCTCTCTCCTTCTCAGCTCTCTGCCTTTTCTCTCCTCTAACACAGATGCGGGCAGCCTCTGTGCGCCAAGACCCGAGGAACCTTCCCTCCCATACAGATACTATCCCCAGGGATAGAAGATGGATTTAACCAAGGACAAAAAGACAGAACTCTCAATATGAAAACGCTTTTCGTTTCTTCTCCCTCTCCTCCCAATAAAAGATACATAGGGGATGTGAAGTCCTTTCAGCGATAGATTAACAGTGGAGAGATTTTGAAATGCTATTTATTTTTCCCGTCAAAATCTTCCCCGTCTTATTATTTTAAGAAAGTACGATTGTATCTGAAAAGTATTTCCCTATCCGGTTGAATGTTAAGGATCCTGCCAGATAAGGGAAAAACAAGGCCCCCCCAAAGGAAGCATTTTTCGGGAATTTTCCAGCACCGTCCAGAAGGGAGGAGGTTTACGTGTTTCTCAAAGTACCTGTTTCATGATCTGACAGGCCCAAGAGAGATAACAATTGTGTTGCTGGCCTGAAAATCTGGCAAGCACCCACAAACAGGCCTCGGTAACTGGGTCACAGCAGCAGCCGCCAGGAGACCACAGCCAAGGTCAGTCCCTCTTTCCCTTGTAATGTCCAGTGAGGCT
The DNA here is from genome assembly GCF_003676395.1 of Aethalodelphis obliquidens. Classification (NCBI taxonomy): domain Eukaryota; kingdom Metazoa; phylum Chordata; class Mammalia; order Artiodactyla; family Delphinidae; genus Aethalodelphis; species Aethalodelphis obliquidens. Next base: position 1,935,371 of record NW_020837978.1, read on the forward strand.
GACACGTCGCACTGGCAGCCTTTCCTGTGTCCTTTACAGGTACTGTTAGCAAATCACAGCTCCGCAGGCACTCAGACAGGATTTCTCAGCAGCCTACGAAGCACACACACTGACTCTGGCCCTATTCTGCAAAGGTTTCCGTAACGTTGAAGACCTCTTTGCCCCTCTTAACATGTTTCTTCCAGGAGTGCTTCCCCAAGTCGGGCTGCGTCCTGTCATAATGAAGACTCGTTAACTCAGCGAGCAGAGGAGTCTCAGCCCCTCCCACGTGCCGGGCGCTGGCTGGGTCCCAGCTGAGGATGTGACCTGTGACCTGAGGTGGCTCACAGTCTGATGAGACACACGCTCAGAGGTACTTTCTAGATGTTATGAGAAAACAGATGGTGGCAGCCACACCCAAATACCCCCCATGAAAATCCCCATCAGACGCTTAACTCCAGAGGGACTTTCTGGAGAATCTTCTGTCTTCCGCACGAGATGACCAGCCTGAGGACAGCCTAACTCGCCTTGACTCGTTTTTGTGTCCACAGCATCAACCACAGTGTCCGAAAGGTATTTGTTAAATGACTGAGAGGACTCGGGGGGGGTGTGGTCATCAAATAACGCTGTAGCTCTTCAGTCGGAAAGAGAGCTCTTCCCGGTAACTGAAGAGCACAGGGAGCAAGGAAGCTCCTCTGCGAACGGCCTGGAGGTTTCGGGGGGATGCCTCTCAGGGAGGGGCTTGGGGAGACACAGGGGCAGGGAAGGAGCCTCGACATGTAAGTTGGGCCAAATCAGGAAGGGTACCCGACACACTGAAATCGAGAGAGAAGCGCCCGCGATTCCTTGGTTTCCGATGTAAAGTGCGTGGCGGTCAGCTCCCGTCCTCTGCGCATCTCGTGCTTTCAAATCGTTTAGCTTCCGTAGAGGAAACAGGAGGTGGAGGGAAGGAGGAGCCATGTGACCAAGAAGGTGGCAGGAGGCTCCCTGCGTCCCAATATTCCCCAACGTTGAAAGAAAGATCAGGCTGGTGTTCAAAAATGAACATCAATTAACCAGGAGATTCCTGGAATCACCAGCGCTTGTCCAGGAAGACCCAGCCAACCAAAGGGCCCAGCATCACCCCAGTGAGATCAAGCCCAGAGCAGGTGACCTCCACGGGATGGTACCAAGAGCCGTGATGAAGGGTGTGTCTGAGTCCCGCAGAGGAATGCTTGGCAGTGCTGACCAGGCAGAGGGCCGGGAGCCCCCGTCGGCTCGCTGATCTCACAGCAGTACCACCCTGTGTATTCCACGGCCAAAATGTGCTGACTTCAAGTATTGCCTTATGGAGGGGTTTCTCTAGACTAAGGAATTTCATAGAAGCTATGCAGACTTAAAGCTTCAGTTTCATGAAGAGATTTTTATTTAGAAAGACTATTCTGTCAGAGTGTGGATTCATGAGACACAGGAGAGGACCAGACTGGACCTGCAGAGACCAGTTAAGAAGCAGTTAAAATGGTAGTGGAGAAGGTACAGTTAGACTCTGAATCCAGGCAGTAGCAGTGCAGCTCAGAAGGGGGCACATTTACGACATCTTGGTGGGGAACCTGCCCAACAACTGAGGTAAGATTGGGGGGGATCCAGGGTGGTCCTTGTACAGCACGGTGGGTGACAGGGAGTCAAGGGGGGAGATGCAGGTTTGGGTGCAGGAGGATGGACATATTGGGATTGATACCAGGGAGACAGAAACAATAAAAAAAAAAGAGAGAGAAGACATAGTTGAGAAACAATATTAAAATTCAAAATTGTAGTTGCAGATGTGTATCTCTAAGTACATGTTTAAGGCAGTAGAGTATTACTTCATTCTCTTCTCTTCCTTTGTTTTCCTTTTCAGGAATGTGTGAACACTACTTCCCGACAGCAACTCCACATACTTGCTTCACAGAGCCAGTCAGCAGTTCTAAGAAAACGCTGCGTGTTGCGTTTGTTAACTTCATTGAGAAATGATGGGGACCTTGGTGACCGTCTCCACCTTTGTTAACAGAAAATACCACCACCGGCTTTGAGCATCGCCCGCTAATCCCCCAAAGAGCAACCTCCAAACAGATCTCCGTGCTGAAGACTTGGTGGGTTCCTACGTGAAAAGGGGGTTGATTTAATTGTCCAGCTCAGCCTTTCTCAACAGCAGCACTATTGATATTTGGGGTCAGATGACCCTTCCTTGAAGGGGCTGCCCTGTGCACTGTAGGACAGAGGAAGGAGACAGATGGGCCCCAAGCTAGGCATTTACCACTGGCCTCCCGTTTACATTTCATGGGGCAGGAAAAAGTGGGCTTCAGGCCAGACACAACTAGCCATCTGTTTGCATTTCCTGAGACAGGAGATAGATGGGCTCCAGCTTAGACATTTACAATCAGCCTCCTGTTTGCTCTCCAAAATGGAAGTAACAACAGAAACAGGGTAAGTAGCCAGGCTCTGTCTCCTGTGGACGCCTGAAGATAGCAGTCGTGGCAGGAGCAGAGAGGGGCTAACCCTTGTTTGAGTAATAGATCAACAGGTCACATAATTCCCATCCTTGGGGCAAGGGAGACACTGCACATGCGCAGAAAGGCTCCTTGGGGGTCAAAAAGGAGGGGGCACCACCCCAGAATAGGTGATGCTAAGGCCGTCCCATAGGCCTCTGGGCTGAAATCCCATCTTGGAAAAAAGTTGGGCACACATGCTGGGGAGGGTCCCAGGGCAGGGCAGGTGTGGAAAAAGAAACCAGGTAATTGGCCAAAGGTGAACAGAGACCCAGAAGGACCGCCCTATATGAATGACTTCACCGCCTCTTTACTGGGGTCCTCGTCGCTAGGGGGGACGCCCACACCCTTCCTCTCCCTGTGTGCATCTCTGCCCTGCTTCTGTCTTAACTAAACAAACTGTTTCTCTGTGTGCTCTCCCACCTGTTGTTGTGCTATGTCTTTAATAATAAACTCTGTACCTGTTTTTGCAGTTTTTGCCTCCGTGAGAAATGCCTTTTTCACTTGGGCAAGAGCCAGGGGGTCTGGTGGCTGGGATTCCTGGTTTCCATCCAGGCTCCCCAGGTTCAATTCCTGGGCAGGGAATCAAGGTCTCGCTTCATGCCGCCACTCGCTGCTGCCTCTGCAAGACCAGGCCGGTTAGCATCCGCCCACTAGATACCAGTTGCACTTCCCTGAATTATGACAACCAAAAATGACTCCGGAGATTGCCACTTGCCTTCAAGGGGGGAGAGTGGCCCCCAGCTGAGACCCAGTGTAGCAGACTTATTCAGGCCAGGAGAGCTTGATAGCAGGAGACAGAGAGAGAGAGAGAGAGAAAACAAGCCTTTGGGATTGAATCTACCACGGCCCAGGGAGTACAGGAGAGAGCATGAATAAAAATGAAAATGTTTCACCAGCAATTTTACAGAAGTTCTCCAGACCCGACTGTGAGTACGTGTCAAGTCAGAGCGAGAATTTACGTTGTTCCTGGATCCCACCCTCCCTGATCCCACACCAGCCCAGAGACTATGTGCTCCAGCGAGCTGGAAGGAAGCCCGACTGGGATCCACGGATGCAATTCAGGGGAGAGTGCACCCCCCCATATTATTGTTATTATTAATTATATTCCATATTAATTATATATATCATATCGATCATATATTAATTATATTAACGTTGTACAGATGGCAATGTTCCAGGACACTTTCACCAGATCGTCAAAGAAACCTGAAACAGGAAGACGCTAAGGACCACTTCCCTAAAGTAGGATCCACTACTTCCTTTGTCCATAAGGTCACATAACCCTTCAGAGCAATGAGATGTATTCCCCCTAAATAATTCCAGAAGACGTAAGGTCCCGTTTGTGTTGTGTTCTTCTTTCACTATTGCACAATCACACACAAAAAATGACCCAGTTTTCAAAAAGTTCACTTGGACAGCTGCATTTCAGTTTTAAGCACACTTTTAGCCAAAGTTTAAAATAAAACAAGGTTGAAATCCTTGGCCTTTTTGTGAAACAGAATTGTACTCTTACCTTCCTTATCAGAGATGTAATTTTGCTATATAATACATTGAGGTTCTGGTCCAGAGAAAGTAACTTGTGACTTGATTTCTCCCGTGACACTGGGAAATGCCCTGTCCTCCACAGCTCAGTTTTCCACCCAAGGCTGCCCTTTCTTCATCACCACGGTGCCCCTCCTGCCACCTGCAGGCCCCACTGGCTTTCATGAGCTGGTGTGAAAGTGTGAAAAGATCAGCCCTATGGAATCACAGGAGAAAACATACCTGGTTCTTCCTGTGTGATGGGTACACACCTCTGGGCCATCTGGGCAGACTTGTCTCCGTTTGTTCCCAGGAAGACCACGGCCAGGGCGGAGGAGAGACTCAGGGGCAGGGAAAACAGGTTTCCTGAGTTGTCCTCTCTACCCAGCATTCTTCAGAAACTGACGGCACTCGCCTGCCACACAGGCACGTCAGTGACCCTGAGGACCAGCAGGAAAGGTCTGGAGCCATGCTCTGCTGTGGTCGCCTGGCCATCAGTACCCCTGCCAGTGGACGCGGGGCGTGGCCAGCAGAATAAGGGCCCCTCAAAGATGTCCCCATCCTGACCCCCTAAACCTGTGACTGGGTCACCTTACGTGGCAAGAGGGGCTTTGCGGATGTGGTCAAGGATCTGGAGAGCGGGAGATGGTCCTGCACTGTCTGGGGGGCTTGATACAGTCACGGAGTCCTCATGAGAGAGAAGCGGGAGTGTCAGAGGCAGAGAAGAAGTGAGGACAGAAGGAAAGGTCAGAGTGACGTGAGTATATCAGGCAGCCTCTAAAAGCCAGAAAAGGCAAGGAAACGGGTTCTCGTCCCCTGGAGCCCCCAGAAGGAGGCTGCTCTGACTGTCTGAGCTCCAGGATTGTAAGATAATACACTTCGGTGGTTTTCAGCCAGGAAGTTTGCAGTAATTTGTTACAGGAAACTAATATACCTGTTCATTCACAAGCAGCCAATCCTAGCTGCCTGGGCTCATGACTGGTGACCCTGGGCAACAGGACACCTGTGGACTGGAGACCCCCTTCCCTTTACAGCACTCCTCTGTGCCGGCACCGTACATGCTCATCTCTTGGACCCCTATAAGCACACACTGGGGGCGGTGCAGGGGTGACCCTGCTTTAGCTACGGGGAGATGTCAGTAATGAACCTGCCATGTGATTCCAGAGCCCAAACCATGACATAAAACCCGCGAGTGGCTGGCTCGCCTTCACTTTGGTGTCTGGGTTATCATCATCAACAGTGTTCTACAAATAAAGAATATCACTCTCCGCAAATAAAAACTACATTTTGATCCCCATGTCATCAGCTGGGCAGATTTCACCAAACCTGGAAGGTAGGTTTGAGCCAGTCCAACGTAAAATGGGGCTACAAGGAAAAGATAAACCTTACTTTGAATCTGGGGGACCCCGTAGAGACATACGTTTTTTGCTCGAGGGGCTGAAACGGCTGTGTGGCCTCCGGGGGCGCCTGGCAGGGATGACAAAAGCCAAGCTCGAATCTGCAACCCTGGGGAGGGCGCTTCCTCTAGAGGTGCTGATCAGGGTCCGGCCGCCAGCACTCCCCTGGCAGCTCTGATGCATGCGCCCAGGTAAGAAGCAAAGGACCCATCTGTATGTACCCTGGAGAATAGGAAAAGGGGAGAAGGTGCCCCGAAAGAAGCTTTGTTACTAACTCAAAAGTTATTACAGTTTACTCTTGCTTATTATAAGCTTAGCAAATTACCGTAAGTCCAACACTAATGTTTATTTCCATTAATCTTACTTAATAAGAGTAAGGTGTTTTTTTGACTGGGCTACAGCTCGATAAAATATTGAATTTCATCAATGCCCTCCTGTTTCCGTGAGTCACCTTGCTTTTGAGGGCATTTTGGGAAATGAAGAGACAAATCATCCATAATCCCATAAACCTACAAGCTGTTTTTCTCTATTATTTTATCCTTTTTTATATGCAGAGACATATTTTTAGCTCATAGTTTTAAAACCAGGTAAGAAATACATGTTCCCGCTTGGGAATTTAGAAGATAAGCAAAAAAAGTTACTGGAAACTTCACCCAGAGACAAGGATCATCACACACAGATTCATTTATTTTTTATTTTTTTAGATTGTGGTAAAATACACATAACAAAAGTTATCACCTTAACCATTGAAAGTACACAGTTTGAGACACTGTAGCATTAAGTACATTCCCAGTGTTGTGCAACCATCACCTCCAACCTCTCCAGAAGTCTTTCCATCCTGCAAAACTTAAAATCTGTCCTCATTAAAAACTAACTCCCGGGACTTCTCTGGTGGCGCAGTGGTTGAAAGTCCGCCTGCCAATGCAGGGGACACGGGTTCGTGCCCCGGTCCGGGAAGATCCCACATGCCGCGGAGCAGCTAAGCCCACATGCCACAACTACTGAGCCTATGCTCTAGAGCCCACATGCCACAACTACTGAGCCCACGTGCCACAACTACTGAAGTCCACGCGCCTAGAGCCCGTGCTCCGCAGCAAGAGAAGCCACCGCAATGAGAAGCCCGCGCACCGCAACGAAGAGTAGCCCCCGCTCGCCGCAACTAGAGAAAGCCTGCGCGCAGCAACAAAGACCCAACGCAGCCAAAAATAAATAAATAAATTTATTAAAAAAAAAAAAAAACTTACACCCCATTTCCCTTTCCCCAGCCCCTGGAAACCAGCCTCGACTTTCTGTCTCTGGATTTGACTACTCTACATACTAACATAGGTGGAATCACACAGTGTTTGTCCTTTGTGACCGGCTTAGTTCACTGAGCATCATGTCCTCAAGGTTCATCCACGTTACAGCCGGTGTCAGATTTACCGTCCTTTTCTTAAGGCTGAATGAGTTTCCATTGTATGTGTAGACTACGTTTTGTTTACCCATTCATCGTTTGAAGGACGCATGGGTTGCTTCCACCTCTTGGCTCTTGCAACTAATGCTGCTATGAACACGGGTACACAGATATCGCTTTTACTTTTTTTTCTTTTTTTTTTTTGTGGTATGCGGGCCTCTCACTGTTGTGGCCCCTCTCATTGCAGAGCACAGGCTCCGGACGCGCAGGCTCAGCGGCCATGGCTCACGGGCCCAGCCACTCTGCGGCATGTGGGATCTTCCCGGACCGGGGCAGAAACCCACGTCCCCTGCATCGGCAGGCGGATTCTCAACCACTGCATCACCAGGGAAGCCCCAGATATCTCTTTAAGACCCTGCTTTTAATTCTTCTGGGAACATACCCAGAAGTGGAATTGTGGCTCACATGGTACTTCTGTGTTTAATTTTTTGAGGAACTGCCGTACTGTTATAGATTCGTTTTCATAAGCTGATGGATCGTCATCTGATCTTTCTTCTAGTTTCCCAGTGGACAGCAAGGCGCTTGGCACTGCAGTTTTGGAACTGCTCCTTTAAGCCTGGGGAGGGCCTTCTGCATCTCTGGGGGCAGCATGGGAGGAGAGCAGAGCTGGACGGGTATGGCTGGGGGCTGGGGCACAACTGTTTCAACCAGAGCATCTCCGCTGTTCAATGTTTTATTTTAAGCTTCCTCCTAAAATAGTTTGAGAGGGAGTGTCTCACATTAGAAAAATAAAGTGTAAAGGCCACTCTCGAAATATATAACAGCAGCCCAAACCAGTGCAAATTGTTTTAAGTTTTACAAAAGTGTGTGTAAATGTCGACCAAGAGAGCACAATGGCAGCACTGTTGGCACGGCTGCGCCCGCCAGTAATCGGTCAGTTCCTCGGTGCCCTCGGGGCACTAAGCCTCTCTGGAGCCCCTGGCTGCTCGGGGTGAGCGGGGCCTGTGCGGGGTTGGGGAGAGGGTGTTGCAGCAACGGGAAGGCTGGCCTGAGGGCCCTGGGAACTCCCACCTCACCTTACACTGGAAGATACTTCAGGAAATAAAGGGCTGGGGCCAGAGAGGCAGAGTCAAACTGGAAGCACTGGGCCCACCAGCTGTGTGACTGCAACTAAAGAGACCCAAAGAGGGAGAGGATTCAGCAAAATAGAGATGACAGAGACACAGACAGAACGTGCATTGACCTACCCGAGCGTGAGCGCCTTGCCACCCGGATGAGGCAGGCACAGACCTGGGCCGGTGTGTGCGTGCGTGTGCCCGTGTGTGTGCATATGTGCGCGTACATGTGAGATCGTCCTGTCCAACAGGTAAGGGGCTGAGCTGCAGGATCCCGTCCATCTCAGCTTCACGTTTTAACTGCTGTCAGTCCCTCGCGGTTGCCCACGTCTGGTCTCTCCTTGCCTTGCAGTTCTCCCAGGGTTACTTGAGATGCTGCCTCCCGGGCTTAAGTCCTAAACATTTCCGCCCAATAAAACATAACCCTCAACTTTTAGGTTGTGCGTATTTTTTCAGTTGACACACTTACCTGTGGAATCTAAAAAAGGACACAAACTTAGTTACAAAAGAGAAACAGACTCACAGACGTAGAATACAAACTTATGGGGAAGTTTGAATAAAGAGCACACGTAGAACTCTCCTTATATGTTTAAGGGGAAGAAAATGAAAGCTAGATGCCATAGGTCCTGACCTGGAGCTCAGACCCCCGGTGAGGCCAGGTAGGTGAGTACAAGCTGCCAGGGAGCCAGCACTCTGCGTCTTCTGGCCTGGGGTGGCCAGAAGGGAGTCTGCATGGTTTCCTGCAAGAGATGTGCTGACACCAACGCGGCCCTTTGATCTGCCACCTGGAAGGCCAGGCAGAGTTTAATCCAAGTTGGAGGTGAGCACTTTGGAGTTTTAGGAAGAGCAGCTGGGAGCCTGTCTGCAGACCAGTGCTGGAGCCTAGGGACCGCGGGCTGCAGGAAGAAGGTGCAAATAAAGAACAGGGAGCTTGCTCCCCACCAGGTCTACAAGGGTTAAATCGTCAGACACTGCACCCCTGGCCGACCCACCACCGTGCACCCTGAGAGGGGCTCAGGGGGAAAGCGGGGTGGGCACTCTGTGCTTTGGAAAACTGGCCCCCTAGATACACACATACCTCAGGAAGAATTGTAACGACCCCAGATTCCTGCATCCTCCCACACAGAGAAAAGCACTAAAATCATTAGCTCGAAATATCTGTTCTTCGTGACTTTCACTAAGATGTGTGCTTGCTGCATGCATTCCCTGTAGCCAAAAATTGTTTAGAAAACATCTCTTCCCCTCCCTCTTCAGAAAAATTCCCTCGAAGCTTCTGAGAGGCAGTCTCCCAAGCTACAGTCCTCAGCAAGGTCCCTGAATGGAACTAAACACTAATAACAGATTATCAGAAAGAGAAAGTACGAAAACAGTCCCATTTACAATTGCATCATAAAGAATAAAATACCTAGGAATAAATGTCACCAAAGAGGTGAAAGACCTGTCCACTGAAAACTATAACTGATGAAAGAAACTGCAGAAGACACATAAATGAAAACACATTCCATGCTCATGGATTGGAAGAATTAATATGGTTAAAATGTCCACACTACCCACAGCAATCTAGAGATTCAATGCAATCCCTGTCAAAATCCCAATGGCACTTTTTCCCAGAAAAAGAACAAACAATCCTAAATTTGTATGGAACCACGAAAGACACTGAATAGCCAAACAAATCCTGAGGAAGAACAGAGCCGGAGTCATCACACTTTCTGATTTCAAGCTATATTACAAAGCTGTGGTAATCAAAACTGTATAATATTGGCATAAAAGCAGACACATAGATCAATGGACAGAATAGAGAGCCCAGGAATAAACCCACAGATATATGGTTCCCTTACAACAAAGGAGCCAAGAATATACAATAGGGAAAGGATAGTCTCTTTAATAAATGGTGTTGGGGAAACTAGACCACTACCTTACACCATACCCAGAAATTAACTTAAAATGGATTAAAGGCTTGAACCTAAGACCTGAGATTATAAAACTCCTAGAAGAAAACATAGGTGGTAAGCTCCTTGACATTGGTCTTGGCAATGATTTTTTGGAACTGACACCAAAAGCAAAGGCAACAAAAGCCAAAAATAAACAAGTGGGACTACATCAAACTAAAAAGTTTCCATACAGCAAAAGAAACCACCAGAAAAACGAAAAGACAACCTATGGAATGGAAGAAAAATATGTGAAAATCACATATTTCATAAGGGGTTAATATTCAAAATGTATGAAGAACTTACACAACTCAATTGCAAAATAATAATAATAATACAAACAGTCTGATTAAAAAATGGGCAGAGGATCTCAATAGACATTTTTCCAAAGAAGACACACAGATGGTCAATAGGTACCTGGAAAGGTGCTCAGCATCACGGATCATCAGGGAACGCAAATCAAAACCACAGTGAGATAGCACCCCACACCTTTAGAATGGCTATTATCAAAAAGACAAGAAATAACAAGTATTGGCAAGGATATAGGGAAAGGGGAATCATTGAGCACTGTTGGTGGGAATGTAAGTTGGTGCAGCCACTATAGAAAACAGTATGGAGGTTCCTCAAAAAAATTAAAAATAGAACTACCATATGACCCAGCAATTCCACTTCTGGGTATTTATCTGAAGGAAAGGAAATTACTGCCAAAAAGATACCTGCACCCCTATCTTCACTGCAGCATTTTTTATAATAGCCAAGACATGGAAACAAGATGGATGAATGGATAAAGAAAATGTGGTACATATACAATAGAATATTACTTAGCCGTGAAAAGAAGGAAATCCCGCTATTTCTAACAAGACAGGCTTTGAGAGCATTATGCTAAGTGAAGTAAATTAGACAGAGAAAGACAAATACTGTGTGACCTCACTTACGTGTGGAATCTAAAATAACAAAAACAAAGAAAGAACACCAAGCTCCTGGATACACAGATTGGCGGTTACCGGAAGTGGGGAAGGGGTGCAGCAAAGTGGGTGGATGGGGTTTAAAAGTACATCTCTCAATGGCCATCATCGAAGTCTATAAGGAATAAACGCTGGAGAGGGTGTGGAGAAAGGGAACCCTCCTGCCCTGTTGGTGGGAGTGTAAATTGGTGCAGCCACTATGGAGAACAGTGTGAAGTTTCCTCAAAAAGTTGTTTAATTTTTTTTGCAGCTTTTCTACTCACCCCGGACCCAAGAGGATTTTGGCTCAGTGCTCGCGATGGTCCCAACGGCCCGATGCTCAGTCCTGTCACTGTGGACAGGCCTTTTGAAACCCCAGTGAGGGAGTCCAGCTGGGCACACACCCCAGAGCCCTCTGCAGGGGCACCCAAACCCCAGCTCCTGTGCCCGCCCTTCCCGGGACTCCCCAACCCCTCCCTGTTCCCCGTCCCCACCTGGCAGGGATGCCCTAGGCAAGTCCTGGGGCCCCGGCCCCGTGCTGCCCACTAGTCAGTGTGAGATTAGGGTCATCTTGCGCACAAGCCCCCCTCCTCCATCCCCTTCCACCCAGGCTCTGGCGTCCAGCCACTGCCTACAGGCCCTGGGCCTCCACGAATCCCCTGCCTGGACCCCTCTGTGACCGTGGTCCTGTGGCCCCTCTGAAAGGCCAGATGTGGAGCTGTCAGTACTGGCCTGAGACCTTGGCTCTACCTCTTGGCCAGCTGCAAGCATTTGTTCAAGTTACTTGATGCCCCCTGGACCTCAGACCCCCCCGGGCTTACTCCTTGCTGAGGATTAAGTAAAATCATCAATGCTAAGCAGCTGCTCAGTGAACATTTGTGAAGGGGTGAGACCAGCTCTTTCCCAGACTTAAGTCCCGGGAGGATTTTATTCTCTAGGTCCTTACAAGAAACATTGCACAACGTAATGGAACTGTCTTCTGGTGGAATTTCATAAAAGACGTGGGAGCATTATTCAGGCGGCTGTGCCTTTTACTAAAATCATACGTTGGGGGATAACTTTTCAAAGGCCATTTGACCGACAGACAAAGTGGAACAACTCAGCGGGACCCAAGAGCCCCTTCGAGCAGCAGCACATGGTTTATTCCACGTGTGTTAGGACTTCACCTGGCAGAGGTCTACCTGTATTATAGGTCTGCGACAGACGGGACCACTGCGTTCGTTTTCACAACTTCCTGCTGATGGGCCCGAGGGTTCTCATCCAGGGAAAGGAAGGACAGATGCCTCGATACCTGGATGGTCAGACCACTGCGCTACACGCCGCAGGTACAAACAGAGCTGTGTGGGGCAGGGAGATGGCGCTGACGACACGGCCCTTCCCCTTCTCACACATCCCACTCAAAATGGCAACGTCTCCTCAGTCTGTCTCTCCCCACGGCTAAGTCGCTGGCTTGGGCTCAACAGGGAAAGCAGACTGGAGGCAGAATGAAATATGCATCGCATCGTTATGTTAGCGGGAGCCCAGCTCCTAATGATGGCAGTCAGGGCAGCGGAGGAGGCCTGGTGGCTGGCCTGGAACACGGCACAGCTCTCCACCTGAACCACAGCGTCAGCTGAGAGCCGGGATCGCGTCTCCAGCAGGTAACACAAGTGGCCGCAGAAACCTTAGCCCCCTCTTTATCTCTAGTACTTGCAGCAGGATAGAAAGTCACCTGGCGTGTATCCGTAAAGCGGTCTTAAACTCTTCCGCTACTGTGAACAGGACTTGTCTGCTCGTCTCTGGCCCCTGGTGGCAATTAAGCATTTTCAGGGAAAGTGGGTGGCTGTGCATCTGAAGAGGTCTGTGACCGCAGACCCCTCGAAGTGCAGACACAGCGGGAAATGGGACTGACTTCTCACGGGTCTGGGTCACTGGCTCTCCCCACCTCTATGCTGGTTTCTGGAGGGCTCACAACAGCGGGGTTCTTGGAACAGAACCCCGCTGAGGGTCTCTGCAGCCTGCTCCCCGTGGCTGCCGCAGCCTCTGCTTCTCTCTGTTCTCTCGCAAACAGGGGCCCCTGAGCAGAGGAGGGAGGAAGCACCTGCGCTCCCTGAGGGCCTGGACGTGGAGGGCGAGGGGCGCCCCTCAGAGCAGGGGCACTTGCCGGGCGTGACCGCCCTCCCCCGAATGGCAATGCAGGTCCTAGGGGGCACGGGACATGCGAACACACAGACACAGGCCTTCTCGATCAGCTCCTTTATTTCTGGACTGTCGCCAAGGCCACTTTGGGTTGCAGGTGCGTCACGGAGCACCCGGGAAAGCGGGCCGGCAGGACCCAGCGGGGCTGCCCGCGGCCGCCGCCTCCTCACGGGCAGCTGAGCCGGCCGCAGAACAGAAGCCCGCGGGTCTTGCTGTGCTGGATAAAGAAGAGGAAAGGGTGGTCGGCACAGAACCTGGGGGTGATCCTGGCGCAGCGCAGCATCAGGACTGCGGCGGTGGCGGCGGCCGCCTCCGTGCCCTGCTCGTCGACCTCCACAAAGGCCTTGTGCACGACCCGGGACAGGCACAGGTTGCTCTGGGCCGACATCGCGGAGAAGTCGGCCCTGGCGCCCTCGAAGGCGTCGGTGACGCCCAGGGCGCGGAGCACGCCCTCCAGGTCGTAGCTCTCCCTCAGCTTAAACCTGGGCAGGGATACCTCCACCTCCTCCTCATCCAGCAGGTCCGGCCTCGTCCACTCGACGAATTTCTCATAAGTGAGTTCCTTTTCCACCTAGAAGAGGTGAGTAGAAGGGCTTCGGGTCCAGAGCAACGCTCAGTGGGACCGTCTGCCGTGGCCCACACGCACCGCACCGTGGGTTCGAGGGGGCGGCCAGGGGAGCTGTGCTGGCTGCAGAAAGGGTTCCTGCTGGGAGGCGGGGAGCCTGCTGGGCGGGGATTCAGACGGGACCCCCTTCCCCCACGGCGCGGTTACCGCTTAGTTACCGTTTTCAAATCGGTGCTTTCATCGGGAAGCATGATGATCATACTGAGCTCGCTGCCGACGTAGGGAAGCACGAGAATCTTCGTGGATATCTCTTCGATGTAGGTCATCTTAAAGGTGGATTTCTTAAACATCATTTGCACAGGCTTCTCCACATTCTGTAAAGGAATGGATAAACAAGAAGTTGAAACAAGACACTGGACGAGTCAGCAGAGCCGGCCCCTCTGGGCCCCAGGAACACTTTGGTGGCTTCCAGACACCACACCAGTCCCCTCCCTCTTGCCAGCTCACCTTCACTGCTTCCGCCTCCAAACCCTGGGGCACCCAGGGCTCAGGCCTCGTGCTGCTTTTCTGCCGGTGATCTCAGTCCCGTGACTTTAAACAGAATTCCCACATTTATATTCCTGGCCGGGACCTCCCCCCGATACTCCAGAGGCATAAATTTTACTGCCTACTCAACACGTGCATCTGGACATAACAGAAACCTCCAGTGTCACCTCTCACGCTGGCTCCTCGTGTTCCCCTCCACGGCTGCTCCATCTATAATTTTCCCCATCTCGGCTGATGGCAACACCATTCATCCCGGGGTCAAAAACCCTGGAGTGTCCTTGGCCCCCGTCCTTCACACTCACATCTGACTCATTACAAACCGCGCTGGCTCCACTTTTTTTTTTCTTTTTTTTTTTGCGGTATGCGGGCCTCTCACCGCTGCGGCCCCTCCCGCCGCGGAGCACAGGCTCCGGATGCGCAGGCTCAGTGGCCATGGCTCACGGGCCCAGCCGCTCTGCGGCATGTGGGATCCTCCCGGACCGGGGCACGAACCCATGTCCCCTGCATCGGCAGGCGGACTCTCAACCACTGCGCCACCAGGGAAGCCCTGGCTCCACCTTTAAGACACAAAGCTTGTGCTTCCCACCCCCGCTGCTGTCAGCCCAGCCCTGGTCATCGTGACAACTCCCAAGTGACCTCTCTGGTCCTGCATTTGCACAGGGGCTAGAGGGGTCCCGGGAGATCGGTGCCACAGCTCTCTGTGAGAGCTCAGAGGAGGGGTACAGAAACCGGGCTGGGGGCACTGCTAGGGGGGCTTCCAGACGCCGCTGGAGAGGAAAGGGGGATATACAGGTACTGACAGAATGAAGACAGAGACATGGGTAGGATCCAGGGCCACAAAGAGCTTCACATGCCATAGTCTGGAGTTTGAACTTGATCTCAAAAGTTCTGGGAAGCCAGGAAGGCCCCTCAGCCTGAGAGCTACACCGTGGGATGTGCGATACAGACAGAATGCCCAGCGGCAGCATGGACCACGTTCGATGACACAGTGCGGGGGGCGGGCAGGGCGAGAAGAAGGCCCCAGGTTTGCTGGGAGACCGGATGCTGGGCTGCCTAAGGCCACACGAAGCACCAGTTACTTGAGGTCAGCCTTCTCGCACGTTCTATAAACCAATGTGAACACAGGGACTGTTTCCAAGAACCTCCTCTGTTATTGCGAAATACCCATATTCACCTTGCTGACTTTGAACGGCCTTTCCTTGGTGTGCTGTTTGTTAAACTGATTCTCCCAGTTTCCTTTGAAGTAGACGGCGTTCACGAGAACCAGAGAAGTCATGGAGTCCACTGAACCTGGAGACAGCAGGTCTATAATGTTTCCTGAAAAGAAGAATTAAAGAACCAGTTAGCTAAAGGGCTTCCTGACGGAGGCATCGGGACGACATTCACTGGGCCGTCTTCTTGAGGGGTCAAGTGCACAGACCAAGGGGCTCGCCGTCCTCTAAACAACCATGTACAGGGAGACTGGCCCCTAAAACAAAGGCAGCGACAAAAGCTTTTAAAGCTCTGGTCAGAAAAACACCACCGGTTGAATAAAACATAAAAATGAACCAAGTAATATGTGCAGGATAATTCCCAGTGGGAGAGAAAGGAATGTTGGATGCCTGCGCTTCAGGGATTGTCCTGAAGGTGAGAGGCTGTAGCTTGTGTGGAGAACATTTAAATTAAGAGCCGCAGGTGGCTGAGGACTTAACCAAGTGTCCTGCAATGACACTTAGTCACCCGCAGAGCATAAGCGGTGATGGACAGGCAGGCAGCTTGAGACCCGCAACCAAATTTTTCTTTACACTATTTGTGAAGATAAAGATTATATTAACATTAACAACGACAACAACAAAATTAAAGTGAAGACTGTTCTGGGGCTTCCCTGGTGGCGCAGTGGTT
The DNA here is from genome assembly GCF_003676395.1 of Aethalodelphis obliquidens. NCBI lineage: Eukaryota > Metazoa > Chordata > Mammalia > Artiodactyla > Delphinidae > Aethalodelphis > Aethalodelphis obliquidens. The sequence goes on from NW_020837978.1 coordinate 1,951,325, forward strand.
GAGAGTCCGCCTGCCACGCAGGGGACACGGGTTCGTGCCCTGGTCCGGGAAGATCCCACATGCCGCGGGGCGGCTGGGCCCGTGAGCCATGGCCGCAGAGCCTGCGCGTCCGGAGCCTGTGCTCCGCGGCGGGAGAGGCCACAACAGTGAGAGGCCCGCGTACCGCAAAAAAAAAAAAAAAAAAAAAGATTGTTCTGGAAGAGGTGCACCAAACATTGATGAGGAGAGGGAAAAAGCTAGAGAAAATAATTATCACTGATTGTATTTCAAAAGTAGATTTTTAAAGTTTACAGTTATTCAGAGAAAAAAAATCATTCCTGTTTACATTTGATGCTCTTGTGAAGGAACTGACAATAAGATTAATTAAAATACTATGAAAACATCTCCTGTACAGCACAGGGAACTCGACTGAATGCTCTGTAATGGCCTATATGGGAAAAGAATCTAAAAGAGAGTGCATCTATGTATAGGTATAACTGATTCGCTTTGCTGTACCCCTGAAACTACCACCACGCTGTCAATCAACTCTACTCCAATAAAATTAATTAGAAAATAGCAGGAAAGCAGAAATAACAACGTATCTTCACCTTCTGTCCTTTGGGCCACCCAGGTGTTTATGTGTTTCCTGGATTCCTCCGCAGCGCTGATAAAGTCCAGCTCTTCCATCTCCGCTTGGTAGAACTTGCGGCAGGCATCTTTGAAAGACTAGGAGACACAGAGCGACATAGTCGCGTGGCTACAAAAACAATCAACGCCAAGAGCCTACTTCCTCACCACCCCAAGTCAGAACGTTGATAATTTGATGGTTTACATAGGAATGTACAAATGAACGCGAGGAATTAACCTCAAATCCTTTCTCAGTCTTCAGCTCCATTTAATAATAAATACAAACTAAGAAAAGTCATGGTCTGGATGCCAAATAAATGCCATGGACGCCGCACCAGCGAGGTCAGGACGCTGGCACTGAGACGCAGCAACTGCAGGGCCACGGCCGTGCCCAGTGGGCTCCTACCGTGGTGAGGGCCACTGCTCCCTCGGTGTTTCGGAACCGCCGGCCGTGAACCAGGGCCCGTTGTCCCACAGTAACATGGGAAACCTGCACCCCACGCCACCACTTCCTCAGCGCTCATGGTGAGGTGCTAACTCCACACCGTTCAGAAGGGCGCCACCTGCGGCTACGGGCACCTGAACTGCAGCCGGTGCCACTGGGGGACTGAATACTTCACTTCACCTGCATTGAATTAACGACACTGGGACATAAGTAGCTGCGTGTCCAGTGGCTGCCATCGCGGACGGCAGTGCGCGGGGTCCTGCGTCACCCCACCCGTGTGCGTCTCAGCCCACAGGCCCTCTGCTGCACCACAAGGTCCCCCCAGCCACCTCCCCGCCGCCTTGGTCTCTACCTTCTTAGTAAAAGCAGCGAGTATGACTTACTGGGAGGAAATCATAAGTCTTCTCTCCAAAGAGCCTGTTGGCGGTTCTGAGCAAGTACTGTGTGCCGGTCCTGTTAACTTCGGTGAGGAGGTTCTGGAAATCCTGGTGGACGTCTCCACCTCCGCCGCTGCTTCTGCTTAGAGAAAGTGCCTGAAATCAAAAACAGATAAAAATACACAACTTCCGTGTGCCCTGACTACAGGAAATGGATACAACACTAAAGTCAGCCTAAGGGCCACACTGATCCTCACTGCAGCTTGAAACGAGATTCACCCAGTTAAAGACACAATGCTTCCTGGAAGCCACCCGGCCTCCCTCCCGCAGGGAGTCCGAGCAGTGACGGCAGGAGCAGAAATGCCCCTTTGCAAGCTCAGTTCCGTGCGCCCACTCCTGTGGTCTGTCTGCAGACAAGGCTGCCCGCCAGGCCTCCTGTCTCCGCACACACACGCCGCGTCCTCGGGTCTGGGCTGGCCCTGGGACGTGCTCTGACCAGCAGAACACAGCAGAGGTGACTCTTCCAGGCCTGGGCCGAAAACGGCCCGGCAGCTCCACGTTCGCTGTCTCGTCGCCCAGCCCTCACCGTCTAGGAAAGTCCCCGCTACCCGTTGGGGGCGTCGCGGACAGCCCTGGGGAGCTGACACTGCTCGGGGAGAGCTCCTTGTGGGAGGACGGAGGCCCCAGCCAACAGCCAGCACCAGGGCCCTTCCTAGATCACGAGTGAGCCCAGCGGGCACCATGGGGCCAGGCCAGAGGCTGAAAAGCTACCGTCGTCATTCGCAGCCACTCAGCTGCGGGGCTGTTTCTTTTGCAGCCATAGAAGGTCCAGGCAGCCGTCCAGGCATGGTTCTCCTGTAACACAAAGCTAGAACGTGGGCGCTGGCTTTGGACCCAGCAGCTGGCCGAGGCTGGGAGGACAGTGCGGACACCACTGCCACCTGCAGCCGCGGGAAGGCTGGCCCTCTCCCCGGGGAATCGTAAGGAGCTGCCCGGGAAGAATGCGGCGTTGGTAGCCGCCTGGGAAAGCGTGAGGGAAGAGAAAGACGAGCTGAAGAGGGAGCTATTTCTTTGTCAAGCAGAATTGAAGGAAATATTTGCAACCCAGGACTTGCTGGGTGGAAAGAGAGAATGCTTCTCCCTCCCAGCCTCTCCAGCCAGCAAATGATTCTGAAAGTAAGTGACGGCCTCAGGGCAAAGGTCAAACGCAAAGCACAGGCCTCGGGCAGGATCAGGACACTTGGTTAAACCTTGCAGATTGAGGCAGGGCCCCGAGAGCCTCTCAGCCAGACAACAGGCTTCAGGACATCGTCCCCCAGCCCAACGGAGCCCTGCCTCACGAGCTTGTGCCCGTGCCCCTGCTCAGGGAAGCAGAATTTAAGCTGCTGTTAGAGACCCACACGGTTCAGAAGCAGCCTGGATCCCAGACACCCAGCCTCCAGAGCTGTGAGGAAGGAAACGGCTCCTGCTTAGGCCACTCAGTGTGGGCCTCGTCAGCCTGAGCACGCTGGCACCTCCCCACGGCGCAGGGTGATCCCTCCCTGTCTCTCCAGGGTGTGCCAGGAGTGGGGCGGCCTTTAGTTCACAGAGCTCTGCACCCAGGAGCCTCAACAGCCCTGTTCCTCCTGGACTTGGAGCCCAAGCCCGGCCCCAAGAAGGGATGAGACCCTGGGCCTTGGGCGGGCTGTGAATGCTGGGCGGGGCCAGAGGACACACTATGGCTGCCATCGGTGGCCGCAGGAGCTGGACCTTCATGCCCCGCGCAGCCTGCCTCGGGCTGGTCTGGGCTTCACTGCAGGACTGGCCTCGCCAGCCGGGCCTTGGCCAGCGCATCAGAGCAGAGGCTGGATGAGCACTTGCTCATTCAAGCGTGTCCTCCTGGAAGTCAGGTACTGAGCTGTCAGGAAGGCCCAGCCACCTGCCAAAGAGACATGGTGTGGGAGGCCCAGGGGACGGGGCAGCACAGAGGGGGTTATGTGTCAAGAGCAAGGCCTTTGGGATTTGAAACACGGAGGACCAACTCAACTGAGAAAGTAACAGCATTTGCCATCGCCCGGAACTGGTTTCAGGTACGTACCTGGGACATCTGGGCCGCGGTGTCTCCCTGTGCCCCCATGAGGACCATGGCCAGGGCAGAGGAGATGCTGATGGGTGAGATAAACACATTTTGCGAGCTGTCTTCACCCAGATGTTTCAGAAGGGTCAAGGCAAACGTGCCGTTCGCTTCCAACAGAGCATCCATGGCGGCGAGTCTGAAACGATGGATTTAAAATCAGCGTCGCGTAAATCTCGGCTACGCGTCGGCCGTGTCTCACTCTGCTGTTAAAAGTTACCACTGACACTGGTTCAGCGAGCAAATAGGTACAGGCACAAAACTCGATGTCTCTTGCGGGGGCCCTCAGCATTATTTTGTGGGTTTCTAACACTTAGTGAACAGTGACGCTGATAGCACAGCGAGGGAGCGGGAGGGCCCCCATCCTGGGTACCTGCTGGGGGCGGGATCGGGGAAGGAGCTATTCGCCTTTGCTTTCATTTCTGTATTGTCTGGTGTGTTTAAGGGCCTATATGTATCATTTCATAATTTAGAAGTCATTCAAAATGATAATCCAACGACACAGTTACACAAGAAAAGATGGTTGAACGTTTCTGTAATGCAGGAGCAAGGCCCCCATTTAGGGTAACCTGAAGCCTTAAGGTAAAAGACAGATCACATCACATACAAAGAGGCACGAAAGCCTTAAAAACAAACACCTCTGACGTCCAGTTCTCCTTCTATGCGGTCTCAGCTTGTGCCAAGGCCCAAATCAAAGGCCCTGTCCCCAGGCCCTTGCTGCCCCCCAGGCCCAGGCCCTCCTTGCCCGGCTCTGGACGAGGGCACTTGGGGACTCACACAAGAAGCACAGCCTTCAGCATCCCTTATGCAGTCAGACGTCACGACTCAGGCCCCCCCGCCCCCAACATACACACACCGCACAGGTCATCCTCTGGCCTGGGGACAGGGCCACCAAGACGGCCAGTCTACCAGGAGACGCTGCAGCCCCATGGCCCTCCATGAACTGAGGAAGGACAGGGCTGTAGGGCCCTGTGTGTGTTAGGTCTGCTGCAAGGTCACCTGGCCAAGGAGATGTCCCATGAGCCCCCTCCCCACCCATCCAAGACTCTATTTTGCCATCTGCATGCATTTCTCCCTCAGATGTCGAAGGAGTGTTGATTCAAACGGAAATGCCAACCTGAGAGACGCCATTAATAAAGCACCCTGTCTCTGGTAACGTCCAGCAAATCTGTTTCAGGCTCTGACTTTTCTGTCACTGATCTCGAAAAGCACACCTGCCCTCATCGCCGCCACCCCCACCCCCAGGAAAGCACTGTCCTGGCCAGCCCACGGCATCTACTGGGGCCGTGGAGAAATCAGTGTACTTCTGTGTATTGTGTGAAGGGAACTGGAGGTGGAAGATCAATAGTTCTTCCACAGAAAGCAGCTTTGGTCTTAAACACTGAACTGGGAAAAACAAAGCAGGAGGCTGAGAGGGAAAGGCACGGAGACCAGGCTCACAGCCCCAGCTCTGGCACCCTGGGTCAGTTATCTGATTTCTGCTCCCTCCATGAGGAAGGGGATATACCAGATAATCTGTGTTCTGATGGGGTTGGGGCAGGCCACCCCAAAATACTGAAACAGGACTGAAGCTCTCTTGTGCCTTTTTAAAGCTCATCTTGTTTGCCTCATCTGAGCTTATTAATAGACTCATGATCCTTCACAAACAAGGTATTTCAATGAGTCGATGTCTGTTTTCTGCTTGGTGCTCAAATCGTCACAAGTGGGGGCTAGTGGGCTTCTCTTTAATCTACTTTATTTTGAGATGTTGATCTCCAACACCCTCCCTTTACAGCAACAACAAGGTCTTACATCCATTTTGAATTTTTTTCCCAGTCCAAAGACACCAAGTGTCAGGCCCTCTCTTGGCTTCATGGAAAAGTTGTAACGCACAAAACCGAACCCTTGACTCCTCAAGGAGCGCGTGAGTCTTGGTGCTGCTGCGGCGAAGCTGGGCAGATGCTTCCTCCCAAGCCCCTCACGCACCGCGCTGTGAAGGGGAGACAGCACGTCAACTTTTCCTCCACCACCCCGCCCCCGACTTTCCTCAAACACAGCTGAGCTCAGAGACGCCCACCCGGGCTTCAGTGGTCCCAGCCTCCTATTCGGTTGTACCGACGTGTGATCCCACTGTCTGCCAGCCACGCCGTCCCCACGGTTCCACTGCGGACTCACTGCTCTTCAGCCTGAGCACTGCTGAGCCCCAGACACTCCTTTGGGCCCCATGTCTTCCTGCTTCACGGTTTACTCCCTTCTTTGATGAAGCGAATCGTCCAGTAGCTTTCTAAGACAGAATACAGACACTTTGACTTCTCGCACGTCTGAAAATGTCTTTATCCTCCCATCCCATATGATTGCCGCTTGGCAGCCTCCATCGATGGGCCCCGTTCACTCATTTTGCCCTGCACTTGGTGGGCCCCTTCAGTCCAGCAAGTCAAGAAAATTTCCCTTCCTCTCTGCGAACTGAACTTTTTTTTTCCCCATTTTTTGGCCACACCGTGAGGTATGTGGGATCTTAGCTCCCCAACCAGGGATCGAACCTGGGCCCCCTGCATTGGAAGCGCAGAGTCTTAACCGCTGGACTGCCAGGGAAGTCCCTCTCTGGGAACTTTTAAGGCACTTGTCAGTTCCCTTGCAGACCGACTGTTCTCTTTTTCTGGGCCTCATACCTGCACGAGTGGCAGGCACAGGTGATATCTGTCGGGCACTTGGGATCGCACGGCTGCTCTCTGCTCTCTGCGTGCAGTAGAGAGCTCGGCTCTCACCTACCCCCCTCTCTTGCATTTTCCATCACAATGACGTTTTGTTCCATTTTCTGGAAGATACTCATGATTTTCTCTTGCAATCTTTCTACTGATTTTTTCCAGTCTCAGCCATCGTATCTTTAATTCCTAAACACTCCTTGTTCTCTGCTGTTCCTTCTTTACTGCCTCCCCCCCACCCCCGCCAGTTCCCTGGAGAACGTCAATCACAGTCTGTGGTGTTGTCTTCTGCTCCCTGTATCGTCTCTCTTCTCCTGGGGTCTTCTGCTATTGTGCTGGTGTTTATATTATTTGGGTCTCTTTCATACACAGGCTTTCCACAAATGCTTGACAATCCTGGGATGTCAGTCATATTTAAGAGGGGAACACAAAACGAGGTTGGAAACTGCTCACATGGCAGGATGTGTGCGATAAAGGGGTCAGTAGCTTTTTTTTTACTGAGCAACCAGCAAATGGAGGAGCCCCCTGGTCTGGCTGCAGGCAGGGTAGGGGCTGGGGGGTTTCTACGGGACCCATAATCCCCTCCTCTCAGTCCAATGCCTGGGGGTCCCTGAGTTTGCGCATCAGATCCTGCAGGGGTGAGACCTGATCTCCTACTGGGCTCTGGGTAAGGCAGGGAGGGTGGCTGTCCGCTGCAGAGTAGATGGCCTGTGGGGGTCACATCAGTCTGTGGACACGCTTTCTACCCAGGCCCCATTTGCAGCCCTGCACTCCACCCCTGCCTTTGCTGGCGCTCGGGCCCCAACGTTGAGCCTGTCCGCCCCTTCTGGTCTGTTTCCCCTCCTCGGCACTCAGCCCCTCCCCTGGTCACTCTCCTCCTCCAAAACCTCTGACCTCTCTTGTCCACTCTTTGTCTCCTCTCTCCCTTCTCTGTCCTTGTGTTTTTCATGCTTCACAAGGCCCCTTCATTGTCGTTTTAGCACGGTTTTATGAAAGGAAGATGCTAACCACATGGTCACAAACCCACAAACTATTTTTGTGAGCAAGAGAAAAACATGAAAAGCCATTTCTTCGCCCATTACCCGGTTCCTCTGTTAATTGTGAAATAAATGTCCAAACTCCGAGCCCCATTTATCAAGATCCTTCTTGTCTGTTTGATAATAACCTGCCACATAATCATAACCTGATTCTCATTATCACTTTGCGATAATATATAAATCCTTAACAATTAATCATAAAAAGATTAAAGAGGTCTTAATCCTAAAAAAGAAAGAAAAATAGGACCAAATTCAAAAAGTTTACCACAAAGACACTACAGATATCAAAGAAAATTATAGACAATCTAGTGGGGTTTTTATATTGAGGGATAGCTCTTCTCCATTCAATGCACATACCAGTAACAACGATACACATTTCACAGGATCACACAGCAAACAAAACACCTATCAACAGCTTTCCAAGCTCCTACATTTTAGCTTCCGTAGATAAGACAGCCAAGAGTGTCCTTCATATACACACATGCACACACACACTTGCTAAATTCATCATCTATTTCAAAATTATTTACAGCTTCAATAACAATATACCTTTTAAAATATATTTAATCATGAACATAAAAACCAGCATTAAGGTTTCATTAATGAACTATGCCGTGTGTGTGTGTGTGTGTGTGTGTGTGTGTGTGTGTAAAACAAGTCTAACCAATCTACCTTTGGCACCATTTTTTCCCTGTGGCACCATCAGTAACCTTCGGCAGTTAATGTACATAATTGGTTTAATTCAACTGATCAAGTCTTAATAATTTTTTAAGGTGTCACTATTTAATTGTGCTTCTTGTCTTAGGATGCCTTAATTTCCTAGAGGATTTACTATTAAAGATAATGGAGACCTGGGCTCCTGCTTGGTCCCCACCTGGTCTCTGGGGCAGTGTGTGTGTGTGTGTGTGTGTGTGTGTGTGTGTGTGTGTGTGTGTG
>NW_020837978.1:1959529-2042287 GCF_003676395.1 Aethalodelphis obliquidens
TGTGTGTGTGTGTGTGTGTGTGTGTGTGTGTGTGTGTGTGTGTGTGTTGCCTAATACATAAACGGGATGATTCCTTCCACTTTACAGGTTTACTGTGAGGCACAAGCGGGTATATTCAATAAACGGTGGTAGAACTACACGTTCCTTTCTCTCTGCTGATGTCCAGGCCTGATCTCAGGTCCAGCAAGCTTGTTAGTGTAAGGTGTGTGGCCTTCCCTGGGGTCTAACGACAAACACTGGGTGCGATGGAGGCCACTCTTTGTATAAACAGAAAAGAATGGTGATTCCATTCACTCTAATTTCACTCTATGGTTGCTGGCTGGAGCTACCCACAATAAGCTCAACTGTAACAAAATGCCGTGGATTGGAACTGGCCTCATATATTGCTTTTAAATACTCAGCTTACATGAGCAAGTATGACTAAAACTGTGGTCCTTCTCTGGGGTGGCCTAAAGCCGGGGATGCAGGCACTCACGAGCGGTGGGGAAGAGCCGGACACACCGAGAACCCTGAGAACCACAGCCCTTCCTGCTGATGCCGGGGCACATCTCTGAGCCTCGGCCACGCAGCCACAGGACCTCAGTCCAGAGGCTACTTTTCACACTCCCCCTCCCCACTCGGCCATAAGGTACACCAGCTGGGCCGGGAGGGGCCGTGCCAACACTGACCCAGCTTCCCCCAGCACCCGCGCATTCCTGGCGGCATGTGAGGCTAATTTTCCATACTCTCTCCCTCAAAACTGAGCTTTATGGCGGGGGGGGGGGGGGGGGGGGGGGAAGAAAGCAACTGAAGAGCCGACCTCACCCAGCACGCGCAACCCCAGGTATGACTAAAACCTCTCCCCGGTGGTCCTCTTAGCCCTGAAGATGCCGAACCTTGCAACACCGTGCCTGCAGCGAGTTTAACAAACAACACACGTGCCAGGATCCGGAATGGTCCTCACTGAGGCCCCCGAAAGCGCCTGAGCGCCGGCCACCCGGTGGGCGGGAGACCGCTGGGCAGCCGGGCCGCCTGGGCAGCCACCCGGGCTTCTCTCGGGCCCCAGCCCCACCCACGCCCGGGCTCCCAACGCCCGGCGCCCTGCGGCGCCCGCCCGCGGGGGGTCACCTGTGCGCGCGGGGCCAGGAGTGGCCCCCGGGGAGGCTCGGCGCCGCCCCCATGCGAGCGTGCGCGAGACCGAGGGTCCTCTGCGTCCCGGGCGGCGGCGGCCGCCGCACTCACCACGCCGTCACTTCCGCCGGATCCGAAAGGGAACCCCAGCTGGACCCGCGCCCCCGTCCACCCCTCCGGTCCTCAGCGGTCACGACCCGGCCGCCCGCCCGCCTCCCCGCCTCGCGCGCAGGCCCAACGCCAGGGCCCGAGCGCCCCGGACACTCACCGGGCGCGCGGCCGGAGCGGGCGAGGCGGCAGCGGAGGTGACAACGGCCCCGGGGTCCCCAAATACCGCGGCCAGGAGGTGGGGCCGCGCGGGAGGGGCGGGGCGGGGCCGCGCGGAGCGCCAGGGGTGCCAGGTGCGTCAGGTGCGCCGCCGAGTCCTTTCCGCTCCCAGGGTGGTGACTGCGTACCCGGGGCCGCCTGGGGCGTGGATGGAACGAAGGCCCGGCTCTCCGGAGGCTTTCAGTGGGGCGACCAGGGTGTCGCTGTGTCTTAGTCCAGAAAGGTGCCCCCCCCCGGCACGTGGGCTTGAGTCGCACAGCGCAGAGCAGACCGCGCTCTTCCTGGGTGTGCAGAGGGCCCAGTTATCCGACCCGTGTGAATCGGACTCCAGGGAACCGACAGATTACACAAATGCTGTGGAATCCTGGTCTGCCACCTCGGAGCAGTCTTGGAGAACGGAAAGGGCTCGGGTGACTGCAGTGGGGAAAATGCTATCCTCGTCTTCAAAATGATAAGTTCAATTTTGTAAACCTCAGGTAGTTGAGTGCCTCTTCTGCCCTTAGCCTAAGCCAGGGGCTCTCAATATCGACACTATATTTACCTCTGAGCCCGATAAGTCTTTGTTGCAGGAGGGCTGTCCTGGCCCCTCTACCCACTAGATGCCGGCAGCAAACCCTGCCATCCCTCTCCCAGAGTGACTGTTTTAATTTTATTTTTGGAGTAGTAAACATTGACGAAGTTTCGAGATATCTCGCTTCTACCCTTATCTTCTCCAGTCCTTTTCACCCCAAGTTTATTAGCTGAGCTTTATCCTTCCAGCTTATCTTCTTGCAGAAATAAGCAACATAAATATATTGTGACATGAGAAATAAAATTGAGTCACTATGTCACCGGGTTTTAAATGGAGCTGGAAGGCCATCACGGAGGTGGACTTATGCACGGCCTCGCCAGGTAGAATGACAAACCTTTGAACTGGGCGGAACCACAAAAGCTCCAAGGAGTCTGCAAGAACAACCTGCAACTTGTCACAGTAAGACCTTCCCCTCCCTCTAGTGATGGCCTTAGCGATCAGTCAGGGTCAGCCAAGACTAGCTACTGCCACCATCGGCAGCTGAAATTCTTAGTACGGCAACCTGCCTTCCGTGCCTTTAAAAGCCCCTGACTCCTTTTACTACTCCCAGTGTGACTCGGTTTGGGTTCCTACCCGAATCTGTGTGCCCCAAATTGCAATACTGTGATCTCAGATTATCACTTTTGGTTTGGTTCTTTCCTCCAAGGTTTCTTCAGGTTAAAAAAAAAAAAAGTATATGTATATATATTCCACTCCTTTCTTATCAAAAGGGTAGCATTCTGTCTCTCCATCTGTCCATCCGTTATCTGTCGATAGTTCTGCAACTTGCTTTTTTCACTTAACACTCAATTTTGGAGCTCTTTTTAATTTGGCACATAGAGATCATCCTTATTCTTTTTCAAGGCTGCACTGTATTTCATTGTGTGCCACTGATGGCCATTTGGGTTGTTTCCAGTCTTACGTCATTGCAAATAACGCTGCCATATAAAACCTAGTGCGGGGCTTCTCAAACTGTAATGCACGTGCAAACGGTCTGAGGGTGTTGTTGAAATGCAGCTTCCACTATTTACAATAGCCAGGACATGGAAGCAACCTAAGTGTCCATCGGCAGATGAATGGATAAAGAAGATGTGGCACATTTATACAATGGAATATTAGCCATAAAAAGAAACAAAATTGAGTTATTTGTAGATAATGATTGTAAGAGACTGTCATACAAAGCGAAGTGTGTCAGAAAGAGAAAACAAATACCGTATGCTAACACCTATATATGGAATCTAAAAAACAAATGGTTCTGAAGAACCTAGGGGCAGGACGGGAACAAAGACGCAGACCTACTAGAGAATGGACTTGAGGACACGGGGAGGGGGAAGGGTAAGCTGTGACAAAGCGAGAGAGTGGCATGGACATATATACGCTACCAAACCTAAAATAGATAGCTAGTGGGAAGCAGCCGCATAGCACAGGGAGATCAGCTCGGTGCTTTATGACCACCTAGAGGGGTGGGATGGGGAGGGTGGGAGGGAGATGCAAGAGGGAGGAGATATGGGGACATATGTATATGTATAACTGATTCACTTTGTTATACAGCAGCAACTAACACAACAATGTAAAGCAATTATACTCCAGTAAAGATGTTAAAAGAAAATGCAGCTTCCAGTTCACTAGATCCTGAGGTGCTGCATTTGTAACACGCTCTCTGGTAGCTGATGCTGCTGGGTCACAGACCACACGTTCAGTAGCAAAAACTTGGTGTGAATATTGTTTTGTATGATTCCTAGATTCTTAGGAATGGGATTGCTGGATCAGAAGTTAAATACAGATATATTTTTATTAGTTATTGTCAAATTGGAATTGTTAGGAATTGTTTCCTCTCACCAGCTATATCCGAGTGCTTCTTCACAGACTTACTAACAGTGATGCCTGGATATCTTTGGATTTTTACCAATCTGATAGGTCAGAAAATATTGTCTCAGGTAGTTTAATTAGCATTTCCCTTACTGTGAGTGAGGTTGAACATCATATGCTTTTCATATGTTTAAAAGCCATTGCCTCTTTCTGATTTATTTTTTACCCTGTGACCTGCTCATGACTTCTGTTCATTTTTAAAAATGGTTTGGTCTTTTTCTTCTTGGTTCTTAAGTGCTCTTTATATATTAGCATAATTAGTCTTTGTGATATGTCACACATATTTTCTCCCAGCTTCTCATCTGTCTTCTGACATTGCTTCTGGTGATTTTAGCATATATCTTTTTTATGTAGTCAAATTTAATGATTTTTCCTTTATGGTCTATAGATTTTTGCATCATAATTAAAAGTCTTTCTCCAGATTATAGAGTTCACCAGTGTTTTCTTGCAGTATTTGTATGGTTTTTTTTTTAAGGCTTTTTTTTTTTTTTGGATGTTGCGGGTAGGAGTTTATTAATTAATTAATTTATTTTTGCTGTGTTGGGTCTTCATTTCCGTGCGAGGGCTTTCTCTAGTTGTGGCAAGCGGGGGCCACTCTTCATCGCGGTGCGCGGGCCTCTCACTGTCATGGCCTCTCTTGTTGCGGAGCACAGGCTTCAGACGCGCAGGCTCGGTAGTTGTGGCTCACGGGCCTAGTTGCTCCGCGGCATGTGGGATCCTCCCAGACCAGGGCTCGAACCCGTGTCCCCTGCTTTAGCAGGCAGATTCTCAACCACAGTGCCACCAGGGAAGCCCCTGTTTTTGTGTTTTGTTTTGTTTTTTACATTTAGACTGCTGATCCATTTAGAGTTGATCCTGGTGTTTGGGAAATGTAGATCCAACTTTTCCTCTTTCAAATGGCTTTCCGGTTGTTCCAACTCCATTTGTTACAAAGTCTGTATTTTCACTGATGATGTGACAGGCCACCTTTATTAAACACCAAATAGCTGTCTGCACGTTTCTGGACCCATATCCTGTTTCTGTATATGCCTGGCTCTGAACGTTATATCCAGCCACATCTGTCACTCTTTCAACTACAGAGCTTTCCTGATGCGAGTCGCTACCTGGTGCGGGGCAGTCTCCTCATCGCTCCTCTCTTTCAGGGTTTTCCTGGCTTTCTCTGCTTCTTTATTTTCCCATATGAACTTGAGAGTCAACTTGTCTAACTCTAAAAAAAAAAAAAGTGTTGGTATATTTGTTAGAATCATACTGAATTTACCTGTGGTGAATTAACATTGCTTCCTGATTTAGCTGTCCTCTCTGAAGGGGAGCAGAACATGCCACCCCAAAATGTGCCCCCCGGCATGTGGATTATTTTGAGCAGAAGGCAACCAAGACCCAGCAGACTCAGGAAAACCTTTAACCTCTCCCTTAACTGCCTAAAAGAATGTAGATAGGGGGCCTAGCCGAGAAAGAGAGCTGTGACCAGAGATAACTTTTCACCTGAAAGACTTACCTGCACAGCGGGGCAGACATCTGCTCTCCTTACGGTCCAGTGAATGCCCCCACGCCCCGCCCCGTGAAGCCCCGCCCCACCCCATTCCTTAGCTCAGGATGGCATATAAGCCTCAACTGCCTGTCTTTGGGTCTTATATTTTCATGGGACTCCCATATATGAAACTAAATTTGTCTTTCTTCTGTTAATCTATCTTATGTCAGTTCAACGATTAGACCAGCCAAAGGACCCAGACAAGTAGAAGGGAAACTCTGACGGTCCCCTGCGCAGCTGAGAACAGGCTCTGTCTATTTGCTCAAATATGTTTTTTTGTTTTTCAGGACTGTTGAAGGTTTCTTCATAGAAGATTGGCACATTTATTATTTAGTTTATTCCTAGTTATTTTATCATCTTTCCGGTGATATTATAAGTAAGCACGTTTCTTCCATTATGTTTTACAACTGGCTTCTGTTTGAATAGGAGAACATTGTTTTTATGTGTTAACTTTATAACTTGCTGCCTTACTGAATTTTCTTACTATTTGGATGAGTTTTTTTTTTAATTGATTCTTTTGAGTCCTTGAGTCCTACAGCTATATTATATCACCTGCAAATAGAGATAGTTGTATTTCTTCCTCCAATTTTCATGTCTCTGACTGTTTTCTCCTGTTTGATTGCAGTGGCTAATACCTCTGATAGAGTAAATTACTTAACCTACCTACATTTTAGTATGTTAATACCTAGAAAATAAAAAAATAAGCACAGGAAGCCAGCATGACTCCACAAAAGAGCAAGCCATTCCTAACCTCATTTGCTTTTTCTAAAGATAGGTTTGGGCTTCCCTGGTGGAGCAGTGGTTGAGAGTCTGCCTGCCGATGCAGGGGACGTGGGTTCGTGCCCCGCTCCGGGAGGATCCCATGTGCTGCGGAACGGCTGGGCCCGTGAGCCATGGCCGCTGAGCCTGCACGTCCGGAGCCTGTGCTCCGCAGCGGGAGAGACCGCAGCGGTGAGAGGCCCGCGTACCGCAAAATGATAAAAAATAAAAAAAATAAAAAGTAAATAAAAATAGGTTTACTTGGCAGGGAGACCTAGGCAGGGGTTCTGTAGACCAGTATTCTCTACCACCCTGTCTGGATTCAAATTAGGTTGGAGAACTGTTTCCAAATTATGTAGGCCAATAATTCTAGGCTCAGTATCCTTCTAGAAAGATTTCTCTTAGCATAAAGTTGTCGAATGCATATTTATCACATTTTCATAACTTAATATCTGAACAGGCTTTTAATGAAAAACAGAATCAAACCCAAAAGTAATCAGATATTTAAAAATAGATGATATGAGTACACAATTGAAGAACTACTCCGATCACAGGTCGTGTGTGACAAAGGCCTGGGTCTCAATTGTCTCTAACCAAGCATGAAACACCAGCTTGATGTGGTTTCACTGGAAATGCTTACGGGATTTCCACCCCCCCCCCCCCGTTAGCCACTGATTTACAGAGGGAAGAGGTTGCTGGCATTCTTTAAACAAGACCCCTGGCAAACTGTCTCCAGAGCCTCACGGCTGAAGATCTAAAGGTCATCACTCCACCGTTCCTCAGAGCTCTTCCGTGCTTTTTCTCCGCTCTTCCTGATTCCTGTTGTTCAGTCATTAACTCGCCGATGGAGAGCGTCACACTCTCTCTGGACCACAGGCCACGAGGAGGATGGAAAGGCAAGGAACTCCTGCGTCTCACCCGCATCTTCGTTTCCCTCAAGGCTTTTCCGTGTTTGGACCTTCACTCACAGAATGAGCCATGGTAATTGTCTTGGAAGCTGAGTTTGGGGGGGTCAATGGTGAGGAAAGAGCACCCCAGCCTGTTTGCAGAAGGACACACACAGTTATTGCTCAGTAGGACTTGGTGATTCACTGGTGTCTAATGTTTACAGAATTCACCTCAGATATAACAATGATGTCAACAAAAATGACTCCAGAGAATGCCGTTTTCTTTCTGATCCCAGCTAATTGGTCCCTGCTGCCAACGCTGACAGAACATCTGGCCTTCACTCAGCAATAAAATGGCATTTTCTTTCCCCAAATGTCCCTGGATGGGGAACTTGTTTGAAGTCCATTTCAAAGGACCTCAGTACTCACTGTAAGATAAAAGGAAACAGAGCCTTTCAGGTGTGGATCAAGCAGTCTGCATTTACAGTCAGTCCTGTGGAAACAGAGATGAACAAAATCTTGATCATGGTTTCTAAACACAGCTCATTTTATTTATGAATTTGGGATTGTTACAGGTCAATGTTTTCTCTCATTGTGTTTTAGTTTTGAAAATAATCCTTCTTTCAAATGTTGGAAATAATTTGTTGGACAAAACACTCAAAAAGCATGTTGTGACCCGTATCCAGGTCATTTAACACAAGTCAGTTTTGACATTAGAGCACACGCAGCAACTCACGCACGACCCGACCACAGAGCAGCCAGTAAACATCTCCCTGAGTCAGTGCATTTGTCCTGCTGACATTTCAGCTCCAACACAAAAGGAGGAGAAGGTGGTCCTCTCCTAACTCTGGGCCTCTCACTGTGACTCTTGTGTCATTAATGCATTCCACGTGCATTTTTCAGTATTGCGTGGATTGACTGACTTGCAAAACGTAAAGAGCGTTTCTGCTTTACGTGCGTGGTAGGGATGGATTTGGATTGACTTAGCCACGTCTTTTAGAAATCAGACCACAGTGAATGAGCCAAGAAAGGTCGTCTCTAAATAGTCAACTGGGGCCTTAGATAAGCAACAAAAACTTACCCTAATGGGTTAAACCATCCATGATTAGGTCAATTGCTTACTAACCCAAGCTAATTACATGGATATTTACCACACATCTATAATGCAAAACTCTGAGGCTGGTCCAGGGCTAGCTAGAACCTCTGCTCTCCAAACGGGGGCATAAAATAAGTTCCAGGCAACTATCTACATCTATCCGGTTTCCGTAGAGACAGTGAACACTGCAATGTTTCCTACAAACAACAGAAGTCCTCCAAATGACATAGAGCATGTTCTGTCAGCAACCTATGATACTTAGCTCTTCATATCTTTTTATTTTGGCTGCGTTGGGTCTTCGTTGCTGCGTGCTGGCTTTCTCTAGTTGCAGCAAGCGGGGGCTACTCTTTGTTGAGGTGCGTGGGCTTCTCACTGCAGTGGCTTCTCGTTGCAGAGAGCGGGCTCTAGGCGCGTGGGCTTCAGTAGTTGTGGCATATGGGCTCAGTAGTTGTGGCATGTGGGCTTAGTTGCTCCGCAGCATGTGGGATCTTCCTGGACCAGGGCTCGAACCCGTGTCCCCTGCATTGGCAGGCGGATTCTTAACCACTGTGCCACCAGGGAAGTCCCCAGTGACTTCCTTTTTTTTTCAAACCGGAAACCACCTTTCACATTCAGATGCTTGGACTCATAGCACCTTCATACCCTTGAAGCCCCACTAGGTAGCAGAGCTGGAAAACCCCAAACTCCATGTGTTAGACATTTATTGTACTGAGTACTGTATCAGGTCATAATGGAGTTGAGGAATAAAACACGGTCCTTTCCCTTCTCGCCGTTCAGATGGATGGGAAAAAGAGATTGTGTCTCAGTGTAGTGGGCGGCGGCTCTGATGGGCACGCACACAGCGTGATGGGAACAGAAGGATGGAGCCAGCGATGATGCCGTGGGGCTTGGGACAGATTCACGGGGGTGTCAGGGGAGCTGGGTCTTGGGGGAGGGGTGACTGTCCAGGTGGAGAGAGGAAGAGGAGCCGCCCAGGCAGGGTCAATCCCGGGAGTGTGTGAAAGGGCTCCTGGGAGGTGCTTTCAGGGTGGGGTACAGGATGTGGGCCGGGGAGTGGCCAAGGTGAGGCCAAGTAGGGTTGAAAGGGTCGGGCTGGGCTGGGCTGGACTGGAAAAAGCCCCGAGGCCGTCCTGAGGAACTGGGGTCTTATCTGTCAAGCAATGAGGAACCGTTGTAGGATTCTAACTGAAGGAGTAACATGACTCATTCTTTTATTCACTCATTCGTTTCCTTCCCTCCCTCCCTTTTCACCTGACTCTAGCACTGCCCTTGGGATGGGTTGGACGCAGAGCAAGGAGTAGCAGGGCCACTTAGGAGTGGCCCTCAGGGATATGAGCACAGGCAGGTGGGCCTCAACCCACTGGCGGTAATGCTGGTGAGGCCGGGGCTGATGAGGGGGCAGAAATCGCAGGATCTGATGAGCAGGTGGCCTGCGGGGAGGGACCAGGGAAAGAGTGGTGTTCCAATTACCCAACTCGGATAATTGAATTCAAGGTGATGTAATTACCTGAGAGAATACGAGGGGAGGAGAGGGGAAGGTCAGATGAAGAATTGGTTTGAGTCAGAAGGGGCTCATGGTGAAGGTGTCCAGGAGACGGTAGGAACAGACTCAGGTACGGGATGAAGGTGCTGGAAGCCGTGTGCGGGTTGTGCTGGCCCACAGCCAGGAAGATGGAGGCGGGGGCAGGAAGACGTTGGGCTGTGGGAAGCAGGGCCGGTAGGTATAGCATCAGCTGCTGGTCCTGGAGGAAGCAGAGAGTGAGGACGGGAAGAGGCCGCTTCTCGCTGCAGGTCAGCAGTCCCCTCAGTGACAGTGGGACAAACACCAGGGTGCATGGGATCCGGGCACGGAGAGGTGTGGAGGTAGCTCTTTGGGAGAGGGAGAGAGTGCTGGCCAGAGCTGCAGGTAAGCTGGAAGGAAGGTGTGTGTTTTAAGGATGGAACAGAGCTGAGCACGTCATTTGCTTTCCAAAGAGCAACAATCAGAAACAACCATAAGGTACTAGGAACTTAGGAAATTGATTTAAAGGAAACTCTAAACTGAAAAATGATTGTTCTGTCCAGAGGACAATAGTGAAGCAAAGCAACGCTGCTTATTTCGAGCTTGATAAGTATTTGTGTTATTTAGGTCTTTCATCTAATGGCTCAGATGAAAGTTGCACTTTCCAGCCTGATACGTTAACCCAGCACCTGAAGGACAGGTGCCCAGAGGTGAGGCTCTGCAAGGCTTAGAGGGGGCTCATCTATGCTGTGAATGACCTGAAACCTGGAAGATGTTCTTCAGAATCTGGGTTTCAGTCATTTTACTTTATTCAATTATTTTGCAATTATACTGTCACTTAAAATCTGAGTTAAATTAAGAGAATCTTGTTACTTGAGTTTTTTTAATATTCCTGATCATAAATTTTTAAGACATAGTTAAGTAACTGAATAGAGGTTTCGCTCGCTCGCTCTCTCACTTTTTCTCTCTCTTTCTTCTCATCTAGAGAAGCTGACTTTCTCATCTGGTCGGGAATCACCTGGGCGATCCATTTCACAATGCAACGCAGAGCGAGATGAACCAGAACCTGCTGTCTGGGATAGGGTCTGCGAGGGTGCAGCTGACTCTGGCAGCCTTGCCCTGAGGCCCCAGGTCACTGCTGAAGGGAGCTGGATGAATCTGCATGAGGAACTCAAGAACTGCCTCCTCAGATGCCAAATGAGCAGACCTAGTGGCTTGACCAGAGCAGTCCTGATGGGGCCCTGTGGCGACGAAGCTGCTCAAACTAAACAAGCAAACAAAAAAAAAACTCTGGCGAGCAGGGCTCAGCTGTCACGAGGCCACTTTCAGCCAGTCTGTGCTGCCTGGGGAGCACCAAGACCCCCCAGCTGCTGCCCCCATGGCACGGGGGCTGGAATGGGACCTGCTTTACAGAGCAGTGGCCTTGGAGATCCAGGAGGGTGCCTTCTCGGCCAGGCTTAGTGCTCGGGGAGTGGGATGCCCTTGAAGACTCACTGGGTTTCCCACAAAGGGCAGGGGGGTTGATTGCAAAATGCAGGCTTGGGTACGTTGACCTGAAGCAAATAGATGGCCAGGTATTCTCCAGCAAAGATGAGTTTATTCAGGATCAGCAGAGAATTGCAATTCGGGGGCTCAACCACGGCAGCCACGTGCAAGTGCCCACACGGCAGAGGAAGGAGACACTTATAGGCGGGACAAGGGAGGAGGCGGGCTTAGTAAGCAGAGCCGCAGCCTTTCATTGGCTGAGTCCTGGCGGGAAAGAATGGGAGTCTTTCTTCTGTTGAGCTGGGCTGTCAGTGCAGGGGTAAGAGCGCCCCCTGCTGGTCTCCCGACTCTGTTTAACAGGTTTCCGTTCATTAATGTTTTACAGCAGTCACAGGACAAAAGCCAAAAGGGACCTGAGATATATGCATTTTCATTATTCCTGCGTGGGGAGGGTGGTCAGAACATTGTCCTTTTTAAACAAAGCAAGTGGTTCCAGCATATTCTAGACTCCCATCCAGCCTGAGGTAGAGAACCTCAGCCCCTCATCAGGAAGAAGGGCAAGGGTCAAGGGAGGGGCTCCATCATCCGCCCCTCTGTCATTCTGCCGCGTTCCCCTCCCCGACCCCAACTGCCACCAGCACACATGCTTCCTCTCTCTTCCCAGGGCCATCCCACCTCCAAGGCAACGTGAGACCTGCACGAGGACCCTGGGGCGCTCTCCTCCTGTGGGCTGTCTGAGCAGCACCACGGCCAGGTCCTGGGGTCATCTACGGCGTTATTCCTGGCGAACTTGATGTTTGCGCATCGCCTTTAATAACTTTATTACCTGAACCACCCAGCGTGCATGAAATGGCAACCGTGACGCACTAGCTGGTGCTGTGACTGTTTATTCATTCCACAAACTTTTATTGAGCACCTACTCTATAGACCAGGAGTTACACTAGGGTCTGGAGACGTCGTGGTAGGGGACACGGTCCCTGGCCTCACGATACCAGATAGATATTGTGAGATAATAGAAAAAATGTGCACTGGAGTCTGCCACCGGTTCCTGGCACAGGGCTCCGGAGCCCTTGTAATTTCCTAAGTGATGAGAACACGAGGAGCATCTCTTGTTCTAATATTTGGTCTTTGATCCCCGTTCCTGACACAGAGCTCCTGAAACCCTGGTAATATCCTGGGTGATAGGAGTGTCTTTTGTTCTAATGAGGTGACTCTGGGCGGGCTCCTGGTTGAGGGCTGCTCACTGGAAAGACCCACCTGTGATTAGAAGCTTGGAATCTTCAGCCCCACCACCCCACACTCTCTTGAGAAGGGAGAAGATCTGAAAAATGGAATTAATAATGGATCATGCCCACGTGAGGAAGCCTCCGTACGTAAAATCCCACTAGCGTGGGGTTCAGAGAGCTTCCAGGTGGGTGAGCACAGCCACATGGAGGGGGGTGACGCACCCCAACTCCAGGGGGACAGAGGCTCCTGCGCTCAGGACCCTCCCAGACCTCGCCCTGTGCATCTCTTCATCTGTCCTTTACTATATCCTTTCATAAACTGGTAAACGTTCGTGTTTCCCTGAATTCTTTGAGGCACTGCAACAAATTAACCCACCCTGAGGAGGGGGTCGTGAGAACCTCTGATTTGTAGCCAAATCCTACAGAAGGTGTGGGTAACTTGGGGACTTGTGACCGTCATCTGTGGGACAGGGAGCAGCCTTGGGGGGCTGAGCCCTTAACCTGTGGGATCTGACGCTGTCTCCAGGTACACAGTGTTAGAATTGACTTAAATTGCAGGACACCCAGCTGGTGTCATGGGAATTGCTTGGTGTGGTGTGGGAAAACCTCCCACACATTTGGTGACCAGAAGCGTCAGAAGTGAGGTGCTTTGTACGAGGAATAAAGAAGAGAAACATGGGAGGGAAGAACCGGGTTATTCTCTATTCGGGAAAAGACCGAACAGAGGTTTTTCCTTATACGGATATGCAAATAAATGACAGTTGACGTGGTATGTGCTGTAGTGACGCTAAGCCTGAGGGGCAGGAAAAGGAGAAGCAGCTAGAAGTCTGGCTGGGGAGTTAAGAAGGGGTCCCAGAATCCATGACACTCAGCTGAGATCTGAAGAATGAGGATGAGCCCAGGGGACACCCAGGAGGAGAGAATTCCAAACTAGGGATGGGGAAACTCATCAAAGTGCTCATGGTTGAGGAGACAGATAACCTACTATTGCCGGACCACTAAACATGAGGCAGTTCAGGCTGGACACCTATGAAGGGCCTCATCTGTCAGGCCAATAAATTCGTGTTTTATCTTACAGGCTGCGGAGAGTCCCTGAAGAATTCCGAGCTGCGGGGTCACGGAAGCAGAGTTATGCATCGGGAAAACGGCTCTGCAGCAACGCAGACAGATGGGATGCAGAGGTCAGGAGTATCTGGGCCGCCATGCTTCGGGTGAAAGGTGGCAGGTGGTGAGCAGGGCTGTGGCCCGGGGTGGAGGGCATGGAGGGGAAAGCTGGTTAAGAAGAACTCAGGCAGGTCCTGGGGGTTGTTGGGGAGGGGGGAGGGGGACCTAGCATGATTTCCAGATTGCTCACTTGGACCAGCAGATGGTTGGCCATGATATTCCTCTGAAATTGTTCTACTTTTTCCTGGAACAAATGAGGTTAGCAGAGCGTGACTATAATCTACTGTCCCTAAGGTCTGGGAAAAACACAGGCAATATACATTTGCACTGAGGTAGAGCACGTAACATCAGCAGAATCGTCTCCACTTAAAGCCTCTTTATTTAAAAAGCCTAACATGAATTAAAAATGCACACAGGTGCCTTTGGGATGATCACTCAATATCACAGCTTATAATTGGTAGGACTTTGCTCTGAACACTTCCCTACTTCAGGTTTAACCAGAAGGAAGTAGGTACGGACGTGAGAATGAATAAACCAGTTTCCCTGGAACATAGTTCCCACGAGGACAGGAGAAGCAGTTCCTTTAGAGCTTAGGTGAGAAACAGTCAAAGGGAAGACTGAGTGCAAGGCTAAAATTTTTTAAATTAATTCTACAAGCAATAGGAAGACAGTCAAGCTTTCTGAGTATTGTGTGACAGAGAAAAGAAATGATTTAGAAAACATAATTACCCGTGACATTTGGAATGGCCAGAATATGGGAAAGTCTATTGCAGGGAAATAAATTAAGAAACTGTTACGGGCCTGAATTAAATTATACATAATCCTTAATTCCCCAGATTCCCCTCGATGACCCCACAAACCAAGTATCTCAGTTTAATGTTAACTTTTCAAAAAAAAGAAAAAAGAAAACCTCTCAACAAAGAAAAGGCCAGGACCAGGTAGCCCACTGGTGAATTCTAACACTGAGGCTTCTCAAATTCTTCTAAAAAATTAAAGAGGAGGGAGGACTTCTGAACTCATACCCTGATATCAAAGCAAGACAAAGACATCACAAGAAAATAAAACCGCAGGATAATATTCCTTATGAATATTGATGCAAAAATCCTCAACAAAATACTAGCAAATTGCATCCAACAAGATATTAACAGGATTATACATCATGACCAAGTGGGATTTAGTCCAAGAATGCAAGGGTGGTTCAACATAAGAAAATCTGTCACTGTCATACATCACATGAATAGTATAAAGAGAAAAAAACCACATGATCATCTTGTGAAAATGAAAAAAAGAAACCTCGTTTAAAACATTTATAGTCAGCTGATTTTGATAAGGGTGCCACGTCCATTCAATGCGGTAAAGAATATTCTCTTCCATGGAAGATGCTGGGACAACTGGATTCCCACTCACAAGGATGAAGTTCTACCCTTACTTCACACCACATACAAAAATAACTCAGAATTGATCAACAACCTAAATACAAGGCTAGAACTATACAATTGTTAGAAGAAAACATAGGAGTAAATGTTCATGACCTTGGGTTTGGCAATGGGCTCTTAGATATGACACCAAAAGCTCAAAGCAAAAACAACAAAAATAAATAAAATAAATAAATTGGATTTCATCAAAATTAAACATTTTTATGTGTCAAAGGACATTAGCAAGAAAGTAAAAGACATTGGAAAGCAGGCTTGAATTAAGGGCCAACCAAGATGCGTGCAGACACAGGTGTGCTGTATACGTACTTTGAATCGCGTTAATGTGCTTCGAAGGCTACTCCGGCACCCTTACAGGGGGGCAGAGTTCGTTCTATGGTCGTTGCTGTTGTTTGCTGCTGCCTGCAAAGCTGAACAGAGGATACAAAGAGGTGCTCATCTCAGCACGCCTTCAATTCTCAGCTCCTTGCGAGATAGACTCCATTTTTATACAGTTTGTGGTTTTGATTTACGGGGTTTTTTTTAATCTTATGAAAAATGAATAACCTCCTACTTCCCTACACCCACTTTTAGCCCTATCACTGGGGATACTTCTCTTTAACTCATTATCATAGTTAAAGGTGGGCTCTGGAGCCAGACTGCTTTGCATCTTAACTAGACTCTTTGGACCTCAGTTTTCTCATCTGTAAAATGGAAATAACAGTAGGAACTGCATTATGGTGCTGTTGGGATTAAGTCAGTTAATCCATGTAAAGAACCTTCCACACTGATAGAACACAGTAAGTGCTGTGTAAGTGCTAATGGGCATTACCCCATACTATTCTTATTTCTAATAATTACCCAGAAATATTAAGTGCCCTTTTAGCTTGTCCTCGAGTAGCAGGGAGCAGTCAGTTCACATTCCGTCACCCAAGGTTCATTACTGAGTCATAGATAAAGTAGGAAGAAAAGTCATAGAACAGAATTTTGGCTTCATTATATTTGCAATTCCAGTGGTACAATCTTGAAAGTACCCTTTCCTTCTAATTTTTAAGCAAACTTTCACCCATCATACATCACTGTGTACCATGAGAGCCTAATACCTCTAATCATACGGTTGCCAAAATGCTCGGACTGGTTTGGGGTGGAGAGAGGGAGTTCAAGCTTTGCTTGGGTCCAAGTATTACATGCAAAAGTAATTTTGAAAAGCATGTTAAAGTTGCCAGTATTTGGTTGTCAACTAAATCTTAGTTAAAATGTGAGAAGCTTTTGTTCTCATTTTTTAAAAATTTATTTATTTATTTCTGGCTGTGTTGGGTCTTCGTTGCTGCGCGTGGGCTTTCTCTAGTTGCGGTGAGCGGGGGCTACTCTTCGTTGCGGTGCGCAGGCGTCTCATTGCGGTGGCTTCTCTTGTTGCGGAGCACGGGCTCTAGGCACGCGGGCTTCAGTAGTTGTGGCGCACGGGCTCAGTAGTTGCTGCACACTGCCTCTAGAGCGCAGGCTCGGTAGTTGTGGTGCACGGGCTTCATTGCTCTGCGGCATGTGGGATCTTCTCGGACCAGGGCTCGAACCCGTGTCCCCTGCAGTGGCAGGCGGATTCTTAACCACTGCGCCACCGGGGAAGCCCTGTTCTCATTTTTGATGAGTCAGTTATTCATGGCATGACTGGCCATTTAACATCAAAAACCTATTTAATCACAAAGAGCTTTTTATTTGAATCTAATCTCTAGATTACCATTTTGTTGGGACAATACCACTTAAGACTTATTAATGCAAAAAGCCAGTTCATAATATATCGTCATTAGAATTCCAGCCACAGCTTTTGAGGAATCAAGATTGATCACTCTCGACAAGCAGCTGACCGTCCCAAAGCACCGCAGGAAGTGAAAGTTCTCAGAAAGCAGGGGTTTTGTTAGGAAATCAACACAATAGCTCATTTCCTAATGAAGCTAGCAGGGGTCAGTGTCTTTTAGTTATGTTTGAGAAAAACCATAAAATTGCCTCGAGATTTCAGAGTTTGGACGATCTTCAGTTGGAGACAAAAGACACCTTGAAAACACAAAACATCTACTCACCCCGAAATGTCCAAAGAAACCTGAAAATATTCAGACACCCAACATGTTCCCTGCACACGTTCCCTGCCTGTGCCTCCAAACCGCCTCCAAGTTCTTTTCCTTGGGAACTCAGCAGCAAGGTAGAAGTAACAATAGAAAGGAACTAAGAAAAAACTCTGGTCAATTGTTTTTAGAGGAATAGGGCCAAAAAATAGTGAAAGGCAACCTACAGAATGGGAGAAAATATTTGCAAATTATATATCTGATACTATCCAGAATGTATAAAGAACTCTTATCATTCAACAACAAACAACCCAATTAAACAATGGGCAAAGGACTTGCATAGACATTTCACCAAAGAAGGTGTACAAATGGCCAATGAGCCCAAGAAAAGATGCTCAACATCATTAGTCATCAGGGAAATGCAAAACAAAACCACAGTGAGACACCCCTTCAGATGTTAGGACCGGTATAATGATAACCAAAAAAGCAACATAACAAATGTTGGTGAGAAACGTGGAGGAATCAGTGAGAATGTAAAGCGGTGGAGCCACTGTGAAAACCAGTTAGGCAGTTCCTTAAAAAGTTAAACAGTTACCAGATGACCCAGCAATTTCACTCCTAGGTATACACCCAAAGGATTTTTTTAAAGGGACTCAGATACTTGTGCACCAATATTTATTGCAGGATTATTCGCAATAGCCAAATGACCCAAGTGTCCATCAACATATGAAAGGATAAACAAAATGTGGTCTATTCATAAACTGGAAGTGTACTCAGCCATAGACAGGAATGCAGCTCTGATATATGTTACGATACGGATGAACCTTGAAAACATTTTTTTTTTTTTTTTTTTTTTTTTGGGGTACGCGGGCCTCTCACTTTTGTGGCCTCTCCCGTTGCGGAGCACAGGCTCCAGACACGCAGGCTCAGCGGCCATGGCTCACGGGCCCAGCCGCTCCGCGGCATGTGGGATCTTCCCGGACCGGGGCACGAACCCATGTCCCCTGCATCGGCAGGCGGACTCTCAACCACTGCGCCGCCAGGGAAGGCCAACCTTGAAAACATTTTGCTAAGTGAAGTAAGCCAGACACAAAAGGCCACCTATTGTATGATTCCATTTGTATGAAATATCTAGAACAGGCGAATTCATGGAGACAGAAAGAAGATTATATGTTACCAGGACCTGGGTGGAGGGGGGAGTTACTGCTTAATGATTACTGAGTTTCTGTTTGGGGTGATGAAGAATTTTTGGAAATACAACTAGTGATGTTGCATAACATTGTGAATGTAATTAATGCCACAGAATTGTGTACTTAAAATGGTTGAAATGGCAAATCTTATACAGATTTTACTACAATAAAAAAAATAACTATGTTATTGGGAAGAGTTTGTTTCCAAAAAGAAAGGGGATGCTGTTAGCAGAGGGAAAGAAAAGTCATTAAATAAAACCAAAAGTAACTACTTCTCTAGGAGAAAGTTCAGGCTACTTCGATTAGTCTTAAGGTAGCCCTCGATGTTAACTTTCATCTGAAACACAAACAGGGGGAGTTGGGGAGAAAAGGTAGTATACAGCTGGCTTAACTGCCCACTTGCCTGGGATGCCTAAGCCTGTGCCTGCATTTCTTCACAGCAAGGGGAGCCCCTAGAGGCGATGCTTATTGCTGATGCTAAACCTATTTATCTCGTTTTAAGAGCACCACCTCCTCCTTGGACTCAGGATACAAATGCGGTTCCATCTTATTTGTTTGCAGTAAATGCCAGATTAGCACGGAGTTCTGTTATTTCCCTTTGCCGGACGGGCTCCTACTGAATCAATCACTGGCTCTTCCAACATCCTGAAGGCCAAGGGAAGGAGGGCCGGCCAGCTGCTCTTCCCCACCGGCAACGCTCCATCCACACCTGTGATTCCTCGAGCGGCCACAAGATGGTGCTGTCGCGTGGCGGCCTTGAACCAAAGCGCGGCCCCAGGTGCTCCCTGCACCTGCTGGTTTTCAGAGGTGATGTCGCATCTTAGTCTCTCTTAGAGCTCAGCGCTTTCATTCCCACACCAAGGACTGGACGGCTCCCGGGCTGGTTCCAGCACCTGCTGCTCCACAGTTACCGGGTCCTCCCACGGGATCCACACCACCCGGAGGTCTGGCTGTTTTCCTTATAGGTCCTCGTAGCACAAAAGACGTGAACACACCCCTCCCACGGGACAACAGCGTCACTCGCCCTCCTTGTAAGGAAGCCTACCTTCAGTTATTTCAGAGCGCCTACACCTACCTTTCTTAGTTGCACTCATTTACTTTCTGAGACACAAAGATGATATGAGGACATCATCTCAGTGAGTCTTACAAGAAAGGGGGGAGAACAACCAAATTTCATCTTTGAGGACGTTCTAATACATTCGGAAATGCCTCTACAACTTTTCATTCGGATAAAGGTCATTCTAAAATGAAAACGTCCCCCAGGACCTCCTGGGCTCACAAGACAAGGTGGCCTGTCTCCTGCTGGCATGAGAGCATGTCACAGCGAGGCCATGTCCTCACTTCTGAACCCAAGGAAAACATCAGCTGCAGACAGACCACCCCCTGACGCTGGTGTGCAAACAGCAGCTGCAGTTATTTTCATTAGGAACATTACACAAGCGGGGAAAATATGCCTTCTGCTCTATAGGGCCATCCCAGGACACCGGAAATCAAGGCAGAGCATTTGGGGAGGGTCCTTGGGTGGGTCGCAATGGTAGGTGGGCTACCAAATGAGGTGTTACAAGCCAGAAAGTGCTGGAAAAGGGGAAAAGGAGAAAATTAGCCCAAACTGCTCACCAGCACCCCTCGCCCACCCATCAGCAGGCTACGGTTCAGTACCTCTCTGCCTTCTAGGGGCTCTCCTTGGCCTTGAACCTTCATCCTATGTGCTCTTTACCCAGCCTCCCCAATAGAAACATCTGGCCAAACCACAGTACAACGTCACCACTAGGATGCGGTCACACACCGAACATTCCCATCACCACAAGGTCCCTCTTATAATCACACCCGCCCCCCAAACCCTGGCAACCACTTATTTGTTCTCCGTTTCTAGAATTTCTCATCTCGAAAATGTTACATAAATGGAATCGTACAGGACGGACCATTTGGGGATTGGCATTTTTCGTTCATAATTCTCTGCAGACTCGCACAGGCTGCTGGGTGCATCAATAGTTCATCCTTTTTATCGTTGTTATGCCGCGACCTTCAGACGTTACCCTGGACACCCGCCTGGGGGTGGAGGAGACGTGAGGCGCGGGCAGGGGCGCCCCCATCTTCCCAGCACTACAATCCCTCCAGCCACCACCGCGCGGAGCCACCGGGTCCCGCTCGTATACGAGGGCCCGGGCTGGCGCTGGGCAGAGCCCGGGGGCGGGGACAGGGCAGGGGCGGGGCGCCGAGTGCGGTGAGAGATCCTGACTGGTCGGGCTTGGGAGCGGGGCGGGGCGGGGATAGGGGCCGGGCTGCGCTCGGGGGCGGGGCGTAGTCTAGGGCGAGCTGGGGCGGTGTTCGTGGGCGTGGCCAGGGCTGCGCTCGGGGCGGGGGCCCGCTGGCGGACTCCCAGCGTCCGGCTCGCAAAGCGCGTCCGCCCGCCGACGTCTGCGAGTGCGTGGCCCGCGCGGCGAGAACGTGTCGTGGACGTCGGACGTTCTTCCGGAGGAAGTCCGAGTCCTGCCCTCGTCCTGGGCGCGGGCGCTGGCTGCGGGCGCTGGCTGCGGTGAGCGTCTGCGCCCACCGGGGGGCGGGCTTGGGGACCCTACCCAGGGCGAGGGTCTCTGCGGGTTCCCACTCCCCGCGTGCCCGAGGCTCCTCTTCTACAGGTACGAGGCTGGGGCACAGGGTGAGCAGGCCCTTCGCTGCCATCAGCCGCTGCCCTCCGCCCTGGACTCGGGCTGCGCCGACCCCAGTTGCAGACGGGAAGCGAGCAGCCCGGGGTCAGCGAGTGGGCGTCGCGGTGACCCGGCCTGGTTCCGGCTCGGCCTCTACCCTGCGTACCGTCCAGTCTGTACCAGGCCCTGGAATCAGCTTGTTTAACTTTAGTCCCTGAGATTCTCAGCCAGAGAAATTCGAGAAGAGAAACGTGTACTCAGTGTATGCTTCCTGCACGGCTATTTCTAGTTCTAGGGGGGATGGAAAGAACACAAGTGTAGGAAGAGAGAAACGGTCGCAGAGATTAGGATGAAGTAATGTACATCAAATTATCAGCCCATTTGATGTGATATATAGAGTTTAACAACCACGTGGCTCTTTTTTCCTGTTGACCTGGTAAGTGTATTAATTTCCGAGGAAGGGGAAAGTACCCCTGCTGTGCAGGGGCAGTAGGTAGGGAAGGTCAGTGGGGGAAGTGTTGGGCTAGTAGCCGACTTCTGGGGCCTCAGTTTCTTATTCTGTACAACTAGGAGAATTGACCAGAGCGGGAGTCAGAAACTCAGTGGCCTCCAGGGGCCTGGCGGGTGATGTAAATAGGTAAACTGGGCCCAGCAAAGCAAGAGGGGAATGCATGCCCTGCTGTAGGCACTAAAATTAAATGGTTTTTAACCAAACCAAAATGTCTTTGGGCCCTGGCCCTAGGGATCTCAGGATGAGGTGTTCCCCGAGTCTGGAGTGACACTGCTGACCTGTCCGAGGTGATCAGGTCCCATCACTCTCCTGCATAACATGCTCCAATGGCTTTCTTTTAGGCTCAGGGTAAAGTCTTTGCCCCTGTCCTGCAGACCCACCCATCTCTTGGACCGAATCTCCCACCACCCAGCACTCTGTTTTAACCCCAGCTGCCTCATGCAGGCTTCCTTGAACACCTGGCTTCCACTCCCACCGCGCGCCTTACCCTCGCTCTTCC
This sequence comes from Aethalodelphis obliquidens, assembly GCF_003676395.1. Taxonomy (NCBI): domain Eukaryota; kingdom Metazoa; phylum Chordata; class Mammalia; order Artiodactyla; family Delphinidae; genus Aethalodelphis; species Aethalodelphis obliquidens. The sequence continues at coordinate 1,981,349 of NW_020837978.1, forward strand.
CTCTGCCTGAACCTGTCTGTGGCTGTGCCTCGACCTCTCCCCCTGCCCCTCAGTGTTTGTTTTCTCTTCTAGATTGTTGGGGTCACTGAGGAGAGTGATTGTGCCTGAGAGCCCAGGCCCCACCACACGCAGTCCTTCTGTGCCCAGAGTTCACTGCAGACCCTCCTCTTGGCAGCATCCGGAGAGAAAAATACCCATCTTCTAGAATATGGCAGGTGACTATTAGCCATGGGGGAGTTAAGCTTTTTTAAATTAAAATTTTAGTTAGAAATTGAATACCTTGTTATAAAAACTCCAGACAGCACTGAAGTGTATAAAACTTGTTTATAATGTGCACTGCTATCTGGCATTCTCTCGTTTTGTGTTTTCTTACTGTCCACTTCAGCCCCATCAAAATCTAATGCTTATCCTGTCTTTGCTTTGCCTCCAGCCTCTGGGATGACCACCAGGACATAGTAGGTGCTCAATAAATAGATATTGAGTGAATGAGCCCCAAGAGTTACAACGGTTAAAGATTCAGCACGACGCACACCCATCCCATTCTGTGACATCTCTTCATTTCAACAAAAGATGAAAATCCTTTCATTTCAGAACATACACGTTCGCGTTATTTCACACGTCGCGTTGTCCGTTAGTGTTTGTCAGCCTCGGCACTGCTGACCTCTGGGGCTAGATCGCCCTGTGTTGTGGGACCTGTCTGTACCTGTAGGATTTTTAGCAGCGGCCTTGGGCTCTGTCTCCCGTATGCCAGCCTTGCCTCCCTCTGGAAGTGACAGCCAGAAACGTCTCCAGACCTCGTGAAATAGCCCCTGGGAGGCAACACTCCCCAGTTCGTGTGTATCCCTTTTCCTTTTAAGTCACCAAGTAGAGTTCCTTTATGACAGATGAGTCTGAGAGGTTAAAATAGAACTGTTAATCATTAATTTCCCTTGTGGGATTCAACCTTTACACTCCGCTGAATGCCCCAGAGCTGTTTGCTTCCAACTGACATTTATATTTTCTCCTTAAGGGCCTAAACAGAATAATATAAATCAAGAGTTGAAACATTTTGGTCTCAGACGTTCCCAGGGAAGGTTTAAACAAATCCCCACAGCTGCCTTCGGTACCTAAGCTCACAGAACCTTCTGAACGAGGAAAGGACTGCTCCAGAGGCTGTTGGTGTTACACGGCCAGGCCCTGTAACGCTGGTCTTCTTAGAGCCTGTTGCCCTCAGCCTCCCCCCAAAAGCGGGGCTTGATGCAGGCTCTGCCTCTCCCATGGGACTGGGATCTGATTTTTGATGTCTTAAGTGTCAGTTTTTGATGGAGGGGAAGGAAGCAGAGCTGTGTGTCAGTGGCTGATGCCTTCCAACAAAGGGTTAGCACAAAAGATGAGTCACGGTAGTTTCTTATGATACTAGGCAACACAGCTAAAACTTACGGAGGATAACCAAAACAGATTGGGCTTTTAAGGAACTCAGTTGTGTTACTCTTGAGGAATTGTAACTTGACTCGTCGTATATTTGTGTGTTAGCAAACTCAAGTAATGATGAACGATGACATAGTTAGATTTTTCTTAAATGCTCATTGTTTTAAACGTGTCACCCATAAAAAGCGTTGGTCTTTCTCGCTTAGCTTCAGCCATGGTGGTGCAGCTACATGTTTCATTGTCGTCTTAGTCCTTGTTGCATTTTGACAAAGAGGAATTGTTCTTCAAGAGAAATGGTTTCTTGTCCGGATTTAGGTAAGAAAGTGCTCATCGTCTACGCGCACCAAGAGCCCAGGTCTTTCAACAGGTCTCTGAAGGATGTGGCGGTTGCGGAACTGAGCCGGCAGGGCTGCACCGTCACCGTTTCTGATCTCTATGCCATGGACTTTGAGCCTAGGGCCACGAGGAAAGATATCACTGGTGAGTCATGGAATAAATGCTCTGGTTTTTTAAACTTTCTTCTCTGTGTGTGTCTTCTTACTGAGGTATAATTGACATAACGTTGTATTCATTTCAGGTGTGTAACATAAGGATGCGATGTCGGTATATGTTGCAAAATGATGACAAGTCCAGTTAACATTCGTCACCACACAGTTTCACTTTTCTCCCCTCTTGATGAGAGCTTTCAAGATCCGCTCCTTCATATATGCAGCGTCCTAACTGTAGTCGCCGTGCTGTGCGTGACATCCCCGTGACTCAGTCATTTATAACTGAAAGTTTGCTCTGTCGGCTCTCTCTACCTGTATTACGCACACCCTCCAGCCCCTGCCCCAGGCAGCCACCAATCTGTTTTCTGTATTCACGAGCTCAGTTATTTTTTTGTTTTGTTTTTTAAGATTCCGCATATAAGTGAGATCATACAGTATTTGTCTTTTTCTGCCTGACTTATTTCACTTAGCATGATACCCTCCAAGTCCATCCATGTTGCTGCAAACGGCAAGGTTTCTTTCTTTGTGGCTGAATGATATTCCATTGTGTTTATATATCACCTTTTCTTCATCCATTGATGGGCATTTAGGTTGTTTTCGTATCTTGGCTCTTGTGAATAATGCTTCAGTGAACAGGGGTGCAGATATCTTTGTGAGTTACTGTGTCCCTTTTCTTTGGGTAGATACCCAGAAGTGGGATTGCTGGATAGTGGCTCTATTTTTAATCTTGGGGAGGAAACCTCCGCACTGTCCTCCACAGTGGCTTGCACTTTGCATTCCCACCAACGGTGCACGAGGGTCCCCTTTTTTCTACGTCCTCACCCGCGCTTGTTGTCTCTTGTATTGTTGACGATGGCCATTCTGACCAGTGTGAAGTGACATCTCACTGTGGTTTTGATTTGCATCCCTGATGATTATGATGTCGAGCATCTTTTCACGTGCCTGTTGGCCATCTGTGTGTTTTCTTCAGAAAGATGTCTATTCAGATCCTCTGCCCATTTTTAAATCAGATTGTTTGGGGGATTTTGCCTTCTTTGTAATTTTTTTAATTAAAACAAGTTTGAAAACAAAGCTTATCATTGCACATGATGGAGAGTTCTCAAGTCAAAAAGGCCTCAGGGCAAGTCCTTTCCCCCCGTCCCCAGCCACCCGGTTCCTCTGCCCCCAAGGAAACCAGTGTCACCCATTACCTGTGCATCTTTCTGGAGTGAGTCTGCGCTCTCTCTGGATGTACCTAAAACAATTAAGGGCATAGTCTCCATTTTCCCTCTGCTTTTTAAAAACTGGGAACATGTTACATATGTTGTTTTCTTCTTTCCTGCTACGGAGTCCCGCGTTGTATGGAGGAGCCGTGGTTTGAGCAGCTGCCACTAATGGGCATGTTTGGTCGTTTCTCGCTTTTGCTGTGACAACAGAGCTGCCGCACACGGTCACGGCCATACGTGTTTTCCTATCTGTGCTGGTATATCTAGAATGGAGTTGCTGGTCAGAGGGAATGTGCGTTTTGAATTTTCGTAGATAATATCAAATTGCCTTCTGTAGGTGCTGTACCAGTTTACCACCAGCAGTGTTTGCAAGTGCTCGTTTCCTCATTTAACCAATTTTTTGATAATTGCCAGTCTGACAGGTGGAAAAATGGTCCCTGAGTACATACACAGTTTTGTATATGAATTGTAAATATATTTTTACCTATTTTTTTTTTTTAGTTTTGACTTTACTATGGTGGCTTTTTTCATGCAGAATTTTATTTACTTTTGTTTAGTTGGCTTTTGACCTGTGTATTTTGTGTCATGTAAACTCTAAGCTTATTTTTTAAAGGTGTTATACTTTCTGGTATTTAACAGGTTCCACTTTTTTTTTTTTTTTTTTTGCGGTACGCGGGCCTCTCACTGTTGTGGCCTCTCCCATTGCGGAGCACAGGCTCCGGACGCGCAGCCTCAGTGGCCATGGCTCACAGGCCCAGCCGCTCTGCGGCAGGTGGGATCTTCCCGGACCGGGGCACGAACCCGTGTCCCCTGCATCGGCAGGCGGACTCTCAACCACTGCGCCACCAGGGAAGCCCTCCACTTTTTAAATTTAAGTATGTTCTCTATTCAGAATTTACTTTGGTGTATGATGTGAGGTGTGGGTCGTTTTTCCCAAGTACTTACCCAGCTCTCTCATCACCATTTATTACATGATCCAGCTATTTGCCCCAATTTAAAAGGCCACCTTCATTGTGATCTGAATTCCCACATGTTTTATTCTCTTCTAAACTTTGTATTCTGCTTTTGTTTTCCTATCCATGACTCAGTACCACATGGCTTTAATTATTTTGGCAAATAATTTATTTAATATCTGATAGAGTTAGGTCACCCTCACTTGTCTTATTTTCTATTTTTTTCTGACTAGTTTTACTTTTCCATAAAATCTTTTGAATTAGCTTTCCAGATTGTCGACTGAAAAAAAATGCACAACGTGAGAGTTGTGAGTTAAGTTTCTTTTGGGGCAAAATGAGGACTATAGCCCAGGAGGCAGCCTCTCCGAGAGCTCTGAGGAACTGCTCCGAAGAGGTAGTGGGGGGAAGTCAGGATATGTGTGATTTTGGTGAAGGGGGTGCGTGCAGTTGAGCACACAGTTCGGCAGAAGGTTGCTGCTGGTCACGAGGAGCACACGTCTCCGTTAGTGACGTTAGTGCTTTTCTAGATATGAAGAGATGCAAGAATTGGGCTCATAAACTCTTCTCCGGGAAAGATCTAACTCTCTGAAGACCTGTTCTGCCAGGTTTTCCGGGAGCACAGGGCGCCTCATCCCTGATCTCCACCCTGAACCCCTTTCAGGGCGTGTTGAAGGTCAGTGGTCACAGCAGTTTGTGACTTAATCCTTGTAGAGGCAGATGGCAAGTGCTAACCTTTGGCTGGCAAGATTCAAAAGGTAACAGATGATCTTTTTTTTAACATCTTGATTGGAGTATAATTGCTTTACAATGGTGTGTTAGTTTCTGCTTTATAACGAAGTGAATCAGTTATATATATACATATGTCCCCATATCCCCTCCCTCTTGCATCTCCCTCCCACCCTCCCTATCCCACCCCTCTAGGTGGTCACAGAGCACCGAGCTGATCTCCCTGTGCTATGCGGCTGCTTCCCACTAGCTAGTTATTTTACGTTTGGTAGTGTACATATGTCCATGCCACTCTCTCACTTTGTCACAGCTTACCCTTCCCCTCCCCGTGTCCTCAAGTCCATTCTCTTGTAGGTCTGTGTCTTTATTCCCATCTTACCCCTAGGTTCTTCATGACCCTTTTTTTCTTTTTTTTCCTTAGATTCCATATATATATATGTGTTAGCATACGGTATTTGTTTTTTCTCTTTCTGACTTACTTCACTCTGTATGACAGACTCTAGGTCCATCCACCTCACTACAAATAACTCAATTTCGTTTCTTTTTATGGCTGAGTAATATTCCATTGTACATATGTGCCACATCTTTATCCATTCATCTGATGAAGGACACTAACAGATCTCTTTATTGAGGTCCCATTAAGTTTACAGACGACTCAGCCTCGTGAAGTTCTTTCTGTCCCAGTGACAGGCATGGCTCCTCATTTGCTCGTGTGCTCTTACAGCCTTCCAGGTCTGTTTATGGGTTTTCTTCATGCAGATCTCACGTAATTCTTACTAACTGGGTTTTGCTCCTTTGTGTCAGCAGGTCCCCGGCCTTATGACACCAGGGCTGGGTCTCGTGGAAGACAGTGTTTCCATGGACTGGGGCGAGGGATGGTTCAGGCGGTGATGCGGGCCATGGGGAGCGGCTGTAAATGCAGATGAAGCTTCTCTCCCCCGCCCGCCGCTCACCTCCTGCTGTGCAGCCCGGTTACTAACAGGCCGAGGACCGGTACCAGTCTGCGGCCAGGGGGTTGGGGACCCCTGCTCCACGTGAAGAGGACTCATCTGTGTGTGCGTGTATGTGGCTGCTACTAATTTTCTTACTGTTTGTAGTTTTCAGCTGATTCTCTGGGGCTTTCCTGATACACAGTCAGATCATCTGCAAATAATGATAATTTCACCTGTGGTTTTCCAGGAATTTTAATTTTAAATTAATTACCTTTAATTTCCTTCTGTTTGCAGTTGGGTTAACAAGATCCCCAGGTTTAGTATTTAGTGCTGATGGTGATAGCTGACATCCTTGTCTTTCCTTGTCTTCCCTTTTTTTTTAAAATTTTTTTTATTGATTTATTTTTGGCTGCGTTGGGTCTTCGTTGCTGTGTGCAGGCTTTCTCTAGTTGCGGCGAGCAGGGGCTACTCTTCGTTGCGGTGCGTGGGCTTCTCATTGCGGTGGCTTCTCTTGTTGCAGAGTACAGGCTCTAGGCATGCAGGCTTCTGTAGTTGCAGTGCGCAGGCTCAGTAGTTGTGGCTCGCGGGCTCTAGAGCGCAGGATCAGTAGTTGTGGAGCACGGGCTCAGTTGCTTCGCGGCATGTGGGATCTTCCCGGACCGGGGCTCGAACCTGTGTCCCCTGCATTGGCAGGCGGATTCTCAACCACTGCGCCACCAGGGGAGCCCTTCTCTTTTTAAAAAAAAACAATATTTATTTATTTTGGCTGCGCGGGGTCTTAGTTGTGGCGTGTCGGATCTAATTCCCTGACCAGGGATCGAACCCGAGCCCCCTGCATTGGGAGCATGGAGTCTTACCCACTGGACCACCGGAGAGGTCCCTGTCTATTCCCTTTTAATAAACCAAACATTCTTTTCACTGAGCGAACAGCAAAGCAGGGACTGGGGAGATGGAGGATTATGTGGGGGAGCCACTGGTTTTCAGTGAATCGGGTGACACAGGCTCTTTGTATAAAGTATCTTAAATGTGGTGAACAGGTGGGCAGAGCGTGGAAACAACAAGCCCTTCACGTGCCCTCCTGGTCCCGCATGGCCCCAGGGACGAGCAGGCGGAGCTTTGTGGTGTGGATCGTTGTAGGTCTTACAAATATCGACAAAATGTGTGTCTGTGTGGAGCTTAGACTCTCCAGTACAGGCGGAAGTGGGGCTTTGCTTGATTCACTAGAGCTTCCGGGAGCCTCTCTATGACTGCAGGGCACTTCGCGGCACCTGCTGTAACTTACCAGTTCCCCTGTTGACTTAGGCTTACTTTGTCTCCAGCTTTCGTTTCAAGCTGAGCCAGTATGTTTCCATGGCTCTGGACTTCCTGTCTTACTAAGAAAGTCCTCTCCATATCCTCACATAAAAATATTCTCATTTTCCCATGACATTTGGATACCTTTGCTTTGATATTTACTTTTATCTAGAGTACACGTGGCCCATGCACATTTTATTGTCCGTTTACCATTATCAGAAGCACCCCGTGTCCTCTGTGGGCTCCACACCCGGTGGGCGGCAGCCTGCCTGAGACACAGGCTCTCCTGCTCAGGGTCTCTGGTCGGTACAGAACCTCATGCACAGAAGGGTCCCAACAGGTGCTTTGAATGAAAATGAACCCCGGGGAGGCTGAGGGAGGAAGCAGAGCCCTGGCAAGTTCTCAGCTGTGGCTGCTGAAGGGCTGGCCTCTCCTTGGGCTCCTCTGCAGGCCGCGTGCTGCAGGGGCGCACCTGGGCCTCCCGTCGGCCCCTCTGCTGCCGTGTGGGACCCGTGGCCTTGAGCTCGGCCCTCAGCCTTCATCTCCTCTCTGGTCGGTTGGGAATTACCCAGCCTGTCGGGTTGTTACGAACATAGAAAGGTGATGCTGCAGAGCAGTGGTACGTGGGGATCCTCAGCCACTGGTGACTGTTGTTAACACTGATCAGTGCGGTTGGGTGAGTCATGATGCTTGAAGAGAACCCACTGAAGGCCTAGATCAAAGTGTTAACTTGGCTCTCAGCCTAGTTGTCGAGAGTTAGGGTTAGAGGGTTAGGGTTACGGTTGGGGTTGGGTTAGGGTTAGAGGGTTAGGGTTAGAGGGTTAGGGTTGGGGGTTAGGGGTTAGGGTTGGGGGTCAGGGGTTAGGGGTCAGGGTCAGGGTTTAGGGTTAGGGGTTAGGGTTGGGCCGGGGTCAGGGGTTAGGGCTTTGGGGTTAGGGTCAGGAGTTAGGGTCAGGGGTTAGGGTTAGGTGCTGCAGGTTCCAGCCCAACCCCTCCCCACCCCTGCTGCTGCTGCCTGAGCCCCTCCCCTACCAGGCCTTCTCCTGAATCGCTGAGGCCACAGTGAGCTTTTCCAGAGCTGAATTGGAGCGTTCACTATATACATGGGGAGCAGACCCCTGTGTGCAGGAGAAGCTTAAGCCCCTCGGCCGGGCTCACAAGCCCTGGTCCATTCCTGCAGTCACATCACCTGCGGGCCTCCCGGCCTCTCACCGCAGGTCCTCGGCTGTGCTCCCAGTGGCCCACTCCTGGGCTGGCCAAGTTGTCCCGTCTGCGTCTTCTGCCCAGAAGGTCCCCTGCTTCTCCTGGCTGCCCGAAACTCCTACTCCATCGTCAGAACCCTGACTCATCCCCAGGGTGCGCTCCTGACCCGCCCCCGCAGAGCTGCAGCGCTTGTTACATGCGCAGAGTGAGGCCCGCTGCTTCTGGGCCGTGGGGTGTGAGGCCCGTCTGCCGTAACGTTACACCTAGCAAGCTGCGTGGTCGTGTTCTGTGTGTTACCGTGTGGTTGCTCATCCACGTCTCCTACTGGACTGTGAGTCCCTTAGGAGAAGGTCAGGACATAGCTTGCTCTCTTTGCATCCACAGTCTGACCCCAGGGCCTGGCGCGTGCTCAGGTCTCCGTGACTGCCCGGTGACCTGCCGGGGGTGGGGAGTGACATCCAGGCAGCAGTGGCGCTGGTGGGATTGGCGGGATGGGCCGCGGCTGCCCCTGCGTGAGAACCCCTGTCCTGTTCTTCCAGGCGCCCTCTCCCGCCCCGAGTTCTTCAGCTACGGTGTGGAAGCGTACGAGGCCTGCAAGAAGAGGTCTCTGACCAGCGACATAATCGCGGAGCAGAAGAAGGTCCAGGAGGCCGACCTAGTGATGTTTCAGGTTTGGTTCCCCTCAGATTATGGTAACGAATTTGGTTTGTCCTGTGTGCAGGGTCTTTCCCGGTACTGAGTTCACGCTCCTGGCGGTGGTGCTACGATCTGCACGCTTACTTCTGTCTCGTTGGGTCCGGAGACCCAGGGAGCCCATACCACCCGTTCAGATCCTGGCCCCCAAGTAAACAGCAGGGATTTCCCTTTAGCCTGTGGGTCCCGAAACGTCTGACCCTGCAGACGGTGCTGCCTTCGTTCTCTGATCCCCAGCCCGGGAGGTGCTGGGCTGCATGGAAACCAGTTTGTCTGCGTGGGTGTTTGTCAGAGTAATTTAGGCCAGATGCAACTGCTGCCTTAAGTATCCTGGTCGTCAAGCCCCGTGGGTGGCCTCACCCCCCACCCTCACCTGGTGCGCACTCACCTTTGTCCCAGGCAGGCTTCACTGCACGAGAGCTGCCCAGGACGCTACGTCCACGGCCAGCCAGGCGGGCATCATGGCAGCAGAGTAAATGTGCTTTTGGGGAGTCGTTGGGTGGATAGAAATCCAAGTCAGGCCAGGAGAGAAGGGGATTTATCGAAAGGGTCCTGATCGCTTGGGTCCCAGAAACCCGAGGACAGGCCGTGTCGGGCCTCAGGGCAGTGGCACGGGGTGTGGGGTGTCTGTTCCTTTCCCCATGGCAGCTGCTTCTCTCCGATCTGGCCGCTCTGCCTCTGCCCCACGTCACTAGATCCAGCCTCCCAGGAAGGGATCTCCTGGGTCCACATCGTCTCTTTTCCAACCTGCTGAGGGGCGGGACGTGGGCGGGAGAACAGGACCACCCTTGCGGTGGGCGCAGAGCCAGCTTCCAGACACAGCGCAGAAACACCCCGTAGACTACACCCGTGCACGCGGAGGCGGTAGCCCCGCGCCCGCCCCGCGTCTGCCCGCCCCGCCCCGCGTCTGCCCCGCCCGCCCCGCCCCGCCGTCTGCCCGCCCCGCGTCTGCCTCCCCGCGACCTTGACTCCGGGTGTGGTCCAAGTGCGGCCGTGCTTCCATCCTCCTCACACCCGAGTGCCCGCGGCTCCCCACCGGCACGCTGGTAGTCACGCAGGACCGTGCAGCCGTGTGACGATGCCCAGCAGTCCGGCCCCTGGTCCGAGCAGAACCCCACGCAGCTCTGTCTCCCCTTCGCTGCGGCTCCCGGCTGAGCACACGGAGCCCGAGGCTTCCCCCCTCCCCCTCTCCTGTAACTGGAAGGTGAACACCTGCCGAGGCCTGTTCCTTCTGTGAGAGTCTTTCTTTACTCTGCCTCTTTTCACTTGTTTTTTCCCCACCCCACCCCTTTTCCCGTACTCTGCCCAGAGCCTCTGCATATATGTTTATTTTTTTTTTTGCTCAACACTGATAAAAATGTCATTCAGCACGATCACTGCTACTATGACCATAGCTCACCACTCACTGAGCATTTACCCTGTTCTGAGCACTGTGATGTGTCATTGAACCCTCACCACAGTGCTGTGAATGATTTGCAAATCAGGCTAAGGAGGCCCAGAGAGGTTAAGTAACTTGCCAACGTCACACAGCAGTAGGTTGTGGAGCTGGGATTTCAGTGCCAAGTCCTGAGTTAGATTCATAGTGAAAGCACGTGAAACACGGGCTTCCTTCTAGCTTTGGTAACAGGTTATTGCACGTGTTCATCTCTTTTCATTGATATTGTTGGATATGGTGTTAGGGCTTCTAACCCTAACGGGAGTGGACTCCAGGAAGACCGTGCTGCTGGTGTGTGGAATCTGAGGATCAGACTTCTCATAACCTACCCCAGCCCGACTCCCAGATGCCGTGTCTCATCCCCAGGTGTGGGAAACGGGCAAACTCTTTCCCACACCCTCCCTCTGGCCCCGTGGCTGGGGGTCAGCACCTCCCGGCCCACTCAGTCAGGGGCAAGCAGTTGGAGGCCGTCACGGGGGACGCAGAGCCACCTGTGACAGGGACCAGGACGCTGTCGGCTCTGCCCGCCCCGCCAGCCGTCACCGCCACACCGCGCGCCTAAGAGAAGGGGGAGAAGCCTCCCCATCGTGTTGGTGACATCTGCCTGCCCGGGCCGGGGAGGAGGCTCCCCCGAACCCCCAGGCAGAGGAATGCGGAAGTGACCCCAGCGCTCCCTGCCTGTTCCACTTGCAGTTCCCGCTGTACTGGTTCAGCGTGCCGGCTGTCCTGAAGGGCTGGATGGACAGGGTGCTGTGCCAGGGCTTTGCCTTCGACATCCCGGGATTCTACGACGACGGCCTCCTCAAGGTACGGCCGGATGAGGGGCGGCGTCCATCGGGGATGGAGGGGGCGTCTCACCATCGGGGATGGAGGGGGCGTCTCAGCAAGTCACTCCTAGTTTGCATTTTTTAACCAAACACTGAGCGCCAACCGTGTGTAAGGCTCCGTGTGGTTACATGGGCGAGAAAGCGTCGCTCCCGAGGTCATGGGCTTTTCTTCCAGTAAGGGACACAGAGCGTCCACGTCTGTCTGTGTGCTCAGCCAGGGAGGCCTGGGCTGGCCTGGGGACGGCTGCCGAGGGGCACCTGCTCCACGATGCGGGCTCATCACTGGCCACGCGCCGGTTCACCTCTGAGCGTCATGTAACCACCTTGAAAACAGGATAATGCCTTGCCCCCAGGGAAGAGGTTGCGGGGAACCTGGCAGGTGCATAGGACGTGGTAGCTATGGATTTCCCACTAAAACAAATGACATTTTTAATTCTGAGATCCTCAGAAAATAAGTGCATATAAAGAAAACACTGAGTCATGAGATCCGTCTCGGACCGTGAAAAGATGCCACCCTTTGCTGAGTGGCCCCAGGAGCCGGGCACTGCGGGCGGTACCATTTGCCCTCCCAGCCGCTCCAGGGTCTGGCCTCCGCCTCATCCACTCCTCCCCTGCGTCCCTGAAGCCTGCTCTCCACCACCCCCGGGGCCTGTCAGCTCTGTGTGCACCCCATCCGTTCCTCTGGTTGTCCCCTGCTCTCTCCATTTGATGTAGCTGTCACCTGCAGTTGGGCTGGACGGAGATGGGAATGTGTGTCTTTCCATCAGGGAAGGGTGCAGGGGAGCTGGCCTCGGGTTTTCCCTCCCGGTCGTTAGAAACCTCTGGGCTGGAGTCACAGTGGCCTTTACTACCCTGTCCTCTGGGGTCCCACCAGAGCGTGTGCTGTGTCCTCCGCAGGGTAAACTGGCCATCCTGTCCATAACCACGGGCGGCACGGCCGACATGTACTGGAAAACTGGAGCCAGCGGAGACTTCCGATACTTCCTGTGGCCCCTCCAGGTACGCCACACCCTTCCCTGAGCCGCACCTCCCCTGGCACAAATGAGGTGTGACATAGGCCTGAAGGCCAGACCGTTCTGACTTCCCTGGGTTCAGGAAGTGACAGCCTCTGCCCTCTTTCATGACTTACTTGGCAGCACTGGAAAGGCTGGCCAATGAGGAAAACACGTGTTATCAGGATAGCTTCTGCCATCGTTTGGTTAGAGGCCAGGCCAAACCTAGTTGGCTGGTGTGCTCTGGGGCACACAGGAGCCCCACGGTGGCCCGTGTGTGTCACGATTCGGGAGGGCAGAGCCATCCACACTCCGGCTCTGCTTCCCGAGGCAGCATCGCCTGGAACCCTGGCAAAAGGCTCCCCGGCCCGCAACCGGCAGCCTTGTGAGTGGGCATGTTTCCATGGAGCCAGCGGCTGGGCGCCTCCCCAGAGCCCACCCCGCCTCCAGGAGCCCGGGACTCAGCTCCGGGCCGCGCTCCCAGGTGGACGCCGGGCTGCCTCTGCGCCCTGGGCCCGGGGTCGGCGAGGACGGCGGTCAGCGGAAGTGCCCTGGTGAGGGGCAGAGCCGAGGAAGGGAGCTGGGGGCCCTGTCCCAGCCCCCCTGTGCTGTAGGGAACTCCTGGGAGACCCAGAGACCTGCATGGAAGCTGCCCATCTAGGTCGTTAGGGGTGTGTGTTGAGCTCGGAAGGGATCACGTAGCTAAGGGTTCGTGCGCTTTAGAAATGCAGGCGGTGGCGTGGGTCCCGGCCTCCCACCCACCTGATGGGGCAGGCCTGGACAGGGTGTGGGTTTAGGGAAGGAGTGCAGACGGAGGACAGTGATATTTCTAGAAAAACGATCTCTGAAAGGAGACGGGATAGTCGTTCCATGTAGTGATGCTCAGCTGCAGAAGCCCGAGCTTCCTCTGCAGAGGCCGAGGGGCCTCTTAGGTGCCATTAGCCAGGCCTAAATTCTTGCTTTTAAAAAATCTTCACCTTTATTTCAGTTTGCAGAAGTACATATCATAGAAAAAAGTGAGATTAGAAAATACAAAAATAGTCCCCTTAATTTCTCCCTTAAAAATAATCACTTTGAATGATTTGATGTATTTCTTTACAGCCCATATATATTTTTAAATATATACTTTTAATGATTAGGCTTATCATGTTTATCTTTTTACATAAACCGTGTGCCACAAATACTGCTTCACGTTTCTTCTTGCTGTTTACATTTAATGCATATCTTGAACAGCCTTCCATGGTGGCACATTGTAGCTAAAATAACCTCATTCTAGAATATTCCATCACATGACTTGCCATAACTTGCCTAACCAGTCAAAACCTAAACTTCAGTGTCTGACTCAACAGCAGAGATTAAAGATTAATGTCAGTTATCAGAGTAGAATTTGGAACTTGCCGCTGCCCAGCACTCTTCACCTCCCTGGTAGCGGCCGTGTCCTGAGGTTCTGGGGCAGTTCCGTTGTTTTCGATTAACTGGTAGCATGAAAGGTGTTCTGTCCCCTTTGGTGACTGAACGGATGGCGTGTGCAGGGCGGCTTCTCATCGCTCTCCTTTCTTTGCGGCTATAGCACGGCACGCTGCACTTCTGTGGATTTAAAGTCCTTGCCCCTCATATCAGTTTTGCTCCTGAATATGCATCAGAAGAAGAAAGAAAGGGGATGGTGGCCTCCTGGGCGCAGAGGCTGAAGACCATCTGGAACGAGGAGCCCATCCCCTGCTCACCCCCCTGGTACTTCGGGCAGTGACCTCGGGGCCACGCTGGGAGGTGCTGGTGTGTGTAATAAACGACGGCACAACAGAGCAGCAGGTGTGTGGGGTGATGTGACTGCGTCTCCAGGGTCCTGTAGGCCGACTCGCGGCTCCCGTCACCCGCTGGTTGTCCCGGATTCTCTCCTGACAGATGTCCGTATTCTCCCAGGCTTTCTTTTCATTTCTAATATTTTTCCATCTCCCTGTCTTCAGCCTTCACGGGTAGTGGTGTTTTTCTGTAGTTCTGGCTTGGAACTGGATTTGTTAGGTTTTTCTTTGTTTAATTCCATAACTCAACTTGAATTTCTCTTTGCATAGAAAAGTGAAGTCTGTTCACAGCTCGTGTTTGAGTGCTCTGTTTGGACTTACTTCTTCCATCTTTTTTTTTTTTTTTTTTTTTTTTACTTGCATCATGACTGTGAAGTTTTAATTGATCAGCCACTTAACATAGTTTTACAATCCCTGCGTGCCCGTGACAACGAGGTTTCCAAGCAGTAGTGAGAAGGCATCCTGTCAGTGTGTGCGAGCTCGGGGAACACGACTGACAGTAACCTCAAGGTGTGGGCACGTGTAGGTGGAGTGTCTCCCCCAAAGCAGGTTTGAGGAATTAGATCCCTTCCCCCCGCCCCCTCCCCCCATCGTCACGGTCATCGTCACTGCCCAGGACAGAGCAGCTGCCTGGGGTCAGGGCCCTTCTGCTTAGTATCCCAGCCCCGCCCCCATCAGACTGTCCCAGCTTCCCGCTGGATCCCCCTCGTCACACACCTTTCACCTTCCTCTCCCCCTCCCCCGCCCCTCCACCCCCCACCATCTTCAGACCCTTTTCCATCCTCATTTTCTTTCTTCTCTTTTTCACCTAATGCATCACCTGATAGTATTTCTTTTTGTTTTGTTTTTAATATTTACTTATTTATCTTTGGTTGCACCAGGTCTTAGTTGCGGCTTGCAGGCTCCTTAGTTGTGACCTGCGAACTCTTAGTTGCGGCGTGTGGGATCTAGTTCCCTGACCAGGGATTGAACCTGGGCTCCCTGCTTTGGGAGCACGGAGTCGTGTCCACTGTGCCACCAGGGAAGTCGCCACCAGATAGTATTTCGTGTGCATCCTCTTCCTTTCATCTGAACCTTCCCTCACTCAGAGCTGTTATCCTCAAATCAGCATCTGATCTCTCAGGGTCATTTCTTTCTGACTCTTTTTTTTTTTTTTTTTTTGCTGTACGCGGGCCTCTCACTGTTGTGGCCTCTCCCGTTACAGAGCACAGGCTCTGGACGCGCAGGCTCAGCCGCTCCGCGGCATGTGGGATCCTCCCGGACCAGGGCACGAACCCGCGTCCCCTGCATCGGCAGGCAGACTCTCAACCACTGTGCCACCGGGGAAGCCCTCTGACTCCTTTTTGACCCACTTTCTTCAGACTTTTTCAGAACAGTCCTCAGATTCTCTTTCTTCCATCCTCCTCAGACCCTTTTTGGGGCTGTCCTCCTCAGATTCCTTCTCAGGGTCACCTCCAAAGCCATTCTTGAAAAGCAAAAACAATACCTTCTCAGCAAACTTGGGTTGGAAGAAATGTCCCCAACCTGATAGAGAGCATCTAAAAACCTACAGCTAATGTTAAACTTTTCTGATAAAATAAGGACTAGAGCAAGGATGTCCACTTCCACCACCCCTGTCCCACATCACACAGGAAGAACTAGTCAGTGCACGTACTGGAAAGGAAAAACTAAAACTGCCACTGTTTGCAGATTATATGATTGTCTACATAGAAAATTTCAAAGATCTACAGAAAAGATGGTCTAGAACTAATAAGAGAGTTTAGCAAGGTCACAAGATACAAGGTCAACCAGCAAAGGCAAACTGTATTTCTATATACTAGCAAGGTACAGTTGGAAACCAAAAGTAAAACAACATTTATGATAGAAAAATGAAATAATCTCACAAAACATGTACACCGTCTCTGTACTGAAAACTGCAAACAGCTGATAAAAAATTAGAATAGCTCTTTAAATAGAGAAACCCATCATATTCGTGGATTGGAAGAATCAGTAGTGTTAAGATGTCAATTCTCCCCATTCATCCATTGTACATCCCCTTATACATTCCCTTATACATCCGTTTAATACAGTTCCAGTCAAAATCCTAGAGAATTTCTGGTAAATATAGACAAGTTGATTCTAAAATGTACAGAGAAAGGCAGAGAAGCTAGAATAGTTAAAACAATTTTGAGAAAGCATACATTTGGCTCCACAGTGAGCAATATGAAGACCTACCCTAAAGCTACAGTAATGAACACAATGTGGTGTAGCAAAGGAATAGATACAAGGTCAACTGAAGAGGGGAGAGAGAGAGGAATAGACCCACACAAGTACAGCTAACTGATTTTTTTTAGCATTTTAAAAATTAATAGACCATTTTAAAGAACAGTTTAGATTTATAGAAAAATTGAAAGAAATTACAGTTTCCATATACCGTATGGATAGTTTCCCCTTTATTATCTTAGCATGACACATTTGTTACAATTAATGAACCAACACTGATACATTATTATTAACGGAAGTCCATAGTTCAGATGACCTTGGTTTTTACCTAATGTCTTTTCTTCTGTTCCAGCCTCCCATCCATGATACCATGTTACATTTATTTGTCATGTCTTCTTAGGCTTCTCTCACCTGTGAGATTTCTCAGAGATTCTTGGCTTTGATGACCTTGAGGGTTTTGAAGAATACTGGTCAGGTATACCGGTTGTCCCTCTACTGGAATGTGCCTTTTTTCCTCATGATTCGCCTGGAGTTATGGTTTTGGGGAGAAAGCTCACAGAGGGAAAGTGCTATTTTCATCACATCATATCAAGGACACATACTATCAATACGGTTTATGATGGTTGATGTTGAACTTGATCTGATCAGCTGGCTGAAGCAGTTGTATTGTTTCCCCCTTTCCATGCTGTGTGATTTGGAAAGAAGTCACTTTGTGGAGCCCACACTTAAAGAGTGGGAGTTATACTCCAACTCGCTTAGACTGGAATACATACATAATTTATTTGGAATTCTGCGTAGGAGATCTGTTTCCCCTCCATTTATTTATTCAGTCACTTATCTGTATCAATATGCACTCATGGATATGATTTTCTACCTTAGGTTATAATCCAGTGCTACGTTTTAAGTTATCTTGCTCATTGTCTTCCAACTTTGGCCATTGGGAACCCTTTTAGAAACAAGATCTGGTCACTAGGTGTGCTGGTTGCTATGGTACAGTGTGATTTCTTTCAGGCTCCCTTAGCTGGTAGAGCAAAGAAATGTATGTGTGCCACCAACTCATGTATATACATATATGTGTAAATATTTTTATATGTAGCCATCTGTATCTACATTGTTTTACCATCATCAACTCTGTCCCTTACATGTGGATTATTCTAGCCTCCTCCCCTTTCTAATCTGTAAATTCCCATTCTAATGACAAGAACCCTGGCTTTCACCATCCACTACTCAATTGTTCAGGTCCAGCAAACACGTATGGCAGTGTCAGAATTGTTAACATGTGTACCGTGGGAATCAACTTTATCAATTAGAGCATCGTCCCGTGTGCAGTTCCTTTTGCCTTTAGCCTATGGACTCCAAAGTGACTGAAGTCCCTTCCCCCTGCCCCCATCCTCCTTGGGGTGGTTGTTTCATACTTTTGTAATACAATTAGACTCCCTTGTCACAGTCTACATTTTTTCCTGGAATCTCCAGACCTCCTAAATTATTATTTTTCTAAATCACATACATTAAAGTTCACTCTTCGTGTAGTAAAGTTTTATGGGTTTTGACAAATGTCTGGTATTATGTATCTACTATTACAGTATCATAGAATAGTTTCACTGTAATAAAATTCCCTGTGCTTCAACTATTCATCCCTCCCCTCCATACCCACACCTCTGACCACCACTGATTTTTTTTTTTTAACCACTGATCTTTTTTTGTATGTATAGTTTGCCTTTTCCAAAATGTCATAGAATTGGAATCAAACAACATGTAGCCTTTTCAGACTGGCTTCTTTTACGGAGAAATATGCATTTAAGTTTCCTCCATGTGTTTCTGTGGCTTGATAGCTCATTTCTTCTTATTGCTGAATAATATTGCATGTATGTACCCTAGTTTATCCTTCATCTATTAAAGGACATCTTGGTTGCTTTCAGCTTTGGGCAGTTATGGACAAAGCTGCTATAAACATCCATGTTCAGGTTTTTGTGTGGACATGAGTTTTCAGTTCATTTGGGTAAATAAGTAGGAGTATAATTGATGGATCACAGGTAAGACTGTGTTTCGCTTTTTAAGAAAGTGCCGAACTTCCTTGCACAGTGGCTGCACCATTTTACATTCCTACCAGCAGTGAAAAAGCTACTTATTTTCCATATCCTCTCCAGCAATTGGTATTTTTGTGTTTTGTTTCTGATTTTAGCCATTCTAAAAGGTGTGTAGTGATGAAAATAAGTAAACAACTCATTGTTGCTTTAATTTGTAATTCCCTGATGACAAATGACGTTCAGCGCCTTTTCATGTTTTTTGCCATCTGTATATTGTTTTCGGTGAGCTGTCCAGATATTTTGCCCATTTTTAATAGAGTTGTTTGTTTTTGTATTGTTGAGTTTTAAGAGTTTTTAAAGAATATTTGAATACAAATCCTCTATCAGATACGTGCTTTGCAAATATTTTCTCCCAGTATGTTGTCTCTCTTCATTCCCTTAATAGTTTCTTTCCACAGCAGAATTTTTTTTTTTTTTTTTTTTGTGGTACGCGGGCCTCTCACTGCCGTGGCCTCTCCCGTTGCGGAGCACAGGCTCTGGAGGCGCAGGCTCAGCGGCCATGGCTCACGGGCCCAGCCGCTCTGCGGCATGTGGGATTCTCCTGGACCAGGGCACGAACCCATGTCCCCTGCATAGGCAGGCGGACTCTCAACCACTGTGCCACCAGGGAAGCCCCCTATTCCTTTTTAAATGCATAAACTCTCACCCTTTGAGATGGTCACAGGACACCCAATGCACTTCACTCCTGTCTCTTCTGACTGAGACTTGATAAGAGATATTACAATATTGTAAAGGCCTAATTATTTCAATTAAGAATAACTGTATTTTGGTAGAGCAATCTTTTTAGCGTCTCTCAGAAAATGAAGACCTTAAGAATCACACCTTGCAACCTAGAGATTTCATCTACTGGAGTAATTACCTCCAGAAAAACTCTCTTCAACCTTGCTGGAAAGGCCCCTATCAAGTACTGCTAAACCAACCCTTGCGCCACCAAACTACAAGGAATTGACTCTTGGATTCACATGACACACTTAAAGAAAGTGCCAAGCCCTGACTAGACCTGCACATCACCTGGTGACCTGAAAGTCAAGATTTCCCAGAATTGAAGCAGATGACATCCGATGAGACATCTTTCCCAAAATATCCATTCCAGGCCTGTTGGAGTTTGTCACCAAACCTTTGATGATGACATGCTCAGATGATCTCCAGTGTCTATGATCTTGGTAACATATGAACTTTAGATGAAAAGTGCCTCACAGTTCTCTCTGCTCCTCTTCAATACTCAAATGTAATCTCAGTAGGTTTGAAATCTGCATTTTCCCTCTGATGTGAGACTGTACACAGGAAAGGTCCTCCCTGGCACTGAGGTACAAAAAGCCACTGACACCAAAAAAACCCTCATGCTTGATCAGATGCTTTCAGAGAAAGATTTTGATCAAAAGGGGGAAATGTAAAAAACACAAACAAAAAAGAACAGAAACCTCAATGAAAGAGAGTCAGGAGGTCATAAAGGGGGAGGGGGAAGTCTCACACCCTGCAAAAATAGCAGGGACCTTTTCTTTCCTGGCAACAACTCAGCCAATGAAAAGCAATGGACTGTTGGTTTTGTTTTTTTTTTTTACTACATCCCTCCCAACTTCCTTTCCCCACATAAAAGTGTCCTCCTTTCCATTTTTGCTGGGGACTTGCATGGAGGTTCCCATCGTGGTAGCCCCCAAATTGCAGTTCTTTTTATAATAAACCTGTTTTTGCTGGAGAAATAGTTGGCAATTTATTTTAGATCAACAGTAGGTAGTGGTATCTCATTGGTTTTTCAAATTTACAATTTCCTAATACCCTATAATACTGAGCATCTTTTCATATACTTATTTGCAGTCTGTATGGTGAGGTGTCTGTTGAGATCTTTTGCCCATTTTCAACTGCGTTTTTCCTTTTCTTGCACTTTTAGTATATTTTGGGTAACTTTTATCAGATATGCCTTTTGCAAATATTTTTATCTTGTGGCATCTCATTCTCTTGATGTATGTATCTTTTTACAGTATATAATCACGCTGTGAATATAATTAGCTTTTTAACGTAACACTATAGCAAACATTTCCCATTTGGCTTGAGACTTCCCAGTCACCTTTGTATAGGGCTGCAAAATAAGTACCCAGTTTCTTCCTCCACAGCCCGACAGAGCAGATTATCCCCACTTTACAGGTGAAGGAGATGAGAGACTGGTAGCTACCTGCCTAAGGTTTCAGCGCTGCTGACCCGCAGAGCTCACAATCCCCTGGGTAAGCAACCCAGTGCCTCCCGAGCTGCCTGTCCCGCCTGGGAGGTTTCCGTGAGTGGTTTCTATGGCTCGGCGCACTAACTCTCTTCTCTTGGCCTCCCAATTCCGCTCTGAAACACAGCAAAGCCGCGATCCTCTGGGTTTTAAAAAGCGGCCAGGAGGCCCCGCCGGGCGCGGGGCGGGCACTCTCGTCGTCCTCCTCCGGGGCAGGAGCGGGCGCGGAGGCGGAGCGAGCAGTCCACGCCTTCCGCCAGCCAAGCTCCTTCAGTCGGCCCGCAGGCGACGTGGACACCGGACCGGCCTCCCGGAGCGCGGGGCCCGGCGACCCACCCGGAGGGGAGCCGGAGCGCGCTGACGCGCTGGGCTGCACGCGGCGGACAGCAGGCCCGCGGAGCCGGGCGCGGTGAGCTGACTTCCCCGCCCCGGCGACCCCCCCCCCCCCCCCCCCGGGTCAGGCTCGGCTCGCACCCCAGCCCCGCGCCGGCGAGGCTGCCGGGCGTCGGAGCAACTCCGGGCTTTCCCCGCCGCCTCTTCCCTCACCCGGTCTCGGGCCTGGGGAAGTTTCCCGCGGAAGCGAAAGCGAATCCTTTCGCGGAAGCGAAAGCGAAGCGGTGGCGCAGATAGTTTCGCGGGTCGGCCTCCGACCATGGTCGGGGCTTCCGCTCCGGCGCACGGGCGGTGGGCGGGCGACGACGCTCCCGGAGGTCAGGCGGTGGGCGTGATCCGTGGCGTTCCGGGAAGTCGGGCGCAGAAGAGACGGGCTCATTTCTGGCTGGGGGTTTCGGTCTGTCCGGACAGGGCGGACACCTGCCTTGGGCGCGATAACGGCGTGAAGTAGGAACAGACTGTCGGGTGGCCACCGTTGTTTTGGGGGATGGTGGGTTTTCCTTGCTGTGCCCTTAAGCCTCAGCGGTGCCTGCTCTCGCCGCAACAGGGTTACGCAGGCGTCCCAGGCCGGGCCTCCTCCCCCGCCCTTCGGAAGGACCTTTGACTGGGGCGCTGGGGTCGCCGCGAACTGCGAAGCAGTCAGAAGTGTTTCCGCGTTGTCTTAGACGTGTGCTGGCAAGTGGGAAAGGAGGGTTAACGGCGACGAAGGGGAGGTTGCTGTCACCCTAGAAGGCGTCTTCTGTTCGGTGGTCAGTGGCGTGTGCTTTTACGAAATGTTCATAATCTCTTGAGAGTTTTTGTTTTTGTTTCTGTTTTAACATCTTTATTGGAGTATAATTGCTTTACAGTGGTGTGTTAGTTTCTGCTGTATAACAAAGTGAATCAGTTATACATATACATATGTTCCCATATCTCTTCCCTCTTGCGTCTCCCTCCCTCCCACCCTCCCTATCCCACCCCTCTAGGTGGTCACAAAGCACCGAGCTGATCTCCCTGTGCTATTCGGCTGCTTCCCACTAGCTATATATTTTACGTTTGGTAGTGTGTATATATGTCCATGCCACTCTCTCACTTCGTCCCAGCTTACCCTTCTCCCTCCCTGTGTCCTGAAGTCCATTCTCTAGTCTGCGTCTTTATTCCTGCCCTGCCCTGCCCCTAGGTTCTTCAGAACCTTTTTTTTTTTTTAGATTCCATATATATGTGTTAGCATACGGTGTTTGTTTTTCTCTTTCTGACTTCTCTCAGTATGACAGACTCTAGGTCCATCCACCTCACTACAAATAACAATTTTGTTCCTCTTTATGGTTGAGTAATATTCCATTGTATATATGTGCCACATCTTCTTTATCCATTCATCTGTCAAGGGACACTTAGGTTGCTTCCATGTCCTGACTACACACATACATTTCTATTCTTCGTTAGGCTTGTTCTTGGTTTCTTGAGAGTTTTGTAGAGGATAAATTACATCCTTTTTTCCTAAGCATCGGACAAAACCCCACAAAGGGGGTGTTGGTTGTTCATTTCTTTGTCTCCTGCTGATCGTCTGGCTCTTCCTTGCTCGTGTATCTTGGACAAAGCCTGAGACTGTTATATTCAACCAACTTTCCAGAAGTCCTTTGGTCTTTAGACCACTATTACTTCTCCCCCGATTTACACATGAAGAAATCAAGGCAGGAGTGAGCTTTGGAGCGTAGAGTGACTTCTTACCTGATCTGCATTTTGTAACCATCAGGTAGGTGCAAGAGTAGAGAGGAAATTACAGTCTATTATAAATTTGGAAAACTGCAGCCCTTCTAAACACAAAAGGTGAAGACTGAGCTTGCTTAAAATATTTGGGGGTATATCATCCTCATCACTATTATTACTGATAAAACAGCAATAACAGTTAACTTTCATTTTCCTCTGTCTGAGCTATATTGCACACCAGAGCTATATTGTACTTTCAGGTTTGTGACTATTAATGAGAATTAAGAAAAAAATCCCTAAATAACAATTTCCAAAATCGCACATTACTATTGGGTGCTTATTAATCCACAGCATGTTAATACCACCAGTATGATCTGGGAATTTGAAAAATACAGAGCTTCCCATGCTTTGGTTGGATATCATACTCTGGCAAAAATGATCATGTTAGTTAACCTGTAGAATATTGATTTCGAACCACTTAGTTTCATATGTTTTTTAAATTTAGTCTGTACGTTCCCTATGTTTCTGACTGTCGCATACTTATTTAGTATAGGTGAGCAGTTGTAAGATTAAGTCTTTGCATCTGATTTTAACAAAGACATTATTGGTTGCTCTCTAGAGAAGTAGCATGTGTTAGTGAGCTGATAGCAGAAGTTTGCGTGAAGAGATAAAGGCTGAGTTCCAGGATCTGCTACTTTAGGTGAATCATTAAACTCCAGATTTTAGTTTCTTTATTTGTAAATCGGAACGGTGTAAATTGGTACGTCAGAGGGTCATAATGTGGTAACGTACATGATAACGCTGGGTTGAACTCTTCCAGTCTCTTCTCTCTTGCTCAGCATTTAGATCTTCCTTGCGCAGAGCTCTTGTTTATCTGGGGCAAAGTCTCAAGCAGTTATAATCAAAGAACCTTGAGAGATCCCCATTGGATACCTGAGTAAAAACAGAGTTCTGTTAGCAGGAAAAAGGGGGGCGTGACAGATAGGCAGCCAGCATTTTCTGTCAGACTCATTATGTATGGTCATCACTGAAAAATTGAAAAAACAGTCCTCTACCACTTAAAGGTAAATATGAATATTTTTTAAAGTTTAAAAAAAATTTTTTTTGAGGTATAACATACACAGAAAAGTACACAAGTCATAACTGTTCAGCTGTATTAAGTATCACAAAGTAAACATTAAGAAGAAATGAGACATTGCCATCACTCCTGAAGCCCCTGCGCTTTCTGTGATTCACAGCCTCCTGCTTCCACCTAATAGGAACTACTGTCTTGACTGTGTATATTGTAGATGAGTTTTGCCTGTTTTTTTGGTATTATATATTGTTAATAATTTGTATTTTCCCCCATTTTTACTGAGGTATAATTGACAAAATTGAATATAGATATGAATATTTTGATATATAGACTTACCCTGCCTCAGAAGATAATTTGTGAAGTTTCTTGGGATTTTCAGTTAATTTCAATGGAAAAGATTTGCTTCCCTAAGTCCCTGAATTAAATATACAGAAAACAATAAATTCCATTAAAATAGATACATTCTTTGTTGAAATTAATCATAAGACGACATAACAGGCTAGTGTGCCTTCATTAAGTACCCTGTAACATGGCTTTGTAATGTAGTTTTCTACCTGCCTACATTCAGTGTTTTTGTGACTCTTGGGTATCTAAGTTACTCACAAGTCCTTCCTAAGATATTCAGTGCTTATAAAGTTGAATCATTCATGGAGAAATAGTGGGGGAAACAGTAAAAACAAAAGAAATCATTGGAAACCATGCAAAAGGTGCATAAGGTTAAGTAAGACCAGACTAAACCAGCAAACCGCAGACTGAGGAGAACCAGCTGGGGTCAGGAGCCAGCCTCACAAAGTGCAGCCGACCCGTGAGGAAGCTCCCCTCCCCTGAGCTCCGTCGCACTTGTAGGAGGCACTGCAGGTCCTAGTTGGTCTTGGCAGCTCTGAGGAGACAAGACCTGGGCTGAAGCAGAGAGCTGAATCTTAATACCCCATGGGCATATTTCAGGGCATGGTTATAATTCCTTCCTGTTTCTTTACTCTGTCTGTGAGCCCCTTTTTTTTTTTTTTTTTTTTTTTGCGGTACACAGGCTTCTCACTGTTGTGGCCTCTCCCGTTGCGGAGCACAGGCTCCGGACGCGCAGGCTCAGCGGCCATGGCTCACGGGCCCAGCCGCTCCGTGGCATGTGGGATCTTCCCGGACCGGGGCACGAACCCGTGTCCCCTGCATCGGCAGGCGGACTCTCAACCACTGCGCCACCAGGGAAGCTCTGTGAGCCTTTTTTAATGTTACTAAACATTGATACATAACGTCATTTTTGAAAACTGCTAGATGTATTTCATAGTGTGAATGGGTCATAACTTATTCTCCCTTATCCTGTATCTGTCAGTTGTTTTATGTGCTTTTGCTGTTTTACCTAATGTTACTGGGAACATCCTTGTACATACTCTGTATCAGCATCTCTGATTTCATTCCTTAGAATAAAGAACTACTGAGTGAAGGAATTATTCCCTTTTAAAAAATAAATGTTATTATAAAGGTAATTCATGTTTATTGTAGAAAATTTGGAAAATGTAGTAGAAATGTAAAGAAGTAAAAATCACCCAACCATCCAGATATCCTTGCTAACATTTTCGTGTCTTACACTGTGTCTTTTTTCCTGTACATATGTCTATATGTATAGCTAGCCATCTACCTGTTAATATATTGGTTGTATAATATTACATCTTATGAATGTTCTATAATTCGTTTAACTGTATTCTTTATTTTTGGATGATTAAATAATTCTTGTATTTAAAAAATTATGTATTTAATGACCAACTGCCATATGTCAGGTTCTGTGCTGGGCACTGTAGACAGTGCATAAGACAGACAGTTTCCTGCCTTCTGTGAGCTTAATTGAAATAACTCCCAAATTACAGCTGTCCTGTTTCAAAGGAGAAGTACTGGGTGCTGTGAAAATGTCTAATGGGAAGATGTAGGATGGCTTTCCTGAGGAAATGACGTTTCTGAGACCCGAAGGAGGAACAGCTTCTAGCCAGGAGAAGAATGTGCCCTCAGAGGGCTTGTAGGGGAGAGTGGGACAGATAACTCAATCTCCCCCCACCCCACCCCACGCTCACAAGGACTGGTCAGTAGAGAGCTGCTGAGAAGAGTGATCCCAGATGCACACTCGTATTCTGAAAGCCTGGGAAACAGGATGAACGTGGAAGCGCATGGCTCGGTGGGCCGATCGTAGCCAGAACTGTAAAGCAGGCAACACATGTGTTTTCACATATTTTTTCTCACATAATCCTTAGCAGTCTTGTGAGGCAGTCATTATTATTCCTTTTGCCAATGAGGAAATTGAGGCTTATGTAAGTTACCCAAGACACAGGGCTGATAAATGAGAGCTAGAGTTCATATGAGAGAAAAGCCTGTGCTCTTTGCACCATCATAATGGCTTCTGGTACTTCACCTTCAGTCCGTGACTCACCCCTGTCCCCTCCATCTTTATGCCCTTTATCTGGGCAGCCTCCCTCAACCCCTGTCTCTGCCCCGCAGATGTGCTTCTTTCCAGAGGGTACTTCCTCTTGCTTGGAAAGTCTCCTGTTACAGGAAAATGGTTCATAGCATCATCTTCCGTGCTGATATGTGAGCTTTGTTGGGGTGGCAGGGCCCACCGAAACCTTTGTACAGGATGTAGACGGTTGGTTGCCTGAGCCAGACTGCAGCAGCCCATTGCACAGGATTGCTGTCAGCCTAGGCATTTTCAGAAATCCCTTCGGGTACTTTCAAACAAACAAACAACTTCCTGCCCCCAACATTTCATTAAGAAAAATTTCAAAGTGCAAAGTTAAAAAGATTTTACACCTGCAGCTAACATCATACTCAACAGTGAAAAACTGAAAGCTTTTCCTCTAAGATCAGAAACAAGACAGGAATTCCCTGGCGGTCCAGTGGTTAGGACTCTGCACTCTCACTGCTGAGGGCCAGGGTACAATCCCTGGTCTGGGAACTAAGATCCCACAAGCTGCATGCATGCAAGTTGCGGCAAAACCAAAAAAAACAGAATCAGTTACAAGACGAGGATGTCCACTCTTGCCACTTTTATTTAACATAGTATTGGAAGTCCTAGCCAGAACTATTAGGCAAGAAAAAGAAAAGGCATACCAATTGGAAAGAAAGCAATAAAGCTGTCACTGTTTGCAGGTGGCGTGATATTTTGCATAGAAAACTAAAGACCCCATCAAAAAACTGTTAGAACTAATGAACAATTTCAGCAATGTTGTAGGATACAAAATCAGTATACAAAAATATTTTGCATTTTTATATACTAATAATGAGCTATTAGAGAAATTAAGAAAACAGTCCCATTTATAATTGCATCAAAAAGAGTAAAATATCTAGGAATAAATTTAACCAGGGAGATGAAAGACTTATATACTGAAAACTTCAAGATATTGAGGAAAGAAATTGAAGAAGACACAAATAAATGGAAATAGTCCATGCTCGTGAATGGGGAGAATTAATATTGTTAAAATGTCCATACCACAGATTCAGTGCAGTTCCCATAAAAATTCCAATGACATTTTTCATAGAAATTGAACAGATAATCCTAAAATTTCTATAGAAACACAAAAGACCCCAAGTCATCAAAACAATCTTGAGAAAGAACAAAGCTGGAGATAACACACTTCCCAAACTGTATTACAAAGTTATAGTAATCAAAACAGTATAGCACCAGCATAAACACACATATACATCAATGGAACAGAATAGACAGCCCAGAAATAAGCCCACACATAAATGATCAGTTAACTTACAAAAGAGCCAAGAATACAGATGGTCCACAACTTATGATGGTTTGACTTATAATTTTTTAACTTTATGATGGTGCAAAGCAATAGGCATTAAGTAGAAATCATACTTTGAATTTTTATCTTTTCCCAGGCTAGTGGTATGTGGTATGAAATTCTCTTATGATGCTGGGCAGCAGCAGGGAGCTGCAGCTCCTGGTCAGCCATGCAGTCACGAGGATAAATAGCCAATACACTTACAACCATTCTGTACCCATACAGCTATTCTGTTTCAGTATTCATCAAATTATAAGAGATATTCAACACTTTTTCATACAACAGACTTTTTGTTAGATGAGTTTGCCCAACTGTAGGCTAGTGTAAGTGTTTTGAGCATATTTAAGGTAGACTAGGCTGAAAATGGGGAAAGGACTGTGTCTTCAATAAATGGTGTTGAGAAAATTGGACAGCCACATGCTAAAGAATTAAACTGGATCACTGTTTTACGCCATACACGATAACTAACTCAAGATGGATTAAAGATTTGAATGCAAAACCTGAAACCATAAATCTCCTCGAGGAAAACATAGACAGTAAGCTCCTTGACATTGGTCTTGGTGACGATTTTTCAAATATGACATCAAAAGTAAAAGCAACGAAAGCAAAAATAAGCAAGTGGGACTATCAAACTAAAAAGCTTCTGGACATCAAAGGAAACCATCAACAAGATAAAAAGGGAGCCTACTGAATGGAAAAAAATATTTGCAAATCATGTATCTGATAAGGGGTTATTAAAAAATATATAAAGAACTCACACAACTCAATAACAACAAAAAATATGTTTAAAAAATGGGCAGAATATCTGAATAGACTTTTTAAGAAGATATTTATTTATTTATTTATTTATTTACTTGGTTGCACTGGGTCTTAGTTGTGGCAGGCTGGCACCTCAGTTGTGGCTCACTGGCTTCTTAGTTGTGGCACTCAGGCTCCTTAGTTGTGGCATGCAAACTCAGTTGCGGCATGCATGTGGGATCTAGTTCCCTGACCAGTGATCGAACCCAGGCTCCCTGCATTGGGAGCTTGGCGTCTTAACCACTGCCCCACCAGGGAAGTCCCTGAATAGACATTTTTCTTAAGAAGACATCCAGGTGGTAAAGAGGCACGTGAAAAGATGCTCAACAATATTATCATCAGGGAAGTGCAAATCAAAATCACAATGAGATACCACCTCACACCTTTAGAATGGCTATTATCAAAAAGAAAAATAACTTTTGGCGAGGATATGGAGAAAAGGGAACTCTTGTGCATTGTTGTTGGGAGTATAAATTGGTGCAGCCACTATGGAAAACAGTACAGAAGGTCCTCAAAAAATTAAGCATAGAACTACCATATGATCCAGCAATTCCACTCTTGGGTATTTACCTGAAGAACATGAAAACACTCACTTAAAAAGATATATGCATCCCTATGTTCATTGCAGCACTATTTATAACAGCCAAGATATGGAAACAACCTAAGTGTCCATCGATGGATGAATGGATAAAGAAGATGTGGTCTACATACAATGGAATATTACTCAGCCATAAAAAGAATGAAATCTTGCCATTTGCAGCAATATGGAAGGACCTCAAGGGCATTATGCTGAGTGAGATAAGTCAGACAGAGAAACAAATATTGCATGATCTCATGTATATGTGGTATCTTAAATTTAAAGAAACAAGCTCATTGACACAGACAACAGATTGGTGGTTACCAGAGGAAGGGAGGTGGTGTGGGTGGGAGAAATGGGTGAAGGGGTCACAAGGTAAAAACAAAACAAAACAAAACAATAAAAAGTCAAGAGCTACAAAGTGCAGTGTGGTACCCCGGATTGGATCCCGGAGCAGAAAGGAAATCAGTAGAAAAACCGGTGAAATCAGAAAAAAGTAGAGCGTTTAGTTAATGGTGACATACCAATGTTAGTTTCTTAGTTTTGACAAATGTACTATTAGGACAAATGGGTGAGGGGTGTATGGGAAAAGAAAATTAAATATGTAGAAACAAAAAAGTAAAATTAAAGATTTTACAGTGAACTCTCATATATGCAGTATTTATATCATTTTACTCTGCTTGCTCTATCATATAATTATCCATATACTTATCCCTCTCTCTGTCCACCAGGCTATCGGTCTGCAAGGTAAATTGTCCATAAATATTTCAGCATGCATACCACTAACAAGTTCAGCATGTTTACAGATTTTTCTAGATGTAAAATCTGCCTGCGGTTCTGCAGTGTACATTTGTTGGGTGTTGACAGATGGTTTTGCTTGTGTAACCCAAACCCCCACTGAGATGGTAGAACATTACCTTCACCCCCAGAATGGTCCCTCGCCCCGTCCCTGGGCAACCGGTTTCCACCACAGATGAGTCTGACTGTTCTAAAACTTCATGTAAATGAAGTTATATTCTATGGATCCTTTGATATCTTCTCTACCTTAGCATAATGTTCTTGTTACTCTTCCACATTGTTGTGTGTATTAGGTCATTGCTTTTTATTGCTGAGTAGTAGAGTCCATCTGTGAACACACCACAGGGTGCTTTTTTGGCCCATTCTCCTACTGATGGACAACTGTTTCCAGTTTTGGATGGTCATGACTAAAGCTGCTCTGAGCATTGTACAGGTCTTTGGGGACATATGCTTACATTTCCCTTGGGATTTTCTCAGGTGATTGTACCATTTTGTGTTCCCACCAGCAGCGTGTGAGGATTCTGGCTCACTGGCATGCGGTGGTGGCCGTTTTAATTCTGGATACTCCGGTGGGTGTGTACTGGTGTCACATGTTGGGCCCCAAGGATTTTTATTTTTCATTTCAGTTTGGGAAAGATAAATGAAGGAAGGAAGAAGGAAAGAAGGATGAAGCAAATAGCTGTGTTTTGAGATTACACATACTGCATACTTTCCGGCCCTGTGTTCAAAGTCTCCAATCCTCGTCCTTTCCATATCTTCCTACTCTTTTTAGATAGTGCATTGTTCTCTTTGTATTCTTCAGATTCCTTTTCTTTTGTTCATAATTACTTTAAACCTGTTTATTTCTAAGGATATTCAGTAGTTTAATTACCTGAACAATTGGGGCCTAATACTGCTCTTTGTTGTATATGCTGGGTTTGGCTCATGGTGGACTTTTTTTTTCCGGTGTTTTATAGTTTTGGAAAGGGAGCACATGTTAAGTTAGGCTTTATTTGTTGGAATCCTGTCTGGTCTGCCTTGGGGGTGTTTAGTTTGCTTTAACCTTATAACCCAGGGATGTCATCAGCCTGTGACCATTTTCTGTATAAAAGTTCTTAATTTGGGGGATCCTGGCCATAAGAGGTAGGAGGAGTGTACATTTAAAGCCCAAATCTATTTGAAGACAAGCCCAAGATTATGAATTTACACGGAGACTTTTTTTTATACCCCAAGCTCAGCCTAAGACAAACAAGTCCCTTTGCTAGTGGACTGCTTTTTTTGTAGTCCATCCTTTCATTGTGGGGTAGGGTAGCACATTGAGAAGGGCCACGTTAAGGGCAGAGTCTGTTCCAACCCTCTTTTCTTGCATGTCCTGACCTCAGCTCCTGTCTGTGGCTGGGTTTTAAACCCTGACCTTTGGATGTTGAGGTTGGTGGTGCCCCACAGGGCCACTTCTTAGCTCGGCTGCTGTAACACGTTACCATAGACTGGGCGGCTTAAACAACAGACATTTATTTCTCGCAGTTCTGGAGGCTGGAAGTCCAAGGTCAAAGCACCAGCAGATCCAGTGTCTAGTGAGGGCCTGCTTCCTGGTGTGCAGATGGCCGGCCATCCTCTCCTTCCACTCTCACATGGTGGAGAGAAAGGGGGATGGGTGCGGAGAGAGGAGAGGAAGCAAGCTCTCTCCTGTCTTTTTATAAGGCCTCGTGGATGACTAACGTCCTTCATGAGGCCTCCTTTATGGCCTAATCGCCTCCCAAAGGCCCCACCTCCTAATACTGTCAGAGCTCGGGCTTCAACATACGAATCTGGGGGGCACACGGACGTTCAGCCCACGGCAGCCGTCGCGTGGCCCTTGCCCCACATGCTGTTTGTTTTCTGTCCCTGGAGTTCTTTTCCTTTCTGCTGAGCCTAGCTATGCACTTGAATGGATGTTTGTATTATGTTATCCAATGTATACGGGTCCTTTGTAGCAGGAGAGTTTTTAGTCTTTCATGTTGCTAGAAATGAAAGTCTAAGGAAGAAAGATTTGTGGTTGTCTGTGATTCCTGGAAATATGAAAACTTTCATCTTAGAGACTATAAATCTATCTTCAAAAAATAAAGGCACACCAAGCGCGTGGTGGAACGTTACATACATTTTTTGAATAATGATTTTTTTGCACTGATGTGTCCTCTTATTTTCTTCACAGGGCACAGCTCTGAGGGGAAAAAAAACAGTTGTGTATTTTGGGGGCATTCTGAGCCTTCAGAAGGAAAGCAGACATGTCCTTGGATGACATTAGGATGAGCTCTACCGAATTCCTGAAGCAGGAGGACCTGGACAGCGGGGGCTTCGGGAAGGTGTCTCTGTGTTTACACAGCTCCCATGAACTCGTGGTCCTGAAGAAGGTGTACACGGGCCCCAAGCGCACCGAGTGAGTTGGGGGCAGAGGCAGATGGGCCACGTGACTGGTCAGGGCGGTGGATACGGGCAGCACAGGCTTTAGAATGAGACAGATGGGGTGCAAGGGTCAGCACCTGGGCTTTATGTCAGATAACCTGAAGGGTGGATACTAACATCCTTGAATCGCTGATGAGGGTTCGGAGGCCGGCTAGGGAAGAGCTCAGGGCTGGTAAATAACGGAAGAAAGCTGAAGAGGAGGCAAAGAGAAAGGGAAGAAGACGCAGGGCAACGCAGGGGCCGCAGGGGCTGATGGAAAGGGAATGGGAGGGAGCAGGGAAGGCGGATGGAAGCCCTTGCTTCACCTTGTTGGTGAGAACCAGCCCTAAGTACAGGAACAAAAAGCTGGTTCATGAATTAGAGGTTCCAGGAACCTTCTCTTTAAGGCAGTTGGTGGCATTGTTTTACTTCCCTCTGTTCTCGCCAGAGTGGTTATGAGAGAGACCGCGTTTTTTATTACACTGTCCAGCACAGTCCTTTTTTCCGGCCGCGTTTCGCTGCTGCTGTTCATGTATTGATACTTTGCGTTGATTCGTTCATCCATGTAACATTTCTTGAGCACTCGCGGCTGGTCACTGGGAGAGAGGAATGTAGAGTGAACGAGCAACCGCTTCGCCTTCCGGAGCTTGTGGTCTGTGTCTGGTAGAGACCAGCACGTGCACAAGGGGTGACAGAGCGTGTGCGGGGATGCCCCAAGGAGTCCCAAGCCGTGGCGTTTCTGGGGGCAGGAAGGGAGCGGGGCTGCCTCTGTCTGCCTGAACCCCTTTCCTCCCCCAGGTACGACGAGGCCCTCCTGGAGGAGGGCAGGATGAGGCACAGGCTGCGGCACAGCCGCGTGGTGAAGCTGCTGGGCGTCATCATGGAGGACGGGAACTACTCGCTGGTGATGGAGTACGTGGAGAAGGGCGACCTCATGCGCGCGCTCAAGGCCCAGGTACCCAGGCCCGAGCGCGCGCCCTGCCAGCCCCTTGGTGCACAAGAATCCTTTGTGAATGGCTGGATATTCGGGATTTTCTAAAGTCAGCCCCTCATTAAATCTTCCTTGACTTTCCATGCCCAGAAGGTGGGCTCGCCCTCCTCTCAGTGCCTACAGACAGGTGTCCATCCCTCTCTCGGAGGGTCATCTCTAGGTCTCAGTGTGGTAGGAGGCTTTTGTCAGCCACGCTCAGATCCACAGTTCAGAGGCAGGCACTGTCTTTACGAAGCACGTGGTCTGATGGGTGCGTGCATAATGGATTACAATTAAATATTGATTGATTAAAAGATGTACACTATAGGGCTTCCCTGGTGGCGCAGTGGTTGGGAGTCTGCCTGCCGATGCAGGGGACACGGGTTCATGCCCCGGCCCGGGAGGATCCCACATGCCGCGGAGCGGCTGGGCCCGTGAGCCATGGCCGCTGAGCCTGCGCGTCCAGAGCCTGTGCTCCGCAACGGGAGAGGCCACAGCGGTGAGAGCCCCGCGTACCACCAAAAAAAAAAAAAAAAAAAAAAGATGTACACTATAATTGACTGTATGAGAAGATGGAATATTAGTGATTGCATTTTGATGCCATTGAAGAAGCTTATAGGTTAAATATAGAACATTAGAATAACAATACTGGGTAAGGAAGGCTTAGAACAGGAAGGTTAATATTGCTTTTACCAAAGACAGATAACTTTAAAGCAGTTTTAAAAGTGTACATACCTGTTAAGAGCAAGGCCTTGTGCTCTTTGCCCAGGAAGCAATAGCAAATGTGACACAGACAAGTAACGGGACAGGAAATGAACATCTGGTGTGGTGTTGTTTTGATAGACATGCTCATAGCGAGCTCTGGGAACACAGAAGAGGGGCTCTCTCCCCAGCGTGGGATGGATGGGAAGGGATTCCAGAAGAAGGAGGCTGGAGCGGGAGTGTGACGGACAAGCAGAGGGTTTGAAGCAGAGAACTGGGGAGTAAGTCACCGTTCCAGGCAGAGGGAAGGGCATGAGTGAAGGAACTAGAGCCTGGCTGGTGTGGGGAACGCAAAGAACTGGGGAGGGCATAGTAGAGAGTGCCCGCGGGGGAGCTACCACTGTCCTTATGCAGATATTCCCCCCTCTTCCCGTCTTCTCCCCTCCCCACCCCCCAGCTGCCTGAAGCTATGTCAGGTCTTCAGTTCTTTTTCAGTCGGACAAATCTCACAGATAGTTGCGGGCAAAGGTAAACGGTAGTCACTTACTGGTTGTATTGTAATTTGATCAGACTTCTCTTCTTCCCCATCAAGATATGATCTGTGAAACAAGTAGGCATTTTGATTGGGAGATAAATCGTTTGGGACAAGAGACCTTCTGTGGGATGGATCAGGCTAAGATAAGGTGCATCCGTTGGGGCTCAAGAAGAAATTCAGGAGGATATGAGGGAGACAAACAAAAAGAGGGAAAAAGGGGGATCTACTTGGCATGCTCAGAATTTTTTCCCAAGTCCAGAGGTATACCAAGGAAAAAGGCAGAATCTCTGGCCTTTGTTTTTTCTGTATGTGGTGATCAGGCTACTGATGCTGTAGTGCAGCCACATTGTGACTTCAGATGTTTGGGGGATTGACTTGGGAAGCTAACTTCCATCATTTAAATTTTTTTCCTGTTTATCAGCAACTAACATACACATAAATTTTTAGGAAACAGCCTATTTGTAAACTAGGGACTGCACACATACACACAGACACAGACACACACACACACACACACAGAGTGAGAGTTTGTGTTTTTCAATGTTAAGCAAAACTTTAATAGAAACTGAAATTGTCTGTATTAACATTGATATTCATATAACTAGAATACAATTTTAAGTGAGAGTGACCCGAGAATCTACAGAGGCTTGACGTGTCTGATACCAAATCGCCAAACAGATGTTAAATTCACTTTAGCATTGTTTTAACCACATCGTGTCATCTCATAGATTAATCTTTACATGTTTTTTTTTTTTTTTTTTTTTGCGGTACGCGGGCCTCTCACTGTCGTGGCCTCTCCCGTTGCGGAGCACAGGCTCCAGACGCGCAGGCTCAGCGGCCACGGCTCACGGGCCCAGCCGCTCCGCGGCATGTGGGATCCTCCCGGACCGGGCCACGAACCCGCGTCCCCTGCATCGGCAGGCGGACTCCCAACCACTGCGCCACCAGGGAAGCCCTAATCTTTACATGTTTTTGATCAATGTGAGCACATTCCCTTGTATTCTTTTTTCTCTTAACCTTATTTCATACATACATTTTTATGACACTGTTTACATATTTAATATATAGTAGCACATCCTATTAGTACGCCATTGAGAATATTTGTGTTTTTTGTATATATATGCATTCATTCAACAAATATTACAGGCACCATGCAAGGTAGTCAGGACACATCTTAAGTAAATAATAATAATATAGTTTCGTTCTCAAGGAGCTTAATTTTGTAGCATTTTTGCATATTACCATATTGGCGTGGAAGTTTTATTTGTACACTGACAAAGCACAGCACGAACACCCTCAGCAGTTGGGATGAAATCTCTCTTAAAGGGGGGCTTGTTTTGCAATGACAGCCGTGCTGCAGGGCCTGTTAGAAGGAAACCTGGTCTCTCTGTCCTAAGGTTCAGACCCCACTACTCTTGAAGGAAACGGTTGCTTTGGCCTCTTTGATTACCTTTCCATTCACGGACTTACTATCACTCGTTTTAGATCAGTATCCCTCTCTCTGTGAAAGGAAGGATAATTATGGAGACCATTGAAGGAATGCGCTACTTACACGGAGAAGGTGTGATACACAAGGACCTCAAGCCTGAAAATATCCTCGTCGATGGTGACTTTCACATTAAGGTAAACCATAGTCAAGGCTTCTGGAGGATTGGGGTAATTTTAGTTTGTAATTGTCCGCTGTAAATCCATTTTCAGACGTGATACATGCTAAAAGAAGAGCTAGCGCAGCTCGTAACTGGTGATGGTGGTGCCGGAAAGCGCTACCAAGGAAGGAAAAGCAAGATGCAGATTTGATGGAGTTGATATTTTTTATTTATTCATTTACTTTCATCTCCTTTTTTATTTTTAGTATTTATTTATTTACTTATTTGGCTGTACCCGTGGCATGCGGGATCTTCGTTGCCATGAGCGGGATCTTTAGTTGAGGTATTTGAGCTCTTAGTTCCCCGACGAGGGATAGAACCTGGGCCCCCTGCATTGAGAGTGTGGAGTCTTACCCGCTGGACCACCAGGGAAGTCCCGTCATCTCCTTTTTCAAACTCAGTTTCCTGTTGAAAACTCTCTTTCCACTGTAGTAACAGGAAGAAGGCAAAGGGTTTTTCTTTTGCTCACTCAGGAGCAAGCACTCACTAGGCGGAGCATCACATCTAGTTGGCTCTGGCAGCAGGAATCCAAGCGCAAGCATCTGAAAGGGGAAGTGGCGTCTGGCGGAGGACTCGGGAACTGCTTACACAGGCATCCCTTCACCAGACGATTCTGCTTCTCACACTCTGTTCTAGTCCTGGACGGGGGTTTTTATTCCTGTGTCTTTAAAAGAAGGTTCTTCTTTACATTAATAACTTATCTGTTATGTTCTGGGTTAGAATTTGAGGATTTTAGATAATCACGTGCCAGAAATCATCCCCAAATGCTTGGATTCCTTGAGGCAAAAGTGAAACTGTCACCTCTGATGTCTTAACTGTAGTGTTCTGTCATTCTGCCCTGCCGCCTCCCTCTTTGTTCCTGGTAGTTTTTCTTTGCTTTTTCGTCTGTTTTTCCCTCCTCCTCATCCCACCTTCTCTTAGGTTCAGAACAGGTAGCACTGCAGTCCTTATCCTCAGTGTTGGGATCCTCGGAAATTCGCATCCTTGGGCTTCTGGACACCATTTGGGAGAATAGACGATGCAGTACCATCTGCTATACAAATCTGCTGGGAAGAAAGTACCTGTTTTTTCCTAACTTCAGAAATAGTTGAAAAATATATGCAGAATAAATGAGGAATTAGAATGAACATGTTTTGTTGTGTTCATCTCAGAAACATCTTCTGCTTTTCTCACCCCACCCCCAGGTTTTATTGCATAAGAATTGAGATACCAGAATTTCACACAGACATTTCTGTTTTGTTTCCTTTTTTATAAATTTGTTTCTTTTTTTGGCTGTGTTTGATTTTTGTTGCTGCGTGCGGGCTTTCTCTAGTTGCGGCGAGCGGGGGCTACTCTTCTTTGCGGTGTGCAGGCTTCTCATTGCGGTGGCTTCTCTTGTTGTGGAGCACAGGCTCTAGGCACGTGGGCTCAGTAGTTGTGGTGCACGGGCTTAGTTGCTCCACGGCATGTGGGATCTTCCCGGACCAGGGCTTGAACCTGGCGCATAGACATTTCGTAAGGGAGATTTTCTAGATGGCTGAGGACATACAGTTGCTACTTCTGAGCATTAGCTGTTTTAAACTTATCTAGTGCAACCATTTGGAAATGTTACTGTACCTCACATCTACTGAAGAAGCTCCAGATTTGAAGGCAAATCTGATTTGCTTGTAGCCTTCACAGAACAATCCCGTGGGTTTGCTCCCTTGCAGATAGCTGACCTTGGCCTTGCCTCCCTTAAGACGTGGAGTGAGCTGATGAAAGAGGAGCTTACTGCACAGAGGAGAGGAAACAGCACCACGAAGAACGGCGGCACCCTCCACTACATGGCCCCCGAGCACCTGAACGACGTCAGCTCGAGGCCCTCCGAGAAGTCGGACGTGTTCAGCTTCGCCATAGTGCTCTGGGCCGTCTTTGCCAACAAGGAGCCGTATGAAAGTAAGGCAGTTACAGAGGAGTGGGATTTGGGTACTAATCAAAGTTGTTCAACAGAATATGAGCCTTCAGTGAAGTCAGTTAAGATGTATCATTGTTTGTTCATTTAATGTCTGTCTTACCGACTGGACTATAAGCTCCACAAGGGCCAGGACCACATCTGTTCCATTCACTGCTGTTTCCCCAGTATCTACACATACAGTACCTGGAACGTAGTAGGTGCTCAGGAAGTGTTTGTTGAAAGAATGAGTCATCTCAGTTTAGGAGTCAGGGATCGTAGGACAGGTAGGAGCCTTGGTAACGCGTCTAAGCTTGGGAGGTGCTGTAACATTCCATAATTCCTGCCGGACAGGAAGGCTTGCCGGCTTCTGCTTATGAGGGGTTAACCCTTTCAGGGCATACACTCCATACTTTCATTCATCCCCTAATCCTTCATTCATTCAGAAATTGTTTCTTTTCAGTACTTACTGTGGGACTTTACTCAGAATTGAGAATATAAAGATGAGAAAGTCGTGGTTTGTGCAGGAGAACAGATTAACCGTTCTTCAGTCTGTTAAGTATCTAAACTAATGGACGTTCTCCTGCCCATTCTTCCTGGGTGATTATCAGCTCCCATGGTTTAATGATCACCTCTTTGCTGATGCCTCCCAAATTTCCAGCCCTGGCCTGGATATCCACTTGTCTATTAGTCAGACCCAGTCCACATACCAGGGGAACCCCAAAGCAGCGTCCCCCCAAAACAAAGCCATCTCCTCCGTGCTGTCCTAGTAGCTCATTCAGCTTTGCTCTTGTGTTCAGAAAATGGAATCACCAACCACCAACCGAGCTGCCCAACCAGAAATTTTAGTCATCCCATACTCAGCCTTGCCCCTCATCTCCCACCTCCAATCAGACACCAAAACCTATGAATTCGGGACTTCCCTGGCGGTCCAGTGGTTAGAACTCCTCACTTTCACTGCTGAAGGCCCAGGTTTAATCCCTGGTCGGGTAACTAAGATCCCGTAAGCCATGTGGCGTGGCCGGGAAAAAAAAACAAAAAACAAAAAAACAACAACTGTGAACTCAAGGTGTATCTGATTCAAGGTACATCCGCTTCTCCCCATCCCCCACAGGGCCCTCACTAGGTCAGACCCTCTGTGTTTCTATGGCAGTCTCCTCGCACCGCCCGCCATTCACACTGCAGCCAAACTGCTCGACCTAAAAAGCAAATGAGACCGTCTCACCCATCTGTTTAAAATCCTGCCAAGGCACCCTTGACATTCAGGGTAAAGTTCAGATTCCTCAGTGTGGAGTACAGGGTCCTTTCTGATTTGGCTTTTGTTTCTCTCTCTAACCTTATTCCTTCCTCACTTCCTTTGGTCAATATGCCCAGTTACACTGAACTATTCATAATTTCTGGGATGCATCATGATTTCTGCAACTTTCAGTCTATTCATATCCTGCTTTCTTATCCTGGATCCTCCTCTCTGAATCCTCCTTCCCACTTCTTTACCTGGATAATTCCTGCCTATTGTTCTGCACTCAACAAAGCCTTCTCTGACCTTCTAGTGGTGGTCCTGTTACCAGAACCCTTTGTACTTACTTCTCGAGTAGCCATTATCACTCTACATTTTAAGTCACTCTTATTAAACTGAGCTCCTCCAAGGCAAGCGCTGTCCCGTATTTGTCTTTGTATGAAAATCTGGAGTGTGGAATTGGCTTTATTCACATATTCCATTTGCTCTACGAGGAGTCAGCTTTGCTGTGAATTCTCTCTTTCATCTGCAGAAACTAAAATGCTGTTTGATCATCTCTTCAGTGGAATTCATCAGCTCGTTGTCACAGGGCCGTTCTGCCCCTGCTGGACGCGGCGGCTGTACTGGGAGCGTCCCCTAGGCAGAGAGGCTTCGTCCAAGTTCTGTCACCTCCCTGCCTGAGAGGAGCAGGACCTGAGAGCTCAGCTTAAGCTCCTCTTTGTTTTATAGATGCTGTCTGTGAGCAGCAGCTGATAATGCGCATTAAATCTGGGAGCAGGCCGGACGTGGAGGACATCACTGGGCACTGCCCGTGGGAGGCCGTCAGCATCATGGAGCAGTGCTGGGCGGTGAATCCAGAAGATCGGCCGACGTTTGCTGGTGAGCATCTTCCATGGCTGCACAGTCTCCGCGTGGTGACCTTCCTAGTGAGATGCCGACAGGAAGTTGCTTTGAGTTTTTAGAAAACTGAGTTCCACTTGTGATTTCAACTGACTTTCTAGATTCCAACCACTTTGTTCAATGAAAAGTTGTCATCCCTCCCCAGAGCATGAAGGCATGAAGGTCCTCTTGTTTCTTTGTGGGTTTTTTTTCCCCATAATTAACTTTTTAAAAATTGTGTTAGAATATACGTGACACATAATTTACCATTTTAACCATTTTCAGGTGT
This sequence comes from Aethalodelphis obliquidens, assembly GCF_003676395.1. Lineage (NCBI taxonomy): Eukaryota > Metazoa > Chordata > Mammalia > Artiodactyla > Delphinidae > Aethalodelphis > Aethalodelphis obliquidens. The sequence continues at coordinate 2,021,470 of NW_020837978.1, forward strand.
ACAGTTGAGCGACATTAAGTACATTCACAATGTTTGCACCCATCACCACGATCCGTCTCCAAAACTTTTTCATCTTCCCCAGCTGAAACTGTATCTATTAAACAATAACCCCCCCACCTCCTCTCCCCCAGCCCCTGGCACCCATCGTTCTACTTTCTGTCTCTCTGAATTTGGCTACTCCGGGACCTCATATAAGTGGAATCACACAGTATTTGTCCTTTTGTGACTGGCTTATTTCACTGTGCACAGTATCTTCAGGGTTCATCCACGTTGTAGCCTGTGTCAGAATCTCCTCCCTTTTCACTGCCGAGTGGTACTCTGTGGTATGTAGACCACATTTTGTCTAACCATTCATCTGCTGAATGGGTTGCTTCCACAGGCCTTCTTATTTCTTAGCTTTTATTTCATTTCCCTTCCCTTGTGAAGCTGGCATCTCTGGAAATGTGATTTTGTCATTTGGATTGGGCCAATAATAGAAGGAGAAGGAAAGGGACATGGACATCCCACATCTGTGTACCTCTTCTCATTCCCTTGTGTTGCCCAGGATCTTGCTAAAGTCCTAGAGGCAGAGGAAAGAAGAAAATCAGAGGAAAGGGGCAGAGGAAATAAGAAAATCAGGTGAGGAAAAAGTAAATAGCAGGAAGGAACGTAGGAGCCTACAAAGGATTTTGCTCTCATATTTCTGCTATGAGAAAACAGAATTGAAGCCCTACCTACCACTCCCACCAAAGGGTTAGAGAGGTGATTGATTTAGTTGCCTGTTTTCTTATTTGCTGAATCTTATCCTGGCTTGCTTTCTTCTCTCATGCCTTTTTCGCTTTTTTAAACTAAAATTCTTATTTTGAGGTAATTGTAGATTTACATGCAGTTATAAGAAATAACACAGATATCCCATGCACCCTTTACCTCGTTTCCCCCACTGATAACATCTGGCCAGACTACAGGACTGCATTACCACTGGGATATTGACACTGACACAGTCGGATACAGAACCTTTCCATCACCACAAGGGTCCCTCCTGTTGCTCTTTCATAGGAGTAAAGCTGCTGTAAATATTCATGTTGCAGGTTTTTGTGTGAATATAAGTCTTTGTTTCTCTGGAATAAAAATACCCCGGAGTGAAAGAACTAGGTCATATGGTAGGTTCATGTTTAGGGTTTTTTTTTAAACAAACTGCCAAACTGGGAATTCCCTGGCGGTCCAGTGGTTAGGACTCCGTGCTCTCACTGCCAAAGGCCCAGGTTCAGTCCCTGGTCGGGGGACTATGATCCCACAAGCCGCGTGGCATGGCCAAAAAACCCCAAAAAACAAGGTCACACACGCCAACAACAACAGCAACAACACAAAGCGAAACAAAGCTGCCCAGCTGGTTTCCAGAGCGGCTGTACCATTTTATATTCTCACCAGCTCCTCTGCATCCTTACCAGCATTTGGTGGTGGTGCTGTTTTTTAATTTTAGCCACTCTGATAGGTATGTAGTGATATCTCCTTGTGGTTTTAATTTGGATTTCTGTAATGGCTAATGTTGGTGAATGTCTTTCCATGTTCTTATTTGCCATCTGTGTATCTTCCTTGGTGAAAAATGTTGCTCTATGTCTTTTGCCCATTTTCTAATTGGATTTTGTTTTTTCACTGTTGAATTTAGAGTGTTCTTTATATACTCTATATATAGTATTCCTTTCTTGGACATGTGGTTTTCAAATATTTTCTCCCAGTCCGTAGCTTGGTTTTTTTCATCCTTTTAGTAGGGTCTTTCACAGAGCAAAAGTTTTTTATTTTGATGAAGACTCATTCATTAATTTTTCCTTTTATGTATTATACTTTTGGTGTCAAGTCTAAGGACACTGTCAGGGTTAGATCCCAAATTTTTTTTTCTGTTTTGTTCTAAAATTCTTACGGTTTTACATTTAAGTCTCTGTTAAGTTTTTTTTGTTTGTTTTTTTTTGTTGTCAAGGAAAATTTATTATTGCTAACATAAGAATGGTAACACAGAACTAAATATTGGTTGTTTTTCTTGCCAGTTATTTAATTTATGTCTTACTGGGAAAATACCATGATCCATTTTGAGTTAACTTTTGTATAAGGTGTGAGACTTAGGTTGAAGTTTGCTTTTTTTTTTTCTTTTTGCCTCATTCCAACGCCATTTGTTGAAAGGCTGCCCTTCTTCCCTTGCATTGTTTTTTGTCCTTTGTCAGAAATCAGTTGGGATATTTGTGTGGGTCTATTTCTGGGTTCTCTGTTCTGGTCCATTAATCTATGCATCTATCCCTACTCCAGTACCTACGGTCTTAATTACTCTAGTGACATAAGTTCTTGAAATTGGATGGACTGATTTCTCCCACTTTTTTCTTCATTTAAAAAGTTATTTTAACTTTAGTTCCTGTCTTTCCATATAAAATTTAGAAAAATCTTGTCTATGTCTAAAAAAAAGAATCTTACTGGGATTTTGATAGGAATTGTGTTAAACCTGTGTATCCATTTGGGGAGAATTGACATCTTTACTATATCGAGTCTTCTAATCCATGAACACAATATGTCTCTCCATTTATTTAGATTGTCTTTGATTTCTTTATCAGTGTTGTATAGTTTTCAACATACAAGTCCTATATATCTATTTCCTTTTTTTTTTTTAGCAATTATAAGTAGGTTGTATTTTTAACTTAGGTGTCCATTTGTTCATTGCTAGAATATAGAAGTAGAGTTGATTTTTTATATGTTAATCTTATATCCTGTGACCTTGTTGAACTCACTAACTGGTTCTAGGAGTTTTTTTGGAGATTTTTTTAGATTTTCATGTCATTTCCAAACAGGGACATTTTCATTTCTTTCTTTCTGATCTGTTTAGTTTTTATTTCCTTTTCTTGCTTTGTTGCACTGGCTAGAATTTCCATTCATTTTTATTGTTCTGTCTTCCATTTCACTGACTTTCCTCTTTCTCCTCCATTTTGCTGTAGAGTTCATCCACTGAGCTTTTTATTTGCCTTATTTTATTTTTCAGTTCTAAAATTTCACTGAAATTTCTTTCATATCTTCTGTTTCTTTGTTGATGTTTTCTATTTTTTCATTTGTTTCAAGCATGTTCATAATTGCTTCTCGAAGCATTTTTATCATGGCTGTTTAAAAATCTTCGATGTGTAATCCTAATGTCTCTGTCATCTTGATGTTGGCATCTGTTAGTTGTCTTTTGTCATTCAGTTTGTGACCTTACTGGGTCTTAGTATGATGAATGATTTTTCTATTGAAACTTGTACACTCTCTTACTATGAAGCCTTCTGTTTTTAACTGGCCTCTTCTGACATGGCTTTGATAAAGAAAGGGTGACTGCCACCTTGTTAGCACCAGGTGAAAGGAAGTCAGTTTCCCCACTTGGCCCTGTTGACACCTGAAGTGGGAGGCTTTTCGTTACTACTGGTCAGGGGTGAGGGTTTCAGTGGAGTCCACATGGTCTCCATGGACACTGCAATGGAGGTAAAGTCCCGACTCACCCAAGGCCTCTTCTGATAGTTCCCCATCGGGATAGGGAAGGAGCATCTTATTACTGCAAGGTGAGGATGCAAGTTCAGTCTACCCTTGTTGTCCACTGACACCACAGGAGTAGAGGGGCTATTACCACCTGACTGGAAGGAAAGTTCTGGCCTCCTGTTTGGCCTTCTCTGACATCACCCTGGTGGGGTGTTGGAGCACCCTGTCAGTGTCTTCTGGGGTCGGGAGTCTCAACTCCCCACTCAGTCTTTGCTGGTGGGGGTGGGGGATGGAGTCATGATTTTTCTATGGCATTTGGCTGGAGAGTGGTTATGGACTAAGCACTCTGTCTTGCTAGGCTGCCCCTTGCTTAGCCCTCTGGCCAGAAAGAACAGGTTTTTTGTTTTTTGTTTTTTTTTTAAGAACAGGCTTTTGTTGGGCTTTTTTGTTGGGTTGCTAGCTTCTTCAGGTCCAAGTCTGAGATCTGTGCAGCAAAAGAAAAAAAAAAAAAATCCAGTAAGCTCACTGCCATATCTTTCCTCAGATCCCAAAGTCCCTAGCTAGTCTGACTTTGTCTCTCCTCCTTTCAGTCTCCTTATGTTTGTTTTATATATAATATAACATATAGGGGTTCTTGTCATACTTAGTGGGAGAAATAAGGAAAAGTATGTCTATTCCATCTTCCCAAAAATGGAAATTACATTTTTCTTTTAAGGCCAACAGCTCTAACTTTATACCAGATCCTTATTCTGAGTGTTCCACCCTATAGTAACTCAGATGCCAAAGGGACAGAAACAAGGAGTCCACCCATCTTTTTTCATTTGGAAATTAACTCGTATTAGGTAGGGCTTTGTGCTGCAGCCAGAGAAACTGTCTATTATTAGGCAGGAGTCCTGGGTTTCCAGTGATATCCTATCCTTCGTTCTGTCTGTGTAATAGTCTTGTTAGTCTCTTTATGAAAGTCAGTGATTTGGCATTTAAGTTTATATTTCCCTGCTTTGCCCACAGATTACGGTAAGTAATTCAAAGATAATAGATTGGTAATATTTTAATTTTATTCTAGAAAATACTTAAGATATTTAAAGTACTATTTTTTTTATATATAGGCATTGAAGAGAAATTTAGGCCTTTTTATTTAAATCAATTAGAAGAACATGTAGAAGAGGATGTGAAGAGTTTAAAGGTAGGTAACATAGCAGCTGCTCAAAATGCTAACATATTGAAGCATATATATTGTCAGTCATGAAAACCAAAGCATTATACTTTATTACTGAGATTTGAGGTAAGCTAGCTTGGTAACCACAAAAAACAAAATAGGCAGTTTTATGCAGATATCATCAAGTTAGCATACCGGACCCGTTCCTCTGTCAAAACTAATGAAATGAGAGAAAAATATATCTACCAATATGAAAACAAAAGCACATTACTGGAACAGGATGGAAAGTACCATAGGTGGGTCAGTCATTTTGAGGAATTCTTGAAAGATAAAAAGCCAACAGAATTATTTATATCTGTTGAGACATAAAACAGGAAAAAAGTTTTAAAAGGCTGCCCCAAACATGATAATCAAGAAGTCACAGAGGAAGACGTCTCGGGTCAGCGTGTAGAAGAAGTGGGTGGTCACACGGGACGTTGGTAGGCGTCGTCATTTGGGAGCCATGGTTGTGTCAGTTTTAAAAGTTGGCTCCTCCCTCCTCACGTCTTGTGCCAAAGCAGCAGATGGAAGCAGCATGTGCCCAGGGCTGAAGCAGTGAGTTTGGTGCCTGAGATCAGAGAGGTATGTCAGAGACTGTTGCCAACTAACCAACCAAGAGGAACAGAGACCTCCCCTCCTCACACACTCAGGAAACAAGCTGTTATCTTAAGTCTTACAGCAACGTGCTGCTATAATCGTGAAAGGGAGACTGCAGTAAATAAAACAGGCAGGCAGACAGAGATTTTAAGATATACACACACACACACACAGTCAGATAGTCAAGAATTGCCAGGCTGGCCATCATCAAAAAATCTACAAACAATGAATGCTGGAGAGGGTGTGGAGAAAAGGGAAGAACCCTCTTGCACTGCTGGTGGGAATGTAAATTGATACAGCCATTGTGGAGAACAGTACGGAGGTTCCTTAAAAAACTGAAAACAGAACTACCATACAACCCAGCAATCCCACTCCTGGGCATAGACCCTGAGAAAACCATAATTCAAAAAGAGTCATGTACCAAAATGTTCATTGCAGCTCTATTTACAATAGCCAGGACATGGAAGCAACCTAAGTGTCCATCAACAGATGAATGGATAAAGATGATGTGGCGCATATATACAATGGAATATCACTCAGCCATAAAAAAGGAATGAAATAGTGCCTTTTGTAGAGATGTGGATAGACCTAGGGACAGAGTGAAGTAAGTCAGAAAGAGAAAAACAAATACTGTATAATATCGCTTATATGTGGAATCTAGAAAAATGGTACAGATGAACCTAGTTCCAGGATAGGAATAGAGACGAAGACGTAGAGAACAGACATGTGGACACAGGGTGGGAAGGGGAGGGTGGGATGAATTGGGAGATCTGGATTGACATATATACACTACCATGTGTAAAGTAGATAGCTAGTAGGAACCTGCTGTATAGCACAGGAAGCTCAGCTTGGTGCTCTGCGACGACCTCGATGGTTGGGATGGGGGGTGGGAGGGAGGTCCAAGAGGGAGGGGATATAGGTGTACATACAGCTGATTCACTTCGTTGTACAGCAGAAACTAACACAACATTGTAAAGCAGTTATACTCCAATTAAAGAAAAAAACAAAATTAAAATAACATAAAAATGCCTATGTGTTAAGTAAAAAGCAACATACAAAATGCTACAAACTGTACACATAGTTAATATCCTGTGTCATTCTCCCCTAAATCATTCATATGTTGATTCTGTATATTTTTGATCATCTACCTATGCAGCAGGCACTCTGTTAAGACCATAGTGCAAATATGACCGGGGAAAAAACTTGTAGGAAATACAAAACGTTAATTTTTTCACTTGAGTAGGTTTCTGTTTAAAGATAATCCTATACATTTTCTATATCTTTTATAATGAGTATTATTATTTTTATAAGGGAAGAAGTTTTTTTTTAATTGTAGTAAAATATACATAACATAAAATTTACCATCTTAACCAGTTTTTAAGTATACAATTCAGTGGCATTACGTATACTCACAATGTTGTACCACCATGACCAGTATCCATTTCCATTTGTATTATCCCAAACAGAAGCTCTGTATCCCAAGCAACAGCTCCCCATTCCTTCCTCTCCCCAGCCCCTGGTAACCTCTATTCTAATTTCTGTCTCTATGAATGTGACTATTCTAGGTGCCTCGTAGACATGGGATCATACAATTTGTCTTTTTGTGTCTAGCATATTTCACCTAGCATAATGTTTTCAAGGTTCATCCATTTTGTAGCATGTATCAGAACTTCATTCCTTTTTAAGGCTGAATAATATTCCATTGTACGTATACGTCACATTTTGATTATTCATTCATCTTTGATGGATACTTGAGTTGTTTCCACCTTTTGTCTATAATGAATAATGCTGCTATGAACATTGGTATACAAGTGTCTTTTTGAGTCTTCGCTTTTAATTATTTGGGGTATATACCTACGTGTGGAATTGCTGGATTGTATGATAATTATACATTAAACATTTGAGGAACCATCAAACTGTTTTCCATAATATCTACACCATTTTATATTCCCACCATCAACTTACAAGGGTTCCAATTTCTCTACCTTCTCACTAACACTTTTCATTTTCTGGGTTTTGTTTTGTTTTGATAATAGCCATTGTAATGAATGGCAGTTTTGATTTGCATTTCTCTTTGAGTAATGATGTTGAGCATCTTTTCATGTGCTTCTTGGCCATCTGTATGTCTTCTTTGGAGAAATATCTATTCAAGTCCTTTGCCTGTTTTTGAACTGGGTTGCTTCTTTTTTGTTGTTGAATTATAGGAATTCTTTATATAATCTGGATATTCATCCCTTATATTTATGTGATTTACAAAAATTTTTCCCTACTCTGTGGGTTGTCTGTTCTCTCTCTTGATAGTGTCCTTTGATGTACAGAAGGTTTTAATTTTGATGTAGTCCAGTTACCTATTTTGTTGCCTGTGCTTTTGGTGTTATATCCAAGAAATCATTGTCAAATCAATGTCATGAAGCTTTTCTCCTATGTTTTCTTCTTATATAATTTTAGCTCTTAAGCTTAGGTCTTTGATCCATTTGAGGTAATTTTTATATATGTTTGTTGAAAGGTAAGGATCTAACTTCATTCTTTCACATGTAGATACCAGTGTTCCCCCACTGAATGGTCGTGGCCCTCTTGTCAAAAATCAATTGGCCAGGGACTTCCCTGGCGGTCCAGTGGTTAAGACTTGGTGTTTCCACTGCAGGGGGCAAGGGTTCCATCTCTGGTTGGGGATCCCGCATGCTGTACGGCAAAAGTAAATAAATAAATAATAAAAAATAAAAATAAAAAATCAATTGGCCATATATGCAAGGGTTTATTTCTGGGTTCATTATATTCCATTGGTCTGTATGTCTTTCCTTAGGCCAATACCACACTGTTTTGATTACTGTAGCTATGTAGTGAGTTTTGAAATCAGGAAGTGTGAGCTCTCCAACTTTGTTCTTTTTTAAGATTGTTTTGGCTATTTAGGGAAAAAAGTTTATTTTCTTAAAGAAGTATTTACTGCTTGTAAGAGCTATGTGAAATTTCTACCTTCTGAAAAATTCGTTCTTCCTTACAACAATTTTCTGGAATTTTTTGGCCAACCCAGTATTTTCTGCTGCTTACTAAAGTATGTCTTTATGTTCTTAATTCTAGAAAGAGTATCTGGGCCAAAATGAAATTGTAAAGAGAATGAAGTCTCTCCAAATTGGTTGCGTAGCAGTGTCTCCAAGCAGGTCAAATTCAGGTAACTTATACTGTGATTGAAAATCTATTTATTCACTTATTTGTTTGTTCATTCACTCACTGTACTGTCTAAAAGGCTATTTACAACTATATGAGAAACAGAAGAAGCTATAAAATATAACAGCTGGCTTAAAGGACTTTCTAATATATTCGGAGTTAAGGTACATATATTTGAAATATTAGGTAACAACATGTTCACCAAAATCATAAAGTATCCTGAACACAAGAGGCCTAATATATCTGATAGGGAGGAAGTGACAGCTCAGGAAAAAGACGGGAACCTATGTGGGAGCAAAGTCCTTGAGAAGGTCAGGGATGACTGGGTCCAGAGTACATGCAGAGAGGTTGGCCTCAGATTCAAGCAGGGATACTTTTTTCATTTAATAGAAGGGAAAGCAGAGTATAGGATATTGAAGCCACTTATCAGCTGTCTGTTCTGAGGCACATCACCTGACTTCTTGTAAGCCCCGTCCATCATTGTAGTAATAAGTGTTCCTACTCTTATAGGACTTTTAAAGAACAAAAGAATCCACGGAAGTGCTTAGCTCAGAACTGCTGCCATTCTTATTTTCCAGCCCTGTGTCACAACAAGGGGATACCTTCTCTGCTCCAACACAAGTCCTTTTCTTCCTTGGTCATTCCTACAACACCCACTTTTCTGCTGCTTGGTTATAACTTCTCTCGTGCTCTCACACTGCCAGGCAGGGACGGCTGCTTATTACCTGTGTAACTCACAGGAGGAAAAGCACCTGGTAAACGCTTTTTCTTTGTTCTCAGAGTTTTCAGTGTGTTACTCCAAGGTACAGATTCATGACTGTGCTCAGGTTTTTACTCTTAACGTTTCATGAAACTCTTTCTGACGCTGATTCATTTGTTTTCAGCCACAGAACAGCCCAGTTCGCTGCACAGTTCACGGGGATTTGGGCTGGGTCCTGTGGAGGACTCCTGGTTCGCTCCCTCCCCAGAGCAGCAGCAGCAGCAGGAGGAGGACCTCCTGCTGCACAGTAAACTCCAGGAGGAGGCCAACTACCATCTTTATGGCAGCCGCATGGACAGGCATACGGAAGAGCAGCCCAGACAGAATGTGGCTGACAGGAGACAGGAAGAGAGGAGACGGCGGGTCTCCCATGACCCTTTTGCACAGCAGAGACCTTATGAGAATGCTCAGAACCCAGGGCTGAAAGGCCTTGCTTATTCCGGTGCAACCAATCATGGTAGTGCGGTACAGCAACCAGCAGGGCTAACCAGCCAGCCCCAGTTACCACACTGGAGAAATGGATTGTGTACATCACTCGGTTTTGGAGCAAGACCAGTGGATCTGAGAACCGCAGGTCCAGGAGTTTGGGATGGGCCAAATCCAGGCCACATGCCAAGCCTGTATAAAACTCCAGTGCCTGAGACCAACCTACTGGGAAACACACCCACCATTCCATTCAGCTCCTTCCCATCAAGAGGTAAACAGGCCTTTCAGTCACACTGTTCTATTTTGTAACCTTTCCTGAAAGTAAAGCAGCCATTAGCTCTGTTGTAGACTATAAGTGAACAAAGGACAAGCTGTTTGGGGTCTTCAGCCACCAGACACACCTTGCCTTCTCGGAATAAGTCTCCATCAGACCACCTGGCCTAGGCTCTTGGTTTGGGTAGAAGTCAGTGCAGCTGCCCACAAGTGTCAGGCCACAGGTCTTTGCATCTAGTAGGCATCTTCCACTCTAACCCGAATCTCAGTAGCTCCTCTATGTCTGATCTCTGATGTAAGTGAAGGTATCTGCTTGTATTCTTCCGCTTGCTTGCTGTTTTCTGAAGGTAAGAAATAAATCTTGGATATTTTTATTTTTTATCTCATATAGGCCAAAGACTACCACTGGTGATGAAAACCACGTTGTTGGGCAACCATCACCACCATCCACCTCCAGAACTCTTTCTTCTTCCCAAACTGAAACTGTACCCATCAGACAATAACTCCCCATTCTCCTTCCTCCCAGCCCCTGGCAACCACCCTTCTACTTTCTGTCTCTATGAATTTGATGGCTCTAGGGACCTCATATAAGTGGAATCATATGGTGTTTGTCCTTCTGTGACTGGGTTATTCACTGAGCACAATGTCGTCAAGGTCCACCCATGTTACAGCCTGTGTCAGAATTTCCTTCTTTTCTAAGGCTGAATAGTATTCCATTGTATGGATGGACCACATTTTGTTTATCCATTCATCCGCTGTTGGACACTTGGGTGCCTTCCACTTTTTGGCAACTATGAATAATGCTATGAACATGGGTGTATAAATATCTGATTGAGACCCTGCTTTCAGTTCTTTGGGGTATATACCCGGTAGAATTGCTGGATTGTATGGTAATTCTATTTTTAATTTTTTGAGGAACCACCATACTGGTTACCACAGTGGCTGTACCATTTTATATTTCCACCAGCAGTGCATACGGGTTCCAATTGCTCCACAACTTTGCCAACACTTATTATTTTCTATACTTTTGATAGTTGCCATCCTAATGGATGTGAGATGATTCAGCCACCTTTTAAAGAAGAAAATTTCAAAGGGTGGCATAGGATAAATAATTTAACTTAAGCATTTGGAGTAAAACCCTGCCCCTTTACCACATAGTACTTTTTTCTCTTGCTTTCAGTCTAGATGTACTTACCTGTGTGTTTCTCTCTAATCAGATGAGTCTTTAAAATATGGCATATACAACTGTTCTGGCATTCAGATTGGAAACAATAATTTTATGGAGATTGGCGGAATGAGTCCATTGGTACTGGACAGCACGTACATGAACTTGAAAGAAGACCCAGCTTCTAAGTACCGAGATATCTTTGGTAAGATGCCCTTGAAGGACCCATCTATAGTAACCTTGAACTGTCTTATCTAATATTTCACTAATTATTCTCTGTGAAAGTGCCCTATCTTTCCTCTCTAAAATAGCTCTGTAATTTCCATGTAATTGCTTTGTAACTTATTTATGTTTACTCTGGAGATAATTAGAATATCTAATTCATGGATTTGCTGTGAAAGTTAAACGAGTCAATATGAATAAAGAGCTTAGTACACTGCCTGGCACATTATAAGATATACAAGTGTTAAACACACCATCATCATCATCGCATCAGTATTAGTACCTAGACCTAGCAGCAGTAGCTCCCTCAGGTCCTCGTCCAAAGGGATTCTGTAAAAGGTAGAAGACTATGCCCTCAGCTGCACATGCATAATAAAATAAGAGGGCTTTCTCTTGTGGCCTTCCACCATGCAGCCTCATAACATTAATCCCAAAACGCAACCTGGGAAAAGCAGTCACGAGGCCAAAGCAATGTGATTTAAGAACCCAGCTTTCTAATTAACCCTAGGATGGGCAGTTTTTTTAAATCAAGGGCCAGGTAGTAAATGTTCTAGGCTTCACTGGTCCTGAGGTCTCTGTTGCAGCTACTCAGCTAACACTGTAGTACAGTAGCAGCCACAGACAGTATGTACACGAATGGGCGTCGCTGTGTTCTAATAAAACGGTTTACAAAAACAAGCAGCGGGCTGGATTTGGCCCATGGGCCATAGTTTGACAATCCCCGGTCTAACCCATTTGAAGGCTAGTCTTTAAAATCTAGAGCCGAAGTTCCTAATTTTGGGGGTGACAGGGGTACCTTTGAGAATCTGATGAAACCCAGCGTCCCTCTCCTGGCGAAGCGTTGACAGAATTTTGGACGCCTGACGTCCAGTGGTGATGGCAGAAGCTGCACTGTGGGGAGTTGGGGAAAATGAGGTATCTTTTTTCTCATATTCAGCTTACTGAGGTCGGACGAGGATCAAGAAATTGGGTTTGTTTGTGGTGTTTTGGTGGTTTTATACTTTTATTTTGCTTCATTTTATTATTTTTACGAAGGCCTGAGAGGAAGGAACAAGTAGAAAGAGAGAGGTTATGTGGCTGTAGGAGGAAAGAGGACAGCACTTGGGGTAGGGGAGGGATAAGTCCAAAAATACCTCATCCATTAAAAGACAAGGGAAGGCAGTGTAATGAAACCAGTTCGCAGCCGGTGGTCTCAGTTTCCTTGATTAAGTAAGAGGAAAGCAAACTGTTGGGTGAAGGGTATCCTGAGTTGAATGACCTTAACTCTGGCCAGATGTAAGTGGAAAATGCCCAAAAGGAACAAAAATGGTGTCTTCCCCCTTTACATCAGGAATGTGTGATATAAACAAGGGCTGTGGCTCAGGTTGTACACAACAGCCTAGTAACCAGAGGGGTTTCGCTCTCTAAGCCTCGGGCTGTGCCTCAGACCTGCACCTCCCGGGGCGGGGGAAGAGGTTCCTCCACATGGGCTGGCAGACAGGTGAAGTATCAACCGATGAGCCCACAACCATAGCATGAAGAAGTTATCTTTTTCACCGTCTCCTGGGACTCTTCACTTTATACAGGTCTTTGAAGCTAGACGTTCAAATGGCCATAGCTTGATGCCTTCTTCTCTTTTCTATTTGGCAGATGATACCACTAGTCTGACTGATAAACACCTGGACCCAGTCAGAGAAAATCTGGGCAGGCAGTGGAAAGACTGTGCCCGTAAGCTGGGCTTCTCCCAATCTCAGATTGATGAAATTGACCATGACTATGAGCGAGATGGACTAAAAGAAAAGGTTTACCAGATGCTCCAAAAGTGGCTGATGAGGGAAGGCAGCAAGGGGGCCACCGTGGGAAAGCTGGCCTTTGCGCTCTACCAGTGTTCCAGGCTAGACCTGCTGAGGCACCTGACACACAGCAGCCAGAACTAAGCCCACAGGGGCTCCTGCAGCAGGAGGCCCTCTCCTCACTCGGTGAGCGACCCACCGAAAGCCTGCTGCCTCAGAAGGTTCAGAATTCTTTCCTCACTGATGTGGGTTCTGTGCGTAAAAATCATTTCCTGCCTTTCATAGCTGGAGGATGGGAAAAGAAATCTACAGCAAACAACCCACTGCACAGGAAGACCTATTCATGGCCAAGGTCCAATCAAAACAGAAGCCTAATAGCGTTTTGAAAGGGAGAGAGATTCAAGGGAGATCATTTTCTTTCAGATTATTCCATAACCTTCAGTGATGCTGTTCATTCAGTTTCTTGACGTTTTGCTTGAGCAAGGAAAAAAAAATTAATATTTTAGAATATAAACTAAATCAGCTTTCTAATTCTGCACTGTCTTCTCTACATAGGCTCCTGTTGTAACCGAAGCACTGTAAAATGCTGCATTCTCGTCAAATGGGATTTTTTTCTATCACAACCACAGTTCATTCCAAAATTATAGGGTCTCTTAACTTCAGGATCAAATTCTGTGTCAGTCACTACAGGCTTCAGGAGTTATATGCTATCTTCACTCTGTAAATTAACGGAAGCGATTTTAAGGAGTACAGACAAGGGGGGAAAAATAGAGAACAAAAATAGGAGACTTTCCCAGGCTGTCATTGCACAGAATTGCTACTAATTCTGACGAGTACAAAGGTTCTTTCCTAGCATTCTGAGAGTTCAGGTACTTTTCCAACCTGCGTGCCCTGGAGAGGGAGCAGGTGTGCTGGGAGTATTGATCGCTTCACCCCTGGCTACGGCTGGAGCCTCAGGGCAGATCAGTGTTGAGCAGCTTCCTCAGTTTATCCCAGGATACTGTAGAAATAATTTCATTTTTTCCTGTGAGCTAGGCTGTAAAAGGACAGGTTCCGAGTCTGCTAGCTGTGCCTGTAGCACTCAACCTTTCAAAGCCCGCCTGAAACCAAGAAGGAGTGAAGGCACTCGAGGGCTAGGAGACTGATGTGACCAGGCCACCCAGCATCACCGCCCGCCCTTTGCTTGGCAGAGCAGGTGTGCCACTGTGCTCAGCCCTCCCGGGAGGGAGGCACACAGGGTGCAGTAAGGCCATCTGGCTGCCAGAACAGATCCTAGTGTTTGGTGGGTTCATAACAGTACTGTTGGTTCTGATTCTAAATCTCCTCCAGTCAGTGGTACTGTAAAGCAGAATTTCTTCACCTTGGCACTATTCGCATCTTGGGCCACGTAGCTCTTTGTTGTGGAGGGCTGTCCCGTGCATCGTAGGGCATTTGGAAGCAACCCTGGCCTCTCCCTGTGAGATGCCAATAGTGCTTTTCTCCCCCTCCTCCCATCTCTAGTTGTGACAAACAGCAATGTCTCTGGACATTTCCAGATGTTCCCTGGAGGGGCAAAACTGCCCTAGTTGAAGACAGCACTGCTATAAAGTAGTGAACCTGTTTTCCTATCCACACATATCCAGGCTCACTACCTGGTTGCCACACAGCATTGGATCACATGGCCCAAAAGGAAAACTGGAGGGGCAGACAGTCCCAGGCTTGCTGGAGGGGGGCTGGATGATTTCTTTTCTAAATGCATCCCTTGTGCCTCTCTTCTAAATTCCAAAGAGGTTGCATGATCAATGTTCAGAGGCAAAAAGCGTAAGATATCTTTAATGGACTTTTTAAAATAAAATTTTGTACCTCAAATGTAAGCCATGTGTTTGTATAAATGAAACAGTTTGAGATTCTCCACTGTGACTTTACCACAGGGGTTGGCATTTCCTTTTCACCCCTGCTATTGGCAGGAGAGAGGAAGCTGCTGATAGAAGAGGAGCTTCTTGACATTGCATTTTGACTTTCAAGATGAAAAACGCACTGATCCGAGAGCCTGCGGCACTGCCGTCCTTCACACCTGGCTCAGAGGCCCTTCCTTCAGCCTCCACGCTCTAAAAACTGGGCTGAAAAGGGCCAAATTTGTACCTGAGGAGTTTCAATACAAGGCCCAAGCACCACAAAAACACTAGTCTTGGGCAGAAACCAATTAAATGAGACGACATAGACTACAACTTGAGAAATAAGACTATCCATCTTGGCTCCGAAAAAGGTATTCAGACCCTAAGGTTGACACTGCTAAATAAGACCCGCTTCCAGGTCATGCATCGTGCTAAGGAGAGTCTCCACTTGATGCTATGGTCATGACCTTTGCTTTGGGTCCATAATATGAAGTTAGATCTTCAGCAACAAGGAGTTATTTCTCACAAAACATTTTAAATAGTATTTTGATGTACATTTTAATGTGTGGTGTTTATTTTTTTAAGTTTTTCTAATTACAGTAGTCATGTAAATAAAAATAGGTATTTATATGGTCAAGGTTTTAGAAGCATCTGATTACAAGGAAATCACTGAAGGATTAGTTCTATGGTATAATCCAGGTACAGGGTTCTGAAATCAAGCAGGCTTAAATTCCCCTCTGCCGCTCTGGCTGTGTACCTGGGGCCTGCTTCCTAACTTCTCTTAGCCTCAGTTTCCTCATCTATAAATAGGGCAATAGTACATAAGGTTGATGTGAGGATTAAAAGAATGCATCACAAGGTGCCTGGCACAAAAATAGTAGTTATTTTTTAAATTAATTTTTATTGGAGTATAGTTGATTTACAATGTTGTGTTCGTTTCAGGTGTGCAGCAAAGTGAATCAGTTATACATATACATACATCCACTCTTTTTAAGATTCTTTTCCCATATAGGCCATTATAGAGTATTGAGTAGAGTTCCCTGTGCTATACAGCAGGTCCTTATTAGTTATCTGTTTTACATATAGTAGTGTATATATGTCAATCCCAATCTCCCGATTTATCCTTCCCCCCATTTTCCCCCAGTAACCATAAGATTGTTTTCTACATCTGTGACTCTAACAAATAGTAGTTATTTTTTAAACTGCACAGTAGTGTTATATACACAGAGCTACTTCTCAAGTGTGTACTTAAAAATTGTTACACCAATAGGCTAAACCTCAGCACTACCATTTTTGCTGACCAGTAGGATAACTGGTGTTAAAATTGTACAATTATTTTTAACCCTGATATTTCTGACAAGAGATCCCAATCAACATTTCAGGAAAACATAAGAAAATGTCGACCCCACCCAAGATTCTGAACGTCAAACAATAGTAGCTGGAATATTACATATTTCTCTTTCTTTCTATGCAGGAGATTGATGTGATAGCTTTATGTTGAAAGAACATAAATATTTTAGCATAACCCATATTTAAGCCAAACCTGCCTTTACTGCTCAAGAAACTCCAATGGGCCAGTGAGGACACTGCAGGTAACAGAACTTTGCATGGCTGTAACACGTAGAAGCACTGTGCCTACAGGACTATTACAGTGGAAGGGTGTCTGGGAGGAGAAATAACGTAACATGCAAGGAAGCGGTTGGAATCTCCAATTCCAGCCAAGGCTAAGCAGCAGCCACGAATGTGCCAGGTATTTTCAGTTCAGGTAGGGCAGGAGAGTAGCCAGAATCAAAGGGTAGTTGTTTTTTTTCCCTACTGAATCTTCGATTGCAGATAATGTTTATAACCTTTAAAGCTTGAATTGGTCTGAAGAGGAAAAAAAATTCAATAGTGGTGAAATACACATAAAATTTGCCATCTTAACCATCTTTATGTGCACAGCCTGTAACCTGCTGAGATCCCGGGCCTGGTGCTCTGCCCACCGAGGCCCCCTCCAGCCGCGCGGGTCCTGAGGGAGTGGGAGGGAGGGAAGGGGGAGCACAAGTAAAGGCCTGACCTCCGACCCGGCACCCCTGGGGGCGGCTGGGGGAGGGGAGGAGTTCCTACACCCAGCGGGACCCACCCACGGTTAGGGGTCCAGCAGCGAAGACAGCGAAGACGGGGGGAGACATGGGGAGATGATGGGGGGACACGAAGGAACGGGAGGGAACGCGGCCAGCGCTTTCCCTGTTCACTTAGGCCCCAGGGAGCCTGTTGGGCTCCCGGGCCTAATCCTCTGCCTTCGGAGCCTCCCTCCTGCCCCGCAGAGCCAAGGGCCCCCCCAACCTCTACACTTCGAAACCCCATCCAAAGTGCTGTGCCTAAACCCCACCCACACACCCTCACCCAGGGCCTTACCTCCAAACCCCGGAACTCCGCCCTCCAGACGCCCTCCCTTCCACAAGCTGCCTCTCCCCTTCTGCGCAGGTCCTAAGCAGAAGCCCTGCCCCACGCTTGAACATCGCCCCGCCTAGCCCCCACCCCACGCTCAAACGGCACCGCCCCCACAGCCGCCTAGGTCCCGCCCCACCTTAAACCCCGCCCCTGCCTAAGTTCCACCCCACCACCTAAACTCCACCCCCATAGCCAAGGCTTTGTTTTCTTTTTCATTTTTCCTCTTTTCGATTGGAGTTCGGTTTTACCGTGTTGATTCATTGTTGTTAATTCTTTTATATTTTTCCTAATACTTTTATTTTTCTAATTTTATTTTATTCTTTATACTTCATTATTGTTCTCTCCTTTTGGCTTGTTCCCCACCCCCCATTTTTTTTCTTTTTTCTGTTGTGGCTTCATTTTACCTTGTTGTGGTAGCTTCAATTATAGCTTTATTTTTCCTAATATATATATTTTTAAATTTTATTTATTTTTATTTTTGGCTGCATTGGGTCTTTGTTGCTGCACATGGGCTTTCTCTAGTTGTGGCAAGCGGGGGCTACTCTTCATTGTGCTGTGCGGGCCTCTCATTGCGGTGGTTCTCTTGTTGCAGAGCATGGGCTCTAGGCACGTGGGCTTCAGTAGTTGTGCCTTGTGGGCTCTAGAAAACAGGCTCAGTAGTTGTGGCACATGGTCTCAGTAGTTGTGGCTCACAGGCTCTAGAGCACAGGCTCAGTAGTTGTGTCTTACGGGCTTAGTTGCTCCACAGCATGTGGGATCGTCCCAGACCAGGGCTCGAACCCACGTCCCCTGCATTGGCAGGTGGATTCTTAACCACTGCGCCACCAGGGAAGCCCCCCTAATATATTTTTTTATCTTTCTAATTCTATTTTGTTTTTTATTCTTTGACATTGTACTGCTCCTTTTTTCTTTCTATCTTTTCTTTTTTTTTTTTTTAACCGCACCATGAAGCTTGCAGGATCTTGATTCCCAGGCTGGAGGTTGGGCCCAACCTCCTGTGGTGGGAGCTCCAAGTCCAAACTGCTGGACTAACAGAGAACCTCAGACCCCAGGGAATATTAATCAGAGTGAGACCTGCCGGAGGTCCTCATCTCAGCACCAAGACCCGGCTCTATCCAACTGCCTGCAAACTCCAGTGCTGGACCTCTCAGGCCAAACAACCAGTAAGACTGGAATACAGCACCACCCATCAAAAAAAACAAAAATGAAACGACAAAAAAATATGTCACAAAGGAGCAAGGTAAAAACTTACAAGACCAAATAAATGAAGATGAAATAGGCAACCTACCTGAAAAAGAATTCAGAGTAATGATAGTAAAGATGATCCAAAATCTCAGAAACAGAATGCAGAAAATACAAGAAACATTTAACAAAGATCTAGAAGAACTAAAGAGCAAACAGGGCTTCCCTGGTGGCGCAGTGGTTGAGAGTCCGCCTGCCGATGCAGGGGACACGAGTCCGTGCCCCGGTCCGGGAGGATCCCACATGCCGCGGAGCGGCTGGGCCCGTGAGCCATGGCCGCTGAGCCTGCGCGTCCGGAGCCTGTGCTCCGCAACGGGAGAGGTCACAACAGTGAGAGAGGCCCGCGTACCGCAAAAATAAGTAAATAAATAAAGAGCAAACAAACAGTGATGAAAAACACAAAAACTGAAATTAAAAATACTCTAGAAGGAATCAATAGCAGAATAACTGAGGCAGAAGAACGGATAAGTGACCTGGAAGGTAAAATGGTGGAAATAACTGCCAGGGTGCAGAATAAAGAAAAAAGAATGAAAAGAATTGAGGACAGTCTCAGAGACCTCTGGGGCAACATCAAATGCACCAACATCCGAATTATAGGGGTCCCAGAAGAAGAAGAGAAAAAGAAAGGGTCTGAGAAAATATTTGAAGAGATTATAGTTGAAAACTTCCCTAACATGGGAAAGGAAATAGTCAATCAAGTCCAGGAAGCACAGAGAGTCCCATACAGGATAAACCCAAGGAGAAATATGCCAAGACATATATTAATCAAACTATCAAAAATTAACTACAAAGAAAAAAATATTAAAAGCAGCAAAGGAAAAGTAACAAATAACATACAAGGGAATCCCCATAAGGTTAACAGCTGATCTTTCAGCAGAAACTCTGCAAGCCAGAAGGGAGTGGCAGGACATATTTAAAGTGATGAAAGGGAAAAACCTACAACCAAGATTACTCTACCCAGCAAGGATCTAGTTCAGATTTGATAGAGAAATTAAAACCTTTATACAGGTAAGCAAAAGTTAAGAGAATTCAGCACCACCAAACCAGCTTTACAACAAATGCTAAAGGAACTTCTCTAGGCAGGAAACACAAGAGAAGGAAAAGACCTACAATAACAAACCCAAAACAATTAAGAAAATGGTAATAGGAACATACCTATCATTAATTACCTCAAATGTAAATGGATTAAATGCTCCAACCAAAAGACGTAGACTGGCTGAATGGATACAAAAACAAGAGCTGTACATATGCTGTCTACAAGAGACCCACTTCAGACCTAGGGACACATACAGACTGAAAGTGAGGGGATGGAAAAAGATATTCCATGCAAAAATGAAAATCAAAAGAAAGCTGGAGTAGCAATTCTTATATCAGACAAAGTAGACTTTAAAAAAAAGGCTATTACAAGAGACAAAGAAGGACACTACATAATGATCAAGGGATCAATCCAAGAAGAAGATGTAACAATTGTAAATATTTATGCACTCAACATAGGAGCACCTCAATACATAAGGCAAATGCTAACAGCCATAAAAGGGGAAATTGTTGGTGGGAATGTAAATTGATACAGCCACTATGGAGAACAGTATGGATGTTCCTTAAAAAACTAAAAATAGAACTACCATACGACCCAGCAATCCCACTACTGGGCATATACCCTGAGAAAACCATAATTCAAAAAGAGTCATGTACCACAATGTTCATTGCAGCTCTATTTACAATAGCCAGGACGTGGAAGCAACCTAAGTGTCCATCAACAGATGAGTGGATAAAGGATAAAGAGGATAAGATAAAGGATAGAGGATAAAGGACAGAGGATAAAGAAGATGTGGCACATACATACCGTGGAATATTACTCAGCCATAAAAAGAAACGAAATTGAGTTATTTGTAGTGAGGTGGATGGACCTAGAGTCTGTCATACAGAGTGAAGTAAGTCAGAAAAACAAATGCTGTATGCTAACGCATATACATGGAATCTAAAAAAAAAAATGGTTCTGATGAACCTAGGGGCAGGACAGGAATAAAGACGCAGACCTACTAGAGAGTGGACTTGAGGATACGAGCAGGGGGAAGGATACGCTGAGATGAAGTGAGAGACTGGCATGGACATATGTACACTACCAAATGTAAAACAGATAGCTAGTGGGAAGCAGCTGCATAGCACAGGGAGATCAGCTCGGTGCTCTGTGACCACCTAGAGGGGTGGGATAGAGAGGGGGGGGAGGGAGGG